>NC_141019.1:29575996-29938448 GCF_052327205.1 Somniosus microcephalus | reverse complement strand
TCTCCTCCCTCTCCCTTCCGCAGGGTCACTCAGGCCGGGCCTGCAGGCGCTCCTTCCCCCCTCTCTCTCCAGGCTCATCCCGACTAATCCAGCCCTGTCTCTCCCTGCTCTCTCTCCCTCCCTCTCTCCTCTCCCTGCCTCTCTCCCTCCCTCCCCCTCTCTCCCTCCCCCTGTCTCTCCCTCCCCTCTCCCTCCCGAGCGCCTCAGGCCCGGACACTGAGCTGAGCCCCGGGACCGGGCCGAGTGGGGGGAAAGGCCGAGTGCCCGGCCCGCGGCCGCAAACGGAGCCGAGCCCCGGAACCGGGCCGAGGGGGGGGAAAGGGCGAGTCGCCGGCCCGCGGCCGCAAACGGAGCCGAGCCCCGGGACCGGGCCGAGGGGGGGGGAAGCCCGAGTCCCCGGCCACAAACGGAGCCGAGCCCCGGGACCGGGCCGAGGGGGGGAAAGCCCGAGTCCCCGGCTGCAAACGGAGCCAAGGACCGGGCCGAGTGACCCCAACTCACCTCCCGGTAGGCTCTGTCCCACTCCGCCAGCCTTTACCAAGATGGCGGCGATGGCTACGCGCTGCTCCGCCCCCGCCAGCTTTTACCAAAATGGCGGCGACCGCGGGCCGCTGGTTTGGAATCGGGCCCAGCGGGACGGGCGGTGCCTATCTCGGGCGTGGCTGGCGAGGAGAGTTCGAGGCCTGCAGGCAGCTGATCCACCACCGACGGGGGGGAAAGCCCGAGTCCCCTTTGCAAATGGATTTTTTTTTCTTTTAAAACCAACTTTTTTTTTGCTGGAAATCTATATTTAATGTGTCAATACTAATGAATCAACAATTTCTTCACCTCCATTACCATTTTTTGAGCTTGAGGCCCGGCAGGTGTTTAATGGCCGCCACTCGGCTCAGCTCCCGCTCGGCAGTTTGAACGATTAGGCCCTGCCCACAAACGCCATGAAACGCCCCCCAATTGGTCAACCATCACGTCACTCAACGCTAATGAGCGGTAGGATTGGTCAACCGCTAATGAGCGGATTTTGTCCTTTTTTTGAACGTTTTTTGTACAGTGTCTGAACAATTTTTGTCTGAACAATTTTTGTCTGACCAAAAAGTAAATATGCCAATTAGACTCCCCTAATGATAAGCTTTCTTTTGATATAACGTGTGTAGGTACGCTCTAACTTTTGAGTGTATAGCAGACAGACAGACAGATAAACCAATATATATATATATATAGATTATTTCCTGTATATGAAGAAACTGAGAAATAAGTACAACTGCAGGCCAATTAGGTTGCATTCACACTACCAATTTAGCATTGGCATGCAATGCTTTTTGCTTTGCACCAACACTGGTGCAGTGTAAATAAGGAGTCCTCCGAGAAGTCTCACTCCACTGTTCCAGTATCATGTCATCAACAACTTGTATTTATACAGCGCCTTTAACTTAGTAAAACGTCCCAAGGGGCTTCACAGGAGCGTTATCAAACAAAATTAGACACAGAGCCACGTAAGGAGATATTAGGACAGGTGACCAAAAGCTTGGTCAGAGGTAGGTTTTATGAAGCGTCTTAAAGGGGTAGAAAGGCGGAGAGGTTTAGGGAGGGAATTCAAGAGCTTAGAGCCTAGGTAGCTGAAGGCACGGCCACCAATGGGGGAGCGATTAAAATCGGGGATGTGCAAGAGGCCAGAATTGGAGGAGTGCAGTGATCTTGGAGAGTTGTGGGGCTGGAGGAGGTTACAGAGATAGGGAGGGGCGAGGCCATGGAGGGATTTGAAAACAAGGATGAGAATTTTAAAATTGAGGTGTTGCCGGACCAGGAGCCAATGTCGGTCAGCGAGCACAGGGGTGGTCGGTCAGCGAGCACAGGGGTGATCGGTGAACGGGACTTGGTGGGAGTTAGGATACGGGTAGCAGAGCTTTGGATGACTTGAAGTTTATGTAGGGTGAAAGATGGGAGGCCGGCCAGGAGTGCCCTGACTCTGGATCTAGGCTGCATTTACACTATAACTATTGGTGCAAAGGAAAGACACTTTACACTAATGCTATAGTTGTAGTGTGAGCACATCCTTAATTACATGCAACATCATTTAAATAAAATGCAACCAAGCTGATTATATTTTTCAGTGTCTAAAGTGCATAGGGGGATGCATAACAACTCCTGAATTGATTAATATGTTAAAAAGTTTCATTCAATGAAAATATCCAATCCCTGATGTTATATATCTCTCTGCTGCATTTATGAAAACACTTGAGTGAAGCATCCCATCAGTCGTGTAATCTTACTCGCCCTAGCTATACTAATGCAGTAACATTCCCTCACGCATGCATTTAATTCACATCCCCATTTGTACATTTGGAACCACAGCCTCTGCCACATTTGTACCTGGTAACTGGACTGACATTACTTCCCCTTTTGTTACAAAATAAAATATCAATATTGACTCAAACAGCCAGTAAAGCATCTGAGGGAACCAGTCTTTATATTGAAAACAGTGGCCTGCGTTTTGCTAATGTGGGGTCAGGAGGAGACCTCCTGCTCCTCCCGGCTCTACATTCAGGTAAGTATATATTTTAAAAACTTACTTTGTTGGTTGCGGCTTACAGCAGTCCCTTTAAGCGCCGCCTGTTAGGAAAACCAGTCCTACGTGTAGTCTGACTGCTGGCGCCGGCTGCCTTGGAGTAAACCAATCTTGGGCAGGTGGCCTCAAACAGATGTTAGTTAGGTCCCTTATTTGCATATGCAAAGGCTATAATCTGTTTCAGGTGTGGGCACTGCACACTTCTTGCCTGCCATATTACAGGCCGTTTAGCCCCCGAAAAACAGGTGCTGCGCGGCCGAATTTCTAGGCCATTATTTCTGTGAAAATGTCAATATGATTAATTTATTAACAAAAATAAGCTAAACAAGATGCTAAAAGATTAATAATGAAATGCAATGTTTCGTAATCTGCAGTATTACAATTTGGAAGAAATATTTTTGCCAGAAGGGCTGTATCCTCACCTTGTATTTTACTTCTGGGTCTGTCTGCTTGATGCTCGAATGCAATGAGTTGGACTCAGCAGCTTTGACTCCTTTTAGTTATCTTTGCTCTGAGTATGCTCAGTCTGAAACGTAGTATCTATCCATCATTATTCATTGGTGCATTGTACAAAGTTTTACTGTCAACATTTCTCGCAAGCATAGAGCACCAATGGACTTGGGCATGTTGCTAATTGCTTTTGAGTTAATTTTAATACTGGGCTTTTAATGCTTTAATGGATCACTTAGTGTAGGCGCATTATGTATTCTTTCTGCTAAGTCAGTGTCAATTTCCAAAACAAACTTGAAAGCCTATGCATTTTATCGATGCATTTCAGGGGAAACTAGCTAAGTACACGAGGCAGAAAGGAATAGAAGGATATGTTGATCGGGTGAGATGAAGTAAGGTGGGAGGAGGCTTGTGTGGAGCATAATCACTGGCATAGACCTATTGGGCCAAATGGCCTGTTTCTGTGCTGTAAAATTCTATGTAATTCTATATCTAGATGCATTTACCCTCGTGTAATTCAAAGCAGAGTTCTGAAACTATCCTTTGAGTGTTGAGAACAATGACTGGGCACAATACTGGGTGTGGGATGGTGGTGCAATGGAATCAGTCATTACAGTTACATTGAATGGAGTAAGTTGTGCATTGATTAGAATACTGCCTCTCACCTCAGGGATCCAGTGATAACAGTATCTTCTCTCTGCCAGTTGTAAGAGTCATACATGAAATGAATTTGGGCAGTTTGAACTTAAGGACTGCAGTCCCACACTTGCAGCAGGGAGCGCATAATGGGTGATCACGGTGCCTGCAATTTCCTGCTATGTACATCTGTTTTTAGTCATGTTGGTTGAGGGATAAATATTGGCCAGGATTTAGAGCTTCTATCGATAGAGCTTCCCTGCTCTTCTTCGAATAGTGCCATGCGGTCTTTTACCTCGACAAAGTGATAGTTCGTGCAATGTCGTTTTTTTGAAAGGAATGTGAGTCAGAAACAGAAAAGTCTACGTTGAAAGCTTACTTTGGAATCATGCAGCTTGGCCCTTTTAGAATATTTATGACCATCCACTATGAGGCATAATCTTAATATCAATAATCAGCTGATATGCAACAGAGCTAGGGCGGATTCCAGCCCTCGCAAGGACAAAAAGGATGTCACCCAGGGTAGGGATACAGCAATGGGGGATGAGGAACCCCACATCCACCCTTGTCAATCAAATCTCGATAATAGGCATGGCGCAGTTGCACAAGGCACAATTAAGCAGCAGATTCCCATCCCCCATTCTCACCTTTGTAAGTAGCAATCTGCTAAGCACCTAAATAAGAAATAATAAGGGAAAGAAGTCACTGGTGGGCGTAGTCTATAAGCCCCCTAACAGTAGCTACACTGTTGGACAGAGTATAAATCAAGAAATCATCGAGGCTTGTAAGAAAGGTACAGCAATAATCATGGGCGATTTTAATCTTCATATTGATTGGACAAATCAAATTGGCCAAGGTAGCTTCGAGGAAGAGTTCATAGAGTGTATCCGGGATGGTTTCCTAGAACAATACATTGTGGAGCCAACCAGGGAGCAGGCTATCTTAGATCTGGTACTGTGTAATGAGATAGGATTAATAAACGATCTCATAGTAAAGGATCCTCTAGGAAAGAGTGATCATAGCATGGTTGAATTTCAAATTCAATTGGAGGGTGAGAAAGTTGGGTCTCAAACCAGTGTCCTGATCTTAAATAAAGGCAATTACAAAGGTATGAAAGGCAGAGTTGGCTAAAGTGGACTGGGAAAATAGATTAAAGGGTAAGACGGTTGATAAGCAATGGCAGACATTTAAGGAGATATTTCATAACTCTCAACAAAAATATATTCCAGTGAGAAGGAAAGACTTTAAGAGAAGGGAGAACCATCCATGGCTAACTAAGGAAGTAAAGGATGGTATCAAATTGAAAACAAAGGCATACAATGTTGCCAAGATTAGTGTGAGGCCAGCGGATTGGGAAATTTTTAAAAACCAGCAAAGGACGACTAAAAAAATAATAGAGAGAAGATGGATTATGAGAGTAAACTAACAAGAAATATAAAACATAATAAGAGCTTCTACAGGTATATAAAAAGGAAGAGTAGCTAAAGTAAACATTGGTCCCTTAGAGAATGAGACTGGGGAATTAATAATAGGGAACAGGGAAATGGCAGAGACTTTGAACAAATATTTTGTATCCATCTTCACGGCAGAAGACACTAAAACCATCCCAATAATACATAATCAAGGGGCTATAGGGAGGGGGAAACTTAAAACAATCACTATCACTAAAGAAAAAGTACTCGGTAAAATAATGGGACTAAAGGTGAACAAGTCCCCTGGACCTGATGGCCTGCATCCTAGAGTCTTAAAAGAAGTGGCTGCAGAGATAGTGGATGCATTGGTTGCAATCTACCAAAATTCCCTGGATTCTGGGGAGGTCCCAGCGGATTGGAAAACCGCAAATGTAATGCCCCTATTTAAGAAGGGAGGGAGACAGAAAGCAGGAAACTATAGACCAGTTAGCCTAACATCTGTCATTGGGAAAATGCTGGAGTCCATTATTAAGGAAGCAGTAGCAGGACATTTCGAAAATCATAATACAGTCAAGCAGAGTCAGCATGGCTTTATGAAAGGGAAATCATGTTTGACAAATTTGCTTGCGTTCTTTGAGGATGTAATGAGCAGGGTGGATAAAGGGGTGTGATGAAATATTCATCATCATCACTGCCTGTGACTGAGATCGGTTTCAGTGCCATTTCCCTTCCCCCAGACCTCATTGTATTGTGTACTGGAATGTGCTGTATTGTATACTGGAATGTGCTGTGTGTAGGGCTCCGCCCATACCTGGCCCCGTTTGTAGGCTGGCTCAGTCTGGCCTCAGTCCCCAGAAGGAAGACATCTCTCTTGCTTACGTGTTGCGTTCTAAGTTAATAAAAGCCTTGTTTTGTTCTGCTAACTTCGAGTCTCGGAATTATTGAGGCACATCAATTTTATTAACTTATTTTTCAACACTATGGATCAACTCCTGAAACCCGAACGTTTGGATTTGGATCAACATGCTCCGGACGCATCAGCACGCTTCGGACACTGGTTTGAGTGTATGGAATGCTTCCTGGACAATTCCGCAGCCGTCAAAGACGCTACGGACGCTGCGAGGATGAGACTCGGAATTCTGCGGAATTGGGTAAGCCACTGGGTTTACCCCCTCATCCAAGACGCCGAGACGTACCTGGCCGCCTGCGACATCTTAAAGGCGCATTACCAGCAGCCTACGAATGAGGTGTATGCTAGGCACCTGCTCGCTACCCGCGCACAGCGACCTGGGGAATCGGTGGAGGAGTTCCTAAGCACCCTGAAAATGCTTGGCAAAGACTGCAAGTGCCGAGATGTAAAAGCCGCAGTGTACACTGACGAGCTTGTTCGCGATGCCTTCATCACAGGCCTCAGCTCCACTTACATCCGGCAAAGACTGCTGGAAAAAACGGGGTTGGACCTGAAACAGGCTGCGGACACCGCGCGATCCCTGGATGTGGCCCAGAGAAACTCGGACGCCTACTCTTCAGCCCGCGCCGTCCACGCCGCCACGTGTGCACCAAGGGCGCCGCCATCTTGGAAGGCATCTTCCCCGCCCGACAGCCCGACACCGGCTGGGCCCCGCTCTTCCCCCCAGAAGCCCTACGACAGCCGCGACGCGTCAGGGACCCAACTGCTACTTCTGCGGGCAGCCAAAGCACACCAGAAACCTGTGCCCGGCGAAAGGCACCACCTGCTTTAAGTGCGGTAAGAAGGGGCACTTCGGGAAGGTGTGCAGAGGGAACCCCGCCGGAAAACCAACCGCCGGAAAACCCGCCACCGCCGCGTGGGAGCGGCCATCTTGGACGCCATCTTGCCCGACCTCGTGGGGTCCGCCATCTTGTGAGCAGACAGCGTGGACGCCATCTTGTATCGATCAGGGCCCTACAGTGGCATCGGTCACAGTGGACCAGACCAGGCCGCACCCGCTATCCAGATCAATGGTGGACATCGAGGTAAACGGGTGCCGGGTTAAATGCTTAATTGACAGTGGAAGCACGGAGAGCTTTATCCACCCAGAACTGGCACAACAACTCTCCCTAAAGGTGGTCCCTACTCAGGGTACCATCTCTATGGCTGACAAAACCCAGACATCGACCATTCTGGGTTACTGCACGGTACAATTGTGCGTTAACGGAACTGTATATGATAATTTTAAAGTATTAATCATGAAGAACCTATGTGCGAGCGTGATCTTGGGCCTGGATTTCCAGTGCAACCACCAAAGCATCACGCTCAAGTACGGTGGGTCCCAGCCGCCCCTCACAGTGTGCGGTCTGGCTACCCTGAAGGTAAAGCCGCCTTCGCTATTCGCGAACCTTACCCCTAACTGCCGGCCAATAGCGACCAAAAGCAGGAGGTACAGCTGGGAGGACAGGCGGTTTATCGCGACCGAGGTAGACAGGCTCCTGAAAGAGCGCATTATTGAACGCAGCAACAGCCCGTGGCGCGCCCAAGTGGTAGTGGTAAGGGGTAGCGAGAAGAAACGGATGGTGATCGACTATAGTCAAACGATCAACAGGTACACCCTACTAGACGCCTACCCGCTACCCCGCATATCGGAAATGGTGAACCAAATCGCCCAATACCGGGTGTTCTCCACCATCGACCTCAAGTCAGCGTACCACCAGCTCCCTATCAGACCAGAGGACCGCCCGTACACCGCCTTCGAGGCGAATGGACGCCTCTACCAATTCCTCAGAGTCCCCTTTGGGGTGACGAATGGGGTCTCGGTCTTCCAGAGGGAGATGGACCGCATGGTCGATGACCACCACTTGCAGGCAACCTTCCCCTACCTCGACAACGTCACCATCTGCGGCCACAATCAGCAGGATCACGACTCGAACCTCGAGAGGTTCCTGGAAACTGCACAAAAACTCAACCTCACCTACAACGAGGACAAGTGCGTTTACAACACCACGCGCCTCTGCATACTAGGCAGCGTGGTGGAGAATGGGGAAATCGGACCAGACCCCGACCGATTGCGCCCCCTACGGGAGCTGCCCCTGCCCAACACTCCCAAAGCCCTGAAAAGGTGCCTGGGGTTATTTTCTTATTATTCCCAATGGGTCCCCAACTACTCCGACAAAGCCCGCCCCCTCTTGAAAGCATCCTCTTTCCCGCTCTCTGCTGAGGCCCACGCCGCCTTCAAAAGCATTAAGCAGGATATTGAGCGGGCCACGCTACAGGCAGTGGACGAGAACACTCCATTTCAAGTGGAAAGTGATGCGTCTGACTTCGCCTTGGCGGCCACCCTCAACCAGGCGGGGCGGCCCGTAGCTTTCTTCTCGAGGACCCTCCAAGGGCCCGAGATCAGACACTCCTCCGTGGAAAAGGAGGCCCAAGCCATCGTGGAGGCAGTGCGCCACTGGCGCCACTACCTAGCCGGCAAACGCTTCACCCTACTTACCGACCAGCGGTCGGTAGCGTTTATGTTCAATAATAAACAGAGGGGGAAGATTAAAAATGATAAGATTCTTAGGTGGTGGATCGAGCTCTCCACCTTCGAGTACGACATCATTTACCGGCCAGGGGCCCTTAACGAATCCCCTGACGCCCTCTCACGAGGGATGTGTGCCAGCGCCACCGGGGATCGGCTACAGACCCTCCACAACGACCTCTGCCACCCAGGGGTCACGCGGCTGTTCCACTTCATAAAGTCCCGTAACTTACCCTACTCGATTGAGGAAGTTCGGTCCCTGACCAGGAACTGCCGCACTTGCGCTGAGTGCAAGCCTCGGTTCTACCGCCCAGATAGAGCCCACTTAATCAAAGCTACACGGCCCTTTGAGCGGCTCAGCTTCGATTTCGAGGGCCCCCTCCCGTCCGTCGACCGCAATGTTTACTTCCTGAACATTGTGGACGAATACTCCCGGTTCCCATTCGCCTTCCCCTGCCCAGACATGACCAGCGCCACGGTCATTAAATGCCTCAACAGCCTGTTCTGCCTGTTCGGAATGCCGAGCTACATCCATACGGATAGGGGGGCGTCCTTCATGAGCGAAGAGCTACGCCAGTACATGCTGTCCAGGGGGATCGCCACGAGCCGTACCACCAGCTACAACCCCCGGGGTAACGGCCAAGTGGAGCGAGAGAACGGGACAGTATGGAAAGCAGTCACTCTAGCTCTAAGGACCAAGGGCCTCCCTATCTCCCGCTGGCAGGAAGTCCTCTCGGATGTGCTCCATTCGATACGGTCGCTATTGTGTACGGCCACTAATACCACGCCTCATGAACGAATGTTTGTCTTTCCCCGGAAATCCACCTCAGGCGTATCCATGCCGTCATGGCTCTCCACCCCAGGTCCGGTACTCGTGCGAAGGCATGTGAGGGGCCACAAGACGGACCCTCTCGTGGAGCCAGTACACCTACTCCACGCCAACCCCCAATACGCATATGTCCGGCACGCCGACGGAAGGGAGGACACCGTGTCCATAAAAGACGTCGCCCCAGCCGGCATCGACAACAACCACGGCAATAGCGGCAACGATGATCACAGCAACTCTTACCCACCCACTACTCTTTCATCACCCCCAGAAGAACACCGACCAATGGCACCCCCACCAACTACCCCTTCAACAACCCTGGCGGCACCCCCGGCAGAGACCCAGGAGGCTACCGGGGACACCCGCGGCACCGCAACAGCCACGTCGGTCGCAGAGGACTATCAAACCCCCGAACAGACTAAATCTATAGAAGGGGTGAATGTGATGAAATATTCATCATCATCACTGCCTGTGACTGAGATCGGTTTCAGTGCCATTTCCCTTCCCCCAGACCTCATTGTATTGTGTACTGGAATGTGCTGTGTGTAGGGCTCCGCCCATACCTGGCCCCGTTTGTAGGCTGGCTCAGTCTGGCCTCAGTCCCCAGAAGGAAGACATCTCTCTCGCTTACGTGTTGCGTTCTAAGTTAATAAAAGCCTTGTTTTGTTCTGCTAACTTCGAGTCTCGGAATTATTGAGGCACATCAAGGGGAACCAGTAGATGTAGTGTATTTGGATTTCCAGAAGGCATTCGATAAGGTGTCACATAAAAGGTTACTGCACAAGATAAGAGCTCACGGGGTTGGGGGTAATATATTAGCATAGATAGAGGATTGGCTAACTAACAGAAAACAGAGAGTCGGGATAAATGGGTCATTTTCTGGTTGGCAAATAGTAACTAGTGGGGTGCCACAGGGATCAGTGCTGGGTCCTCAACTATTTACAATCTATATTAATGACTTGGATGAAGGGACCGAGTGTAATTTATCCAAATTTGCTGATGATACAAAGATAGGTGGGAAAGCAAGTTGTGAAGAGGACACAAAGAGACTGCAAAGGGATATAGACAGGCTAAGTGAGTGGGCAAACATTTGGCAGATGGAGTATAATGTGGGAAAGTGTGAGGTTATCCACTTTGGTAAGAAAAATAAAAAAGCAAATTATTATTTAAATGGAGATTACAAAATGCTGCAGTACAGAAGGACCTGGGGGTCCTTGTGCATGAACCACAAAAAGTTAGCATGCAGGTACAGCAAGTAATCAGGAAGGCAAATAGAATGTTGGCCTTTATTGCAAGGGGGTTGGAGTATAAAAGCAGGGAAGTCCTGCTACAACTATACAGGATATTGCTGAGACCACACCTGGAGTACTGCGTACAGTTTTGGTCTTCTTGTTTAAGGAGGGATATACTTGCATTGGAGGCAGTTCAGAGAAGGTTCACGAGGTTGACTTATGAAGAAAGGTTGAGCAGGTTGGGCCTATACTCATTGGAGTTTAGAAGAATGAGGTGATCTTATTGAAACATATAAGATACCGATGGCGCTCGACAAGATAGATGCAGAGAAGATGTTTCCCCTCATGGGGGAATCTAGAACTAGGGGGCATAGTTTCAGTATAAGGGGTCGCCCATTTAAAACTGAGATGAGGAGGAATTTCTTTGTAAATCTGTGGAATTCTCTGCCCCAGAGAGCTGTGGAGACTGGGTCATTGAATATATTTAAGGTGGAGATAGACAGATTTTTGAACAATAAGGGAGTGATGGGTTATGGGGAGCGGGCAGGGAAATGGAGCTGAGCACAAGATCAGATCAGCCATGATCTTATTGAATGGCGGAGCAGGCTCGAGGGGCCAAATGGCTGACTCCTGCTCCTATTTATGTAAATGAGTTGGTCAAACAGTTTATTGTATCATTCACTCGGCCCGTGGTTAAGTGGCATCTATCTGTGCAGTCCGTGCAATTTGTCCTATTTTCTCATCACCCCATTACTCGCTGAGGTACATTGGCTCCCGATCTGCCAACGTCTCAATTTTAAAATTCTAAAGGTCCCATGTCAGATTCCTGGTCTGTGCTGAGTTAGCTGATATTCCATGGAGCGGCAGTAGGGGGCGCTACAACTGGCCTCAGTGCAACAGGGTAGGGCTGAGAAGGTAAGATGATGTAATCTTCTGGGCCCCACAAGGAAACCTTGGGCCTCCCTGCCTTGGGCTTCCCTCTCCCTGATCTCAATTGGGCCTTGCTCCCTGATGCACCTGACTGCTGGGGACTTTTCCTGTGGGTCCTTGTCAGTGGTAGCTGACACTGCTGTCTTTGTGCCCTCCAGCAGCCATTTCTTCTTGTCTTTTCCAAAGCTGACTCTCATAACTTCCTCCTATCCAACCTTCATCCAGCTTGGTACTACATGACTGCAGAAGGAATTAGACAGAATGCAAGATTGGAGGAGACACGACACAGGTGTAGGTTAAAGTGAGTCGAGGAAACAGCAGATGTAGCAGGTACAGCCGTCGCTGCTGTAATGCGAGAGGTGACCTCACAGATCTCTCACGACCATGTGTCATGGGATGTAATGGTTGCCTTGGAGGCAGTTCTGGGGACTGAGTGAAGTTAGAAATTTGTTCCAGTACACATACCTGAATAAATTATTCAAATAACAGGTCAGTGAATAACAATTATTTCAGTTGTTGAGAATCCTATATGAATTCTATTAATAGTTTATTCACTGCATTTCGTGTCAATATGTACGTTTGCATGTCCCAGGCCTGTTCCCCAAAGCTTGAAATGAAAAACCCCATTCCCTTTTCCACTTCAAACTTGGCAATGTGGTCAGAAATATTTATTTCAATAACAAGCGGGGCCATCTGTTGACTCTGAGGCAAGTTTTCAAAGAAAGACTTGCATTTATATAGCACCATTCACGACCACCGGACATCCCAAAGTGCTTTACAGCCAATGAAGTACTTTTTGAAGTGTAGTCACTGTTGTAATGTTGCAATTCAGGTTGCACTGGAGCTAGAAGAGAGAATAGCACTTGTACCAACCCACAGGATTTAACTCCTAGGAGCCTCTCGCAACTCCCCAACCATTTCAGTCCACACACACCATGAGATGAGCAGGTAACCTGCTGCTGTAAACTGGCACATCACTGATTAATTAGTGAGGTTGCCTAGCTGACAAGTGACAGGATCTGTGAAGGATATTAGGAGGTGGGGTGACTGCCTTGGGTTACTATTCAGCACCAAGCTATCAGTGTCTTTGTGGGAGATTTTGGTCATCTTTATGGCTAAGCACTGGGTGCACAGCCTGGAAGGACATGAAAGGGAGACGGTGAGATAAAAACCATTAAAGCATATTTTAAAAATTTCTGAGTAAGTTTATTGTGTTCTAATTAAATTAGATTAAAACCATTCTGAAGAAAATGAAAAAAAGTGGAGAAAAAACTCCTTCAAGTCCTGCACTGAAGTGCCAACCTAAATTATGTACTTTAGTCCCTGGAGTGAGGCTTGAGCTCACAACCTTCTGACGCCGAGGCAAGCTAATACAAAAGAGAAAGTGAATGATCAAACTATGAAATAAAAAGTAGATGATTGTAGCTGCATTTGTTACTTTATTGATATATATAGAGAGCAATACAATAAATGTACATGCAGAATTATTCAACTGTATCCTTTTAAATTCATGAACTGTGATCTACATAATCAAGTGCCCAAATCACAATGTGCAATGATGGAACTATATCATGGAAGAAAAGAAAGAACTTGCATTTATATAGTGCCTTTCATGACCGCAGGATGTCCCAAAGCGCTTCACAGCCAATGAAGTACTTTTGAAGCTTGGTCACTGTTGTAATGTAGGAAAACGCAGCTGCCAGTTTGCGCACAGCAAGCTTCCACAAACAGCATTGAGATAAGTGACCAGACAATCTGTTTTTGTGATGTTGGTTGATGTAAACTTCTAAATTAAAGTGCTATTGCTCTAAATTAGATGGGTATTTTACCTTTGTTTCTTAGGCATGATGTATAGAATTAAAATGTTCACATTTTATGAAATTGAAGCAACTCTCTCAGTTAGAAAGTGAAAACTCAACATTTGATGGCTTTGGTGTATTGAGCCTGAGGGACCAGAACTTAACGTTTACCTGATTTTTGCATGTAAATTTACAAAACTATCCAACATTCAGAAACCACACAACACCTTACTGCGAAACACTGAGATCTAGTGATGATAATGTCACCAGTAAACATTGTAATTTAACAGTCTGTAGTTATAAAGTGTATTAGCAACACCTTGTGGGAGTTAAAGGCTACTGCAGATCTGAGCGTTTGTTAAATAAGAACTTTAACCTTCTACTGAAGTTTCTTAGTTGTAGAACTGCACACATGGCTGTCCTTAAACAGCCTTAGCATACATTGCGAGATTGTGTACTGATACCACCAAAATTCCAGCCGGTTTAGAATTATCAATCCTTCACCGTTTGACTCAACTGATCAAAATGGACACGTGAAACAGACTACCAGAGGAGGTAGTTGACTCAAGGCCCATTAACTCTTTTAAAAAGGAGCTGGATGGATATCCATTGAAAAGGGCGATTGAGGGTATGAGAGATGGCAACAGCATTGATCGATTTTTTTTCAGGGAAGGTGGGAAATGAACTTGATGTTCCTTTAAGTAGGGTATCAGCAGGGAGGGAAGTCCTTGATCAAATAATCATCCAAGGACTGTGGATGGAGTGAGCTTGATGGACCGAATGGCTCCAGACTTTCTTCTAATGACCCAATTGCACTGAAGGGTGTGCATGTTTCAGCATTAGACTGCTTATGTGATAGCCACTGAATGCAAGAGGAGCTCAGGCTCCACTGGTGACCTCGGACCATTTTTATATACATGAGTTATGATGCTTTTTCAAAGTAGTGACAGAAAGCTTATAGCACCATTAGTGGCAAAACTTTTTTTTTTAAACAGTTGGTGAAATTGTTACCATGTGTTAGAACATGCTGCCCTGTGCAGATCTTTAATGTTCATTATTTTTATTTTCACTCCCATTTATTGTCCCATTTGTGAGCTGTGAAATTTGAAAAGGCACACAGAAAGTTGCGGTGTTCCTGGCCATTCCATTAAACCCAGGCAGGAAGCTAGGTGCGTCAGCAGGGCTGCTTAGCCCTATTGAGAGACATTAACACAATCTATAACTCCAGGCTACATTCAGTTACTGCAAAGTGGACATATTAAGGCATTTACAACACGTTGTAGTGATTCCTTTATTCACTGGAAAGAAAGGCAACAGCTCCCAGGCTTTAAAGGGGAACATCAGTCTATATAAATACTTTCAATGTAAAAATGTTCTCTCCTGCCCAAATACTAAATATTACAAAGCCGGAGTCCTCATTTTCTATTTGAATCCTGGGACTGGTAGTCTGGAGGAGGGAGAAAGCTGACCCGCATTCACCTCCATGACAGCTGACCAGATACAGGCACATTGGATACATCAGCCCAGTGGGCCTTTTCCAGCCAGAAGATCTAACGTGCACATGAAATTGCTCCGATGAAAAATGGGATCGTGGCCGTTTTTCTCCATGATTAACGGTCCACTAATGAATGGTAGGAACATCCAGCTTTGAAACCTTGGTGGGGTGGGATGGGTTCCCAGTTTCTGTCAGTCAATAACCCAATTTGTCACCCAGGATTTCTGAGAATGTGATTCTGTTAGAGGGCTTGTTAACAACCCATAAAAAGAGAAATTTCACCTCTAAATTGGCTTATCACAGGCTTCTTGTGGACTCGCGCAGTTCGGAATATTTCCTATTTAACAACCCTTTCCAAACACTTCCTTGGTGGAGTATTTTATATTGAAAGTGTTTCCCTTTCCCCAGAGTGACATTCTCCCATTAGTTTTGTAAATAGTTTCCTAGACACTACCACCAGTACTCTTGTTGTCCACTTTTAAAATACTTGAACCACTGTCAGTCTTGTTTTTCAGGAGTGCTGTTTAAATTAAGTGATAATGGACCTGGAATTTGAAGAGAGGGTGGTTGATTGAAGGAGTCTGTGGACTTGTCCTTCCTTTTGCTGACTATCCTTATACATCAGTGACTATACTATTATTAACCTTCAGGTAAAATTTATTGCAATTTTTAAATGTGACCATCCACAGACAACTCTGTCAGCACTCGTGAGAGACTGCTTCCAATTGAGTTTGAATGTACAGCATTCAGCCAATTTGAATTTCCATGTATTTTATACATTATAATTGACTGTAGCACAGAGTGAATCTGTGAGGCCATAATTTAATCAAAGTGTTCAGGTGACCTAAGCCACAGGAGCGACTGAACTCACTCTGCGCACTACTAGCATACAAATGAGTCCATGTGAAACTCCTCGGACACTGCTGAGTAGCTAACCAATGGGTTAAAATAGTGGGTGAAAGAATTTCATACAAAAGTGTGCGTACAGCACAGTTTCACACCATGGGATTAGATTAATGATGGAGCACAATTTAAAATACATAATTAAGTTGACAATTCTTGCTGTTCTTGGGTGAACTTCATCTTGGATGTCGGTGCAAAACGGGCGATAGTGAATCGGCACTCATGGTGAATGCCTGTCTTACATTCTGTCCGATTTTCTTTACCATTAAAATCAGGCGGAATGTAAAACGGGCTGCCGGTTCATCGCCCGTTTTGCACTACTGCCCAAGACAAATTTCACCCCCATAGTGAGCAATAGTTAAACATTTCTGCCTAGATTCCATTTTCTGTGTTCTAGGAGTGAGAATGGTACTTTGGGTTTCAGATGCTGTAGCAACTCCTTTTATAAAAGTGGTAGCCATTCTATTGACTTACATGGCCTTCAGCATGAATAGAGGGAGGTTAATGCTCCCCTTAATGGAAGGGGATAAAGACAAGCTAAGTGAGTGGACAAGAACATGGCAAATGGAATATAATGTGGAGAAATGTGAAGTTATCCACTTTGGTAGGAAAAATAGAAAAGCAGAGTAATTTTTAAATGGTGAGAGATTGGGAAATGTTGGTGTTCAGAGGGACCTGGGTGTCCTTGTACACGAATCACTGAAAGCCAACATGCAGGTACAGCAAGCAATTAGGAAAGCAAATGGTATGTTGACCTTTATTACAAGAGGATTTGAGTATAAGAGTAAAGACATCTTACTGCAATTATATAGGCCCTTGGTGAGACCACACCTGGAGTATTGTGTACAGTTTTGGTCTCCTTACCGAAGGAAGGATATACTTGCCATCGAGGGAGTGCAACAAAGGTTCACCAGACTGATTCCTGGGATGGGGAGATTGTCCTATATTCTCTAGAGTTTAGAAGAATGAGAGGTGATCTCATTGAAACATACAAAATTCTTACAGGGCTTGACAGGGTAGATGTTGCCCCTGGCTGGGGAGTCGAGAACCAGGGGTCACAGTCTCAGAATATGTGGTCAGCCGTTTAGGACTGAGATGAGGAGAAATTTCTTCACTCAGAGGGGGGTGAATCTTTGGAATTCTCTACCCCAGAGGGCTGTGGAGGCTGTCAGAGTATATTCAAGACAGAGATCGATAGATTTTTGGATATTAAGGGATATGGGGATAGTGCAGGAAAGTGGAGTTGAGGTAGATCAGCCATGATCTTATTG
This sequence comes from Somniosus microcephalus, assembly GCF_052327205.1. Classification (NCBI taxonomy): domain Eukaryota; kingdom Metazoa; phylum Chordata; class Chondrichthyes; order Squaliformes; family Somniosidae; genus Somniosus; species Somniosus microcephalus. The sequence continues at coordinate 29,921,452 of NC_141019.1, read as the reverse complement.
AATGGCAGAACAGGCTCAAGGGGCCAAATGGCCTATTCCTGCTCCTTATGTTCTCAAAACTCCCTGAAAAGTCCTGTCAATGCAGCAAATAAACTGTTGATGTTCTGGGGCAAATCATCAGTTTTACCCCAGTAAAATTATTTTAAACAGCATAGCAATCTGAACACAAAACCCGACATGAAAATTTTGGATTTATCAGTGAAATCTGAACAGATTAAAATGAGCACTGGGTCATGATTGACAGGGTAGATGCTGAGAGGTTGATTCCCCTGGCTGGAGTGTCTAGAACTAGGGGGCATAGTCTCACGCTAAGGGGTTGGCCATTTAAGACTGAGATGAGGAGGACTTGCTTCACTCAGAGGGTTGTGAATCTTTGGAATTCTCTATCCTGGAGGGCTGTGGATGCTGAGTCTTTGAGTATATTCAAGGCGGAGAAGTTGATGATCAGCTATGATCTTATTGAATGGCGGAGCAGGCTCGAAGGGCTATATGGCCTACTCCTGCTCCTATTTCTTATGTTCTTATGATTGATTTTGCTGCATGAATGGGACTACATATAGAAGCCCTAAAGGAAGCTTGCTAGATTTTAACAGAGTACAGACTTTCTTGGTATGTAGCAGAATAATAATTGTACATACTGTTTACGCAAACCTCCAAACTATGAACTATTAGTTATAAAAAGCATCTTAATACTGTACACAATGGCCCAAGCAACCCATGCTGAACTTGGCACTCAATTCCATTTTAATGCCTGATTTGTTCACAATGGAGTCGGGCTGCAAGCAGGCTCAGGCACTGCTCACAGCCCCACACGTAGTACCGCTACGGAATGAGGGGAGGCCATCTGGGCTTAGCATGTTTCTCATTGCCCCCCAACATGTTATTCCCATGCCATCACATTTTTCTGCTAAAACTGGGCCAGACCTTGGACAGCAAACACATTCAGTGGAGTAAGTTTTCCCAGTCCTGGCACAGCTTCGTTTATGACAGTGTGCGGATTCCAGGAGTGGGTTGCTGCTCAAGGCCACCGTGAACACAGCACAAATTATTTGCGGCTACTTCTATATGCAATACAAACGAGTCACAATTTCCCCAGATATATTCCCATTAGCTTTGTTTGCTTGCAAACCTCACAGACCCCATAGCAATTCTACTATGTTGGAGCTGTCTCACAATTGGCCTATGCCCAAAGCATCAGAAAGCTACGTTTTATAATGTGTTGCCCCTACACCCACTAGGTCACTAAGGTCCTTGAATATTTTTACATTAATTGGGGTAGAAATTGATCCCATTTTCCAGGTGGAAAACAGGAGCAATAAAAAATTGGGGGGGGGGTGTGGTGTCCCTTGCCCAATCAGCGCCTGTGTTATGAGTACCGCCATATTGGTGTAGACGGCTTTTCAGGCATTCTGGGCAGCTACCTAAAACAGGCATTGGGCCCCTTGTATATGTTAATTAGGGGCCTAACGCCTGTTGAAGGGACCCTCTGTACAATTATGTATAATGAGTGCAGCAGGTGCTGGGCCGACTCCGCTCACACTTCTTCAGCAGCCCCTGTGGCTGCCAACGAAAGATACGTTTTTTTTTAACATTTAAAAAACCTTCCTGTGGATCCAGGAGTGCTCCCCCTCCTGGGACATACACTGGGGGCCGCTCCTGGCAATGCAAGCGGCCCGATATTCATCATTTACAAAGCGTGAGCTGCCTGTGAAGTTGTGGCAGGCACCGGCAGCTTGCACATAAAATGTTAATGAGACCCGAGGTTCCATATGCTGCACCGGGTCTGAGCCCAGGGACAGGCACAGACAAATTTCTCCCATTATTTTAGACGGTTTTGTTCAGCTTGTTTTTAGTAAACTTGATTTAGGTAGAGTGCAGAATAACCCATTCTTAATTGGACCTGGTCTGTGAAGAAAACCTTTCTAAATAAAGCCCAATGTTATATCTCATGGATCCAAAATTGGTGTGATTTTCACATTCCATGATTTGAAGCTTACTATTTTGGATTAATTTCTTGTCTATGCTGGGGAACAAAATTGCTTTTCTCCCCCTTGGATCAACACTCTCATGTCAGGTATTACACAACTTATAGCCATAGTAACACTTACTGTAAATTTAGTCCCATTCAGGCCCAATTTCTGTACTCCCTTCTGCACCAGTGTGACATTTCCATTCCCACACAAGCCATCCTTATGGAATTTTGACTGAGACCGCCAATTCTATGTTAAATGACAGTCAGTATTGCATTGTGAACCCTCAGTCGGAATTGCATCGAGACCTCCCAAACTTCTTTCACAAAGGATCCTTTGGGTCTGAGCTGGGTCTAAACCCAGGTTCTAGAGATGAAAAGGCAACACAATCCCCTAGAACCGTAGGCATTGTATATGATATGTTTAGAAAAAACTTCAATTGTTACTGAACAGAAGGGGCTAGTGTTGTAAACAGTGAATAAACAATGTGGCTTTCTCAATACTCTGATTGCAGTCTTTGGAACTTTGTGAATTAAAGCAAAAACATGAAAAATGACATAGTAATTGAATACAAAATATCATTAAAAAATTTAAAATAATACTTTAAGCGGTATAAAATACTTCAATGGAAATAAAACCATTTAAAAATAGTTGGTCATAAACCAAAAACAAACTGAATATTGGGCTTAGTAAGGCCACAGAACCACACTATTCATCCTTCAACTCGAACCTGCAAAATGAAGAAAAGTTTTATTTTAATCATTTGTTGTAATTTTGTAAAATTATATGTATTATAATATCTTTAAAAAATGTTTTCTCCGCTCCTCACTGGAGTACAGTTCCAGAGACACTGGCTGCCGCCTCACAAAAGTTGTCATACTTCATACGTCAGCATAAACAATGAATGTTGACAGGGTATTCAACTGTTAAGGACATCACAGCCGAGCCCAATCCTGTCCTCATCTTGTACTGGCGAGGCTTGTGATAGCACTGGTAGTAACACCTACTCATCTCAAGGCTCATTTTCTACTAGAGCTGGCACCCGCCAGATTCTGATAATCAAATGGCATCTCACGGCTTCAGAGAATTTTAGGCAGGAAGTTCCACTGATCAGCTAATCAACCTGGGTTGCAACAAAGATGTTTTTGCTGCATTTCCCTCATTCCCTGAAGACTTGAATCCAGAACTCCTGCATTCACCATGAGGAGATGGACCATGTTTCATTTTCTAAACAGAATGGATATCTCCACTGGCATGTTTAAAGAAAGTGGAAGAAACATCAGGAGATGCGGTGTTATTCGTGATTAACATGGGCAATGATCAATCACTGCTAAAATAGGATAAACAGTAAGAAAATAGTTTAACTGACAACAACAGGCAACCTGCTTAGCCCATGTTGTCTCATTTAAAGCCCTGTGCCCCCACAATATGGCTTGCTCACTTACCACTGTGTTCTCTCCTGAGTCAGGTCAAGCAGTGAGAGATCAACATGGAGCTGGAAGAGAAGCAGAGATAAAGAACCTGGTTAGAACACAGATTGAGTAAAATTAAATATTAAGGAGACAGGGCACCAAAATAATGATGGATACCCAGAAGTAATTATAAGAGGGGCTTAGAATGATCACAACCTTGCAAACACTCTCAAATACTAACAGAGTCCTGCAGCAAGTTCCATGATTTGTCTAAAAAAAATTTTAATCCTCAAGATTGATGCGGTTTGTTGCTATCAACGGATCAGATCAAAGCTTCACAGTCGTGAATGGAGGTGGACCATTAAACAACTAACTGGAGGAGGAGGCCTCCATGAATATCTTCATCCTCAATGATGGTGGAGCCCAGCACGTGAGTGCAAAAGACAAAGTTGAAGCATTTGCAACCACCTTCAGCCAGAAGCGTCGAGTGGATGATCCATATCGGCCTACTCCCAAGGTCCCCACCATCACAGGAGCCAGTCTTCAGCCAACTCGATTCACTCCACGCGATATCAAGAAACGACTGAGTGCACTGGATACAGCAAAGGCTATGGGCCTCGACAACATTCCGGCTATCGTGCTGAAGACGTGCTCCAGAACTAGCCGCGCCTCTAGCCAAGCTGTTCCAGTACAGCTACAACACTGGCATCTATCCGACAATGTGGCAAACTGCCCAGGTATGTCCAGTCCACAAAAATCAGGACAAACCCAACCCGGCCAATTACCGCCCCATCAGTCTACTCTCAATCATCAGCAAAGTGATAGCACTGTCGATGACCCCTTCCATCAAGCGGCACTTACTCACCAATAACCTGCTCACTGCTGCCCAGTTTGGTTTCTGCCAAGACCACTTGGCTCCTGACCTCATTACAGCCTTGATCCAAACATGGACAAAGGAGCTGATTTCCAGAGGTGAGGTGAGGTGAGAGTGACTGCCCTTGACATCAAGGCAGCATTTGACCAAGTGTGGCATCAAGGAGCCCTAGTAAAACTGAAGTCAATGGGAATCGGGGGGGGAAAGCACTCCACTGGCTGGAGTCATACCTAGCACAAAGGAAGATGGTTGTGGTGGTTGAAGATCAATCATCACAGGACATCGCTGCAAGAGTTCCTCAGGGCAGTGTCCTAGACCCAACCATCTTCAGTTGCTTCATCAATGACCTTCCCTCCAACATAAGGTCAGAAATGGGGATGTTCGCTGATGACTGCACAGTGTTCAGCGCCATTCACAACTCCTCAGATAATGAAGCAGTCCATGCCCGCATGCAACAAGACCTGGACGACGTTCAGGCTTGGGCTGATAAGTGGCAGGTAACATTCGCGCCACAGAAGTGCCAGGCAATGACTATCTCCAACAAGCGAGAGTCTAACCACCTCCCCTTGACATTCAACGGCATTACCATCACCGAATCCCCCACCATCAACATCCTGGGGGTCACCATTGACCAGAAACTTAACTGGACCAGCCACATAAATACTGTGGCAACAAGAGCAGGTCGGAGGCTGGGTATTCTGCAGCAAGTGTCTCATCTCCTGACTCTCCAAAGCCTTTCCACCATCTACAAGGCACAAGTAAGGAGTGTGATGGAATACTCTCCACTTCCCTGGATGAGTGCAGCTCCAACAACGCACAAGAAGCTCGACACCATCCAGGACAAAGCAGCCCACTTGATTGGCACCCCATCCATCACCTTAAACATTCACTCCCTCCACCACCGGCGTACCGTGGCTGCAGCGTGCACCATCTACAAGATGCAACTCGCCACGGCTTCTTCAGCAGCACTTCCCAAACCCGTGACCTCTTCCACCTAGAAGGACAAGGGCAGCAGGTGCATGGAAACACCACCACCTCCAAGTTGCCCTCCAAGTCACACACCATCCTGACTTAGAAGTATATCGCCGATCCTTCATCGTCGCTGGGTCAAAATCCTGGAACTCCCTCCCTAACAGCACTGTGGGAGTACCTTCACCACACGGACTGCAGCGGTTCAAGGCGGCGGCTCACCACCACCTTCTCAAGGGCAACTAGGGATGGGCAATAAATGCTGGCCTTGCCAGCGACGCCCACATCCTATAAACGAATAATTTAAAAAAAAAAAAACTCATTTTCCAGTTCAGTCTTGATCATTTAAAAAATAATTGCAGGGGAATTGTGAATGTGGGTTGTGCTGTATGTGTTATATATTTAGAATATTTTTCTTTGCATCAACAGGACCTTTTGAAAGTTGTGCAGAAACCCTCATCAAGGGTTATGGGGATCTTATCAAAGGTTATGGGGAGCGGGCGGGAAAGTGGAGGCCAAGATCAGATTAGCCATGATCTTATTGAATGGCGGAGCAGGCTCGAGGATCCAAATGGCCTACTCCTGCTCCTAATGTTCTTATGTACAATACCTTTCCAATCTCTTTGGACATGAAGGAAACACTGTTCTTCACAGTGAGATCCAGCTTTCTCTTCTGTGCTTCATCCAATGATATTTCAAAGTCAAATCTGGAAAAAAAACAGCACAAGAACATAAAGTCCAGAATGAGAAGAGGCCATTCAGCCCATCAGTCCTGCTCCATCCGGAGTCCCTGTATGTTGATTATATCACGGACTCCTTCCCACACCAACTGTTAATCTCTTATTTTAGCAACACTAGTTTCCTTCCCCAACCGGCCCAGAAAAAAAACCAAGCAGTGTTGTTAATATCTTTCTAACCCACAATCCCCCTTCTCGACAGATATTGATCCAGTTCCTTTTTAAAGGTTCCAATTGACCCCAAACCAACTTTGTTCTCTGGGAGGTTGTTCCACATGCCCCCTATCCTGTGGGAGGAAAAAGGTCAAATTTCTTCTGATTAGAACACAGGTTGGGGGGAGGTGTGCTGGACATTTTCACAAACAAATCAGAGTGGCAGCAGCAGCAGACCTGCGGGAGACGAGGCGGCTGAGCGGCGACGGTTATTTAAACCAGCGGCAGAGACCAAGTAGGCTTACTAATCTCTAGGGAGGGAGAGAAGTAAAAAGTAATCGAAGTGTGACGTCACCAGAAAGCAGGTAAGTGATTGGTTGGTGAGTATTTCTCTCTTTTTAAACTTTAACTCTGTGGTTTATAGTTTCTAAGCTTTCTGTGGTGTAGCGGGGACTGTTGGTAAACCAGAGCCCTGAAGTATATCATTTAACTGTAGTGTAATTGGTGGGATTGATTTGTTTAATTTAATTTGAATTAATTAAAGGGTAAGTCATGGCAGGACAGCCCGGCCCCATGGTATGCTCCTCCTGCGCTATGTGGGAACTCAGGGACACTTCCTGTGTCCCTGACAACCATGTGTGCAGGAAGTGTGTCCAGCTGCAGCTACTGGCAGACCGCATTGCGGCGCTGGAGCTGCGATTGGATACATACTGGACCATTCGCGATGCTGAGGACGTCGTGGATATCACGTTCAAGCAGTTGGTCACACCGCAGGCAAAGGTTGGACAGGCAGAAAGGGAAGGGGTGACCAACAGACAGAGTAGTAGACGCAGGCAGGTAGTGCAGGGGTCCCCTGTGGACATCCCCCTCGCAAACAGATATACCACTTTGAATACTGTTGAGGGGGATGGCTTATCAGAGGAAGGCAGCAGCCAACTTCCTGGCACCAGGGGTGGCTCTGCTGCACAGGACGGGAGGAAAAAGAGGGGTAGAACTATAGTAATAGGGGATTCTATTGTAAGGGGAATAGATAGGCGTTTCTGCGGCCACAAACGAGACTCCAGGATGGTGTGTTGCCTCCCTGGTGCAAGGGTCAAGGATGTCTCCGAGCGGCTGCAGAACATTTTGGAAGGGGAGGGTGAACAGCCAGTTGTCGTGGTGCATATAGGTACCAACGATATAGGTAAAAAACGGGATGAGGTCCTAAAAGCTGAATGTAGGGAATTAGGAGGTAAATTAAAAAATAGGACCTCAAACGTAGTAATCTCAGGATTGCTACCAGTGCCACGTGCTAGTCAGAGTAGAAATAGAAGGATATTTCAGATGAATACATGGCTAGAGGAATGGTGCAAGGGGGAGGGATTCAAAATCCCTGGGACATTGGAACCAGTTCTGGGGGAGGTGGGACCAGTACAAACCGGACGGTTTGCACCTGGGCAGGGCCGGGACCGATGTCCTAGGGGGAGTGTTTGCTAGTGCTCTGGGGGTGGGTTTAAACTAAAATGGCAGGGGGTTGGGAACCTGATCAGGGAGACAGAGGAAAGGGAAACAAGGATAAAAGCAAAAGATAGGAAGGAGAAAAACAAAAGTGGCAGTCAGAAAAATCAATGGTTTAAATCAAACATGGCCACAGTAAATAATAATTCTAATAGGTCTAAGAGCGTTAAAAAAACAAGCCTGAAGGCTCTGTGTCTTAATGCGAGGAGCATTCGTAATAAGGTGGATGAATTAGCTGCACAAATAGAGGTAAACAAATATGATTTGATTGGGATTACGGAAACATGGCTCCAGGGTGGCCGAGGCTGGGAACTCAACATCCAGGGGTATTCAATATTCAGGAAAGATAGGCAAAAAGGAAAGGGAGGTGGGGCAGCATTGCTGGTTAAAGAAGGGATTAACACAATTGTAAGGAAGGATATTAGCTCTGATGATGTGGAATCTGTATGGGTAGAACTGAGAAATACCAAGGGGCAGAAAACGTTAGTGGGAGTGGTATATAGACCTCCAAACAGTAATGCGGAGGTTAAGGATGGCATTAAAAGGGAAATTAGAGAAGCGTGCAGTAAGGGCACAGCAGTCATCATGGGTGACTTTAATCTACATATAGATTGGGCTAACCAAATTAGTAACAATACTGTGGAGGAGGAATTCCTGGAGTGTTTACGGGATGGTTTCCTGGACCAATATGTCGAGGAACCAACCAGAGATCAGGCCATCTTAGACTGGGTATTATGTAATGAGAAAGGATTAATTAGCAATCTTGTTGTAAGAGGCCCCTTGGGTCGGAGCGATCATAATATGATCGAATTCTTCATTAAGATGGAGAATGAAGTAGTTGACTCAGAGACGAGGGTCCTGAATTTAAATAAAGGAAACTACGATGGTCTGAGGCGCGAGTTGGGTAGGATTAATTGGAGAATGTCACTCAGGGTTGACGGTGGATAGGTAATGGCAAACATTCAAAGACCGCATGGATGAACTACAAAATTTGTTCATCCCAGTTTGGCATAAAAATAAAACAAAAAAGGTGACTCAACCGTGGCTAACAAGGGAAATTAGGGATAGCATACGATCCAAGGAGAGGGCATATAAATTGGCCAGAAAAAGCAGTAAACCTGAGGATTGGGAGCAGTTTAGGATTCAACAAAGGAGGACAAAGGGATTAATTAAGAAGGGGAAAATAGAATATGAGTGTAAGCTTGCAGGGAACATAAAAACTGACTGTAAAAGCTTTTATAGATATGTGAAGAGAAAAAGATTGGTGAAGTCAAGCGTAGGTCCCTTGCAGTCAGAATCAGGGGAATTTATAATGGGGAACAAAGAAATGGCAGTCCAATTAAATACATATTTTGGTTCTATCTTCACAAAGGAGGACACAAATAACCTCCCAGAGATGTCGGGGAACATAGGGTCTGATGAAAGGGAGGAACTGAAAGAAATCAGTATTTGTAGGGAAATGGTGTTAGGGAAATTGACGGGATTGAAGGCCGATAAATCCCCAGGGCCTGATAATCTACATCCTAGGGTACTTAAGGAAGTGGCCCTAGAAATAGTAGATGCATTGCTGATCATCTTCCAACATTCGATGGAATCTGGAACAGTACCCATGGATTGGAGGGTAGCTAATGTAGCTATTCAAAAAAGGTGGGAGAGAAAAAACGGGAAATTATAGACCAGTAAGCCCGACATCGGTAGTGGGGAAAATGCTAGAGTCCATTATAAAAGATGTAATAGCAGAGCACTTGGAAAACAGTGACAGGATCGGACAAAGTCAACATGGATGTAACTGGTAAAATAGATAAGGGAGAACCAGTGGATGTGGTGTATTTGGACTTTCAGAAGGCTTTCGATAAGGTCCCACATAAGAGGTTAGCGTGTAAAGTTAAGGCACGTGGAATTGGGGGCAAGGTATTGACTTGGATAGAGAACTGGTTGGCAGACAGAAAGCAAAGAGTTGGAATAAACGGGTCTTTTTCCGAGTGGCAGGCAGTGACTAGTGGGGTACCGCAGGGATCGGTCCTTGGACCCCAGCTATTCACAATATATATTAATGATCTAGACAAGGGAACTAGATGTAATATCTCCAAGTTTGCAGACGACACAAAGCTGGGTGGGCGTGTGTGCTGTGAGGAGGATGCCGAGAAACTACAGGATGATTTGGACAGGTTGGGTGATTTGGGCAGAAGCATGGCAGATGCAATATAACGTGGATAAATGTGAGGTTATCCACTTTGGTGGCAAAAACAGGAAGGCAGATTATTATCTGAATGGCAATAGATTGGGAGAAGGCGAAGTGCAACGAGACCTGGGTGTTCTTGTGCACCAGTCGCTGAAGGTAAGCATGCAGGTGCAGCAGGCGGTTAAGAAGGCAAATGGTATGTTGGCCTTCGTAGCGAGAGGGTTTGAGTACAGGAACAAGGATGTCTTGCTGCAGTTGTACAGGGCCTTGGTGAGACCACACCTTGACTATTGTGTGCAGTTTTGGTTGCCTTATCTGAGGAAGGATGTTCTTGCCATGGAAGGAGTTCAGCGAAGATTCACCAGGCTGATACCTGGGATGGCAGGAATGACGTATGAGGAGAGATTGGGTCGATTGGGCTTATACTCGCTGGAGTTTAGAAGAATGAGAGGGGATCTCATTGAAACTTATAAAATTCTGACAGGACTGGACAGACTAGATGCAGGAAGGATGTTCCCGATGGTCGGGGAGTCCAGAACCAGGGGTCACAGTCTAAGGATAAGGGGTAAGCCATTTAGGACAGAAATGAGGAGGAGTTTCTTCACCCAGAGAGTGGTGAACCTGTGGAATTCTCTACCACAGAAGGCAGTAGAGGCCAATTCATTAAATATATTCAAGAAGGAGTTGGATATATTTCTTAAGGCTAAAGGGGTATGGGGAGAAAGCAGGGACAGGGTACTGAATTTGGATGATCAGCCATGATCGCATTGAATGGCGGAGCAGGCTCGAGGGGCCGAATGGCCTACTCCTGCTCCTATCTTCTATGTTTCTATATTTACTTTTTTAGTTTATTATGGCTGTGACTGTGGAGGCAACTGGAATAGGGAACAGAACTATTCAAGGTGCTGTAATATTGTTTAGAAAACACAGCGATGTGCAAGTTACGTGCCTGTTTTACAGTTGTCATTTTGCTAAAATTCCCTCTAAGTCACACATTACTCCATAAACTTTGATGTAAAATATGCACAAAGATTAGATTTTGTGCTGTGATTTTACTGCTCAATTGAAGGTTCCATACAGCAGGATGTTCAAACAACTGCTATCATGTTACCCTAATATTTAAGAGAATCCTGATGCTGAGACTCCCTCTTTATTGGATATATTGAGTCTTTCCCCTCTCATATTCATTTCCATGCCTGTTCATCAATTTTCCATTCTTTTGTTCCCATCTCACACTCTCTCTCTTCTACCCTGGATCTCTCCTTCCCTCTGTTTCTCTTCCTCCTCCCGGCACTCCTTACTTGTCATTATACTCCGGATTGATCGTTTTCTTCTTCACACTCGTTTTTCTCTTTGTCACTCGATTTTTGTCAGGGAGCAGAATGAGAGAGACATATGGGTCCGGGATCTCCTTGGAATGGAGCTTCAGGTTCCTGCAACAAACAACCAATCAACACTCAGCAAAGCTTTCGTACATATTGTGTGGTTAAATTGCGCTTGTTTATAGAGATTGTTTTCAGTCACCAGATTGCTGTCCTTCATGCAACCTGCATTCTCCGACATTAGACTGTTGAGGTTACAGGTCTTCTGTAACTCTCTCCAATGCCAATGGGTGGGCAGGATGCGGGCACTCTGGGTTGCTGCCCGAGCCCTGTTGTTTTTTGTTCCTTGTGAGCCAGAATATTCTACAATTATGAAGCACTCTACCTGTTCCTGGCCCTGATAGGTGGATGTAACCTGTATCCACAACCACTGGAATGGGAAGCCAGTACTTGGAGGCAAATTAAACCCAAGGAACAGGTCATTTCCTTTTGTTACATTTACACTGTTCTCTAATTATCGTGAATGTTTCTTATCCTTTTAAAAAATATATATTCTGATCCCCATTTTATCCCTTTGTCGTCTCCTGGGCTACGTGCCCTGGCTTTGTTTGAGAATTCAAGTGATCACGTCCACATTCACGTGTGTGGGAGGGAAGCACTGAAGAGGTCGAATCACAGTCACCCGTCTCTCATGCACATCAGTAGGTCTTTTGCCTCGGAGCTGCACCTGATGAATAAGACTGTGTACGTCTTCCATGTTGTGTAGCATTTTATGTTCTGCAAGCTCGGAGGGATCTGGTGAAACTTATCATTTGTCTGCTAAAATCAGTGTAAAACCCTGTAAAGTTCATTGCTATTTCATGAGGTCTCCTGTCTTCACAGACCTCATGCAAAATCCCACCTGTGAAAAACATACAGCCCCACCAACAAACCAACCAAGACCGGTAACCGTGTTGGGATCCAAACCCAGGGCTCTGGTGCTGCACACTGACGTGTTGTATTTTCCACTCGGGTATTTCTTAATCTTGCAGCAGAACACTCTGAGCACACTTACTTAGGCCAACCTCAGTTGCCATGACACCTTTTTCTTTGGCCTGCTAAGAGTCATGGTGAAAACCATGGTGCAGTGGTTAGAATGTGGAACTCGCTACCACATGGAGTAGTTGAGGCGAATAGCATAGATGCATTTAGGGGAGGCTAGATAACTACAGGAGTGACAAAGGAATAGAAGGATATGCTGATAGGGTTAGAAGAAGTAGGGGCAGGAGGAGGCTTGGGTAGAGCATAAACACTGGCACAGACCAGTTGAGCCAAATGGCCTCTTTCTGTGCTGTACATTTTAGTAAAAACAGTATCACTACAGACTGTCAATGTTATATCAATGATTTCCCATTTAAACAATGAAATCTGTTACTCTGGGAAAGAGAAGGGAACTTTACACAAAACTAGGAAACTTTGATGAAGTGATTTTAAATGACTGAAGTGGCATGCTAGTGAAGAAGGATCAGCAGAGAATCCCATATCAGCACCTTGGGAGGAGTGACAATGATAAAACAGTGATTCCACACCTGATTGGAACTTATGTAATTTAGGAATTCAGTACCATCTGCACATTCTTAATTGTAGTAAATTATCGAACGATAATCTATTAACTGTAACAGTGTTCCAATATCTGAGAATTCTTATATTGGAAACTGATATGACTAACTGCTGCTGCCAAGGTGCGGTGTTGCAGCAATGATCCTCCCATATCTACAGGAACTCCTGCATTTCACAGAAGGAAAATTAAGGTGCCAGTATATCCTGATGGAGAAGAGAAAACAGAAAAGGAAGGGAGAGAGAGCAAAAACAAAATGCACATCCTGGTGTTCCATTCATTGAGTGACTTAAAGGCTCAGGTGATTATAAAACTGGGTCAGTACAGGATGTATGAAACTGTCTACAGAAGATTTTCACTGTGATCTGTGAAGTGGAATGATTTATTAGCAGTAAAATGGAATGACTGCCTCCCAAACCCTTACCTGCAGGAATGTACCACAAGCAGCAGTCTCCCTTGCAGCATGTTGTACTGCAGTGTCAGCTTGATCTGTGGCAAATCTGAAACATCCATTTTGCTGAAACAGGAAGAGGACAATGTCTGTGATTATATGAAAAGACAAGCAACAACTGCACAGTGTGGTTTCTGAGCAATCAGTCGACAAGTTAGCCACCAGCTCAGGCTTCTGTGGCCCGCAGTAGTGTGGACCCTCAATATACTCAATGTTAAGAGGCCTCCAGCTGTACTCCAATTTGGTGCAAAGTGCAGCAGAGGGTGGGCCTGGGCCGGGGGTTCACCCAGGGCAGGAAAACCGTGTGCTTCCATCCTCTGACAGGCACAGCGCACTTTAGGGAACAAGGCATTATTGTATGATTTAACCTTTAACCCTTGGCCTTTGCCATGCTTCACAAAGCTCCTGTGTAGGCAACATAGGCAAAGGGATAATGTATGCAACTGGTATGAAAATAAAAAGTTGCTCTCTACCGATTCATTCTCTGCCGCAGATCCAGTTCAGATGACGCTGACTCGCTGGCTGGAATATTGGCGTTATGCTCTGAAGCCAAGGAGGATACTGAATGGCTGCTGGGATCATTCACTAATGACGAAACGGGTTTCAGTTCACTCTCGTCACTAACTGAAGGCAAGAAGGACACATTCTCCACCTCACGGTTAGCTGGTTCCTGTGCCATAGTCTGAATCGAGAAAAGCTCGCTGGAATGCTCAGAAACTAGGATCTGTGGGATAATAAAAACAGTCGGAGCACCCCCATTATATAAAAGAACAGTCAGAGTCACAGTCCCCATTATATAAAAGAACAGTCGGAGTCACAGTCCCCATTATATAAAACAGTCGGAGCACCCCCATTATATAAAAGAACAGTCGGAGTCACAGTCCCCATTATATAAAACAGTCGGAGCACCCCCATTATATAAAAGAACAGTCAGAGTCACAGTCCCCATTATATAAAAGAACAGTCGGAGCACCCCCATTATATAAAAGAACAGTCAAAGTCACAGTCCCCATTATATAAAAGAACAGTCGGAGTCACAGTCCCCATTATATAAAACAGTCGGAGCACCCCCATTATATAAAAGAACAGTCGGAGTCACAGTCCCCATTATATAAAACAGTCGGAGCACCCCCATTATATAAAAGAACAGTCGGAGTCACAGTCCCCATTATATAAAACAGTCGGAGCACCCCCATTATATAAAAGAACAGTCGGAGTCACAGTCCCCATTATGTGGTAAAGGCATTGGTCACATTAGAAAGCATGTTCACATGTTGGACATACAGATGAGATGCACACACACACACACACACACACACATAGGTACACATTCACACATGGTCAATACTTGTTTTGTATTCTCTTACCCCCAGCATGACTTTTAACATAATTTGACTATTGGGTCCTGAATTTTCCAGCTGAAACCACTTGTCGAAGGTCAGATTCTTGCTCGTCAGCAGTTGGGAGAGTGGAAGGGTCAGAGTTCCCAGGGTGTGACCGTCGTCCTTAATCTAGAAAACAATGTTGAAAAGAATTTTTTTTTTTTTTAATGAAAAAGGCATAGGCTAGAACCTTTGAAATCAAGTAATGGGATGCTAGATATAGTGGTTTAAACTGAGACAAAAGTAAAATCCACTAGATTTACTATAATGGTTTGGTGTTCCTCCCTCATTGAATTAGGTTTGCTGGTGCACTGAGGTGGGTTAACCAAGATGTAAAATAACCAATTAACAATAGCATTTCATATTCTGGCATTCTTGCTGTTTACCTGAACCTCCAAACGTTCCACATTTGGATTCCCCACAAGGAATGAAAATGACTCCTCCCAGATGGGTAGTTCTGTGCTATTAATAACCTGTAAACAAGAAGGATACCATTAGCAGTTTGTAGTTGTGCACAAAGGACAAGGAAAGTTTATTAGAGTGCGGGTTTCAGCAACGTGACCCCAGTCTTCAAACTCCCAGACAGTAGAGCCTAACCCACTGCACCACCCAGTTCCCTAGAATGTACCATGTTCACTTTTGTTTTAAATGTATTCTTTCTGCCCTCTTTAGGTCCTGGAGGGGAGGGTGAATTTTCTGGTCATAAAGGTGGGAATTCCATTGTTAGGAATGGAACATCAAATGCCATCAAACACTCCCAGAGCAAGTACAGTATGGGTTAGATACAGAGTAAAGCTCCCTCTACACTGCCCCATCAAACACTCCCAGGGCAGGTACAGCACGGGGTTAGTTACAGAGTAAAGCTCCCTCGACACTGTCCCATCAAACACTCCCAGGGCAGGTACAGCACGGGTTAGATACAGAGTAAAGCTCCCTCTACACTGTCCCATCAAACACTCCCAGGGCAGGTACAGCACGGGTTAGATACAGAGTAAAGCTCCCTCTACACTGCCCCATCAAACACTCCCAGGGCAGGTACAGCACGGGTTAGATACAGAGTAAAGCTCCCTCTACATTGTCCCATCAAACACTCCCAGGGCAGGTACAGCACAGGTTAGACACAGAGTAAAGCTCCCTCTACACTGTCCCATCAAACACTCCCAGGGCAGGTACAGCACGGGTTAGATACAGAGTAAAGCTCCCTCTACACTGTCCCATCAAACATTCCCAGGGCAGATACAGCACGGGGTTAGACACAGAGTAAATCTCCCTCTACACTGTCCCCATCAAACACTCCCAGGGCAGGTACAGCACGGGTTAGATACAGAGTAAATCTCCCTCTACACTGTCCCCATCAAACATTCCCAGGGCAGATACAGCACGGGGTTAGATACAGAGTAAAGCTCCCTCTACACTGTCCCATCAAACACTCCCAGGGCAGGTACACCACGGGGTTAGATACAGAGTAAAGCTCCCTCTACACTGTCCCCATCAAACACTCCCAGGGCAGGTACAGCACGGGTTAGATACAGAGTAAAGCTCCCTCTACACTGTCCCATCAAACACTCCCAGGGCAGGTACAGCACGGGTTAGATACAGAGTAAAGCTCCCTCCACACTGTCCCATCAAACACTCCCAGGGCAGGTACAGCACGGGCTATATACAGAGTAAAGCTCCCTCTACACTGTCCCATCAAACACTCCCAGGGCATGTACAGCATGGGTTAGATACAGAGTAAAGCTCCCTCTACACTGTCCCATCAAACACTCCCAGGGCATGTACAGCACGGGTTAGATACAGAGTAAAGCTCCCTCTACACTGTCCCATCAAACACTCCCAGGGCAGGTACAGCACGGGTTAGATACAGAGTAAAGCTCCCTCTACACTGTCCCATCAAACACTCCCAGGGCAGGTACAGCACGGGTTAGATACAGAGTAAAGCTCCCTCTACACTGTCCCATCAAACACTCCCACGGGCAGGTACAGCACGGGTTAGATACAGAGTAAAGCTCCCTTACTCAGCCCTATCAATGTGTCTCAACCCAATCTCAAAATCCACCTGCTACTGTATCAGTGTGACATGTGTTATTTCCATTTCCCTTAACAGCCATTCCTGTGGCCTTTCTAACCAAGCTGCAAATTTAGTTCTAATTAGTGCAGAACTAACATCACCGAGACGAGGAGTGAGGTCTCAACTTCATACATTATCAGATTGTTAATGAAACTGCTTTATTGCGGTTCCCACTTTCTCCATTTATATGTAGATGTTGGCTTGTGAAATGAACCGAGAATTGATATTAAATCGTGCTGTTGGCTGCGGTGTGGGCTGGTTGCTTGCTCTGATGGCTGAGCTGGCTTGCAGAATGTGACTGGCTGTAATACAGCAGAGCCAGAGTAGAGGGCTGATTTGTCACTCAAGTCCCTCCTTAGACCTGCTTTTTGAAGAATGTGATTTTCTTGATTTTACCAGCAATGATTTTCGGCATATTTTGCAGTGACTAATCACCAGCCCTACCTCAATGTCTAGGATTTCACATTGCCATGGAGTGAGGTGGGCGGGGGGAAAAGATCCTCCCTTCTATACCAGTGGCCTTCATTCAGGAACAGGTTAGCTTTTATATAAAGAGCATCATTTATCCAGATGCCAGAAATGTGTGCATTTTGAAAGCTCCAAAGCTAATTACCCAGTGAGAGGGTCAGTCTCTTACCTGACTTTTAAACGAGGTGCGATTGAGAGTGAGCTGAGCCATTGGACTGGGGAGCTTCTTCCCTTTCTTCATCTGTGTGAACATGGAAGATCCACAATCAGAATCACAGCAATGAACAAGAGCTAGCAACTTAATTCAACTCTCATTAATGGTCTTATTCTATACTGTAGATTAACAATGACACAGTCATTGGGAAAAGGCTCGTCTTAAATGGCCAAGATTAGAATATAGTGCAGTACCATGCACACATACACAGACCCTATTTGGAGGAGTGGTTGAGTCTTGGTTATGGAGTCATACAATCAGGGCATTGGACAAGTTGCCCTGTATAAATTGATACACGAGCCTTGCTAGATTGCTAGGAAATATAGATCCCTCCCTTTCCAACTATATCTCTAACAAGCCTAAATGCAGACTCGCCCATACAATGGCAGGGACCAAACAGCTTCAGCAACTATAACTGGGACAGAAATCGGCATTTTATTGAGAATCAGCAAGTCTGATGCCTACAGGAAGTTCGTGTGCCCTGTCCAGGTAGACGGTCAAGATGGCAGCAGATGGTTCCACCTCGTTCTGTGTGAAGATGGTCCTGTTAGCCTGAAGCACCTGCAAACAGATGGATGGGGGGGGGGAAAATCATTAAAGTAAAATACCAGCTCTCAAATTAGACTAAATGAGAGGGATAAGCAGCTTCTTTACAACTTCCCGTTAACAAAATAAAAACCAGTTAAAGCAAAATCCTTCATCTGGACTCCCTTTCAGTCTGGCTGGTCACAGTGTCCCTATTTTGGTTCTAGTACTTGACAGGAAACAAAGTATTCGCACAAGGAGCACTGTTATGGAGCCCAGTGCAGATTGAGGAAGGTGCAGGAATTTTACAATCCCAATTTCATTCTACAGTACTTGCCAAAATTACATTTTTTTTTTAAAAAGCAGCACCCAGTCCTGATGGTAATTCCTAATTTGACTTTGAAACATGAAAGCACGATGTTCAGCTTCCAAAAATGAAAACTATTTCTTCTCCCCTCTACCAGCTGCATAGGATAAAACGCAGACTCAACCTCCAGGAGCAGAATTTCATCCCGCGTTATTTGGAACTCACCGAAAGCCTGCCGCTGGCACCACCCCCACTATATCGTGCCCATAAGGCACTGTGCCACATGCGCCATCCTCTTGGCTGGAGAGACAAGACGTGAGAAATGAGAGTTGGACAGTAAGTAGAAGGAAAACTGGTACCAATCTCACCTGTTCTAGGATGACTGAATCCATGCCCGGTGGCAACCATTCCAACTTGAGATGAAGTTTTCCTGATTTGACATCATTCAGCATGAACCACTGCCGATGGACAAGGAAAAGGAACATATTGTTGGGTAGCATAGTGATTATGATAATCGCTTAATTCCCCAACTTTAATAACGAATGCGTTATTAGCCTGTATAATGTCACGCATACAATCCTTGGGCCTACTGGTCCTAGAAAGATCACCTGAATGGCTCTCAACTAGACATTCCGCAACTAGACATTCCGTTCTTGGAGCTGGCTGTCAAATTTTATTCTTAATGTAAACTTGGGAGCAAAAGTCTAGAGTGTGTTTTTTAAAATTGTGGAGCTTTCAGTAAAATATCAAAACTCGACCAACAGCTGCAAAATCGTCAGGATCTCGAAACGAAGTTCAGCACCACCAGCAAGGAAAGGAGCAGCTAGAGTGAGATTAGATTAAGTGGCTCATGTGGAGAGAAACACCAGTGCAGACCTGATGGACTGAATGGCCTGTCTTGGCATTGTAACATGCCATGGGGGGCGATTTTCAACTGCCTTCACATCTGGAAAGCAGGCATCCAAGATTCTTCCCACTCTCTTCCAGATATCTCTGCAAGGGATAGGATGGTGCTGGCTAGACAAGCGCTCTGTGCTGGTAGGCTGCAAGGTTCTAGCTGGTTAAACTCCCTAATCCTTGACATTTCCCAACCTGCGTCTGAAAGTTTAGCTAAGTATGGTGTGTGGTAATGGGGAGAGAGTGAGCACTCCGTATCAGCTAAACAGAAACTCCAGCTATGTGGGAGCTCAGTGGAGACGCCCAATTTTCTATCCATTAATTTAAATGGATGGAAAATCAAGACGGTTCCCTTCCTGATGTACACTTCTCCTCCCTGCCCGATTTCCCTGTAGCCGCTGCGCCCAGGGGATCCAATACTCCCAGCTGCAGCAACAGGAAGATCTGTCCCATTATATGATTTGAATTAACCAGATTTCCATACCTCATCCATAACTTTACTGTTCATGATGTCCTTGTAGCTGATCTTCAATCTGCGTGCAAGAGAATACAATTTAAATCGAATACAATTTAAATCAAACACATCAAGGAAATTCTTTTACATTACAAGTAAATACAACTAAACACAGACCTTCCTAGAAAGCAGTTGATTTGTTAGTAGATGTGTGGTGGATTACCCTGACCACCCACAGAACTTTCAAAACTAAGTTTCTAACAAGTTTCTGGTGTTTTGTTTGCTTTTTGATAGGGCAGTGTAGAGGGAGCTTTACTCTGTATCTAACCCCGTGCTGTACCTGCCCTGGGAGTGTTTGATGGGACAGTGTAGAGGGAGCTTTACTCTGTATCTAACCCCGTGCTGTACCTGCCCTGGGAGTGTTTGGTGCTGGGAATAGGAATGTGTTCCATACCCCAGAGAAAACACACTTCACCTTGATAAGCACAAAATTCACCGAAACATTTGAGGAACCAGTTCCCGGTACAACAGAGTGTCAAAGCTCCAAATGAAGGACAGCTTCTTTGTTCTCATGCTTTGTTAACATTGGATGAAACTTTCTGAATTTCCCGACACATCGACATACCTTCCGAGGAAATCATCCTTGTCTATGTCCTTATCAAAGAGCTCAAACTCCAGCTCCTGACCTGGAATGTGATTTACGATAACCTAAGGAGAGAGGTTACCACAGGTCAGAACATTCCTTCGGAAGAAAGTAGCAGCTGATTAAACCACACCAGGTAGGAGGAACTAACAGGGCCAGAAATTTGCCCCTAAGTGTGAAATAATCTACCACTTTATACAACAAACACCAGGAGTACGGAGTAAAAAAGGGACAGTGGCTGCCCTGCACGCAGGACTTGCCCTCTCGGCCATGGAATGGCAGAGCAAAGGAAATAAAATAAACTTTAACTACATTTTAAAATGAAGACTCACTCAGTCCACTTGTTACCCAGACCCACCCACCATGGTCCTGCAGGGTAAAGGGATCTAATTTTATTCCCCATTGGTTTCGAACTGCATCATCTGAACACACTGACCTCATACATCTCATGCCACTTGGGATTAAGGTTTTCTTTAATTGTTTTGCTTCGGAAACCTTGGGCTCCTGCTCGCACTTTGACGTAGGGATCAGACTTCCCTTTCATCATCCCTTTCATGAAGTTGTCCTTTGCGATTAGGTTCTCAGCTTCTAACAGATGAATCCGTATCACCCCCTGAAAGAAGATCGAAAGTTAATGACTGCAACTTTTTAGCAACATAGGAACAGGAGTAGGCCATTCAGCTCCTTGAGCCTGCTCCAGCATTCAATTAGATCATGACTTATCTGTACTTCAACTCCATTTTTGATTGCTTTTTGTACCTGTCTACTAGCTTTTAATTATTTGTGAACTTGGACTTCCAAATCTCTTTGCTCCTCCACAGTTCCTAGTTTTTCACCATTTAGAAAATAGTGACCAGAAAATTGTGTTTACTGGCCCTATATACACACTTCAGAATCTTTGTTTCTTCCCAACAATCATTTGTTAAATAAATGTACTTTTTCATCACTCAGTTTCATATAAAAAGCTCATGACAATATTACTAAATTGCATTGGCTGTCAGCAAAAAAAAATTGTTTGAAGTAAATCTCCAAAGTAGTCGGATTCTTCAAAATATGACCGTTTTGCTTCCTGTATAACTTCAAAGGTGCAGCATCTTCGAACAGCACGGTACATTCTGTATTCTCTTGCACAAATTACATTGCTCATAATTTTTATATGAACTCTTTTCTACTCAATCCCCGCAATCCATACCACTATGGCCTGGTCTTAAAAGCTCCCCCATTGAACAGGTCACGCACATCTCCAGGATCGATACCAGCCATGTTCTGTCTTTGGTACAGGAAGTGGCTTTATATGCAAGGCACTGCTATCAGTAGTCACATTACCCACAGCTACTGCTACCCAATCCTTGCACTGGGTTGGCTGGGAATCACTGAATCTGTTCTGAACAGGGCAGCTGAATCGAGCATCCAGTTCAAGCCTTTCAAATGAGAGTTTAAATCAATGCTTCCCTAAATGTGGCCCAACTTTGGTCTTTCAGAAGGAGTCCAGTGCTCTCTCGCTAGAGCAACAGGAGCACCTGCAATGACACCATTTTAAATTTGATGGCCTTGACCTTAGTGTTGCCCTATAGTTCAAAATCAATGACTAACCAGCCAAGCACTCTGACAAATCATATTGCCATAGATGAAGTATTTCATCAACTATCAGCCTGAATTATACCAACTGGCATAGTGAATCCTTACACACGTGGAAATGTAAAGCGACCATGTAATTGAGCAAGTACCTCAGTCCCCACACTGCTGGGGGCGCTGCTTTCAGTTGGTAAGGGAGCTTGGATCAGGGTCCCCACTCCCGTAGCCTCCACCAACTTAGCTGCAGTCATATTGATCTTGTCAGACTTGGATGATCCCTGTTTTTTTTCCAGTGTGGTTTTCCGACTTCTAGGAATCTTCTCCAGATCAACCGCATCAGAAATCAGGACCTACCAATGAAACAGACAGCCATGTTAAAAGAAAGCAGGGGAGTAGTGTGACACCCGATTTATTCTGCTTTATTTTAAAAACTCAAAGAACAAGTGATTCGCGTATAGCATTTAAGGGGATCTTATTTCAAATTTAACAGGGTGTCTTTGTCCAGTGAAAGTGCTACAGAGAATCCTGTCTCCTCCTCATTGCATTTTTCACTTCCACATACACCACCTAGCTAGAATGTGAGACAGATGTGTGAAAGAGGCCAATGGTGCAAATAGAAAGAGCACAAGAGACAACGCGAGAGAGGAAGGGGTGGTGATACAGAGGGGTGCATTTCAGCTGGGAGCATGCTCCTTAATCTGTTCACATAAAATGTCTGTGTGCTATTTTAACACTTCAAAATAGAGTTAATGATTACGTTAAAATCGTGCACAAAGGAATTTTAAGCGAACAGTAAATAGTACGCTGTCAGAGGAAATTAAGCTGCAATGGAGACAAGGGAGAAACAGAGCAGGTGGAGAATAGAACATGAGGCAATTCACAGAGAAAGCACAAACACGAGGCAATTCACAGAGAAAGCACGAACACGAGGCAATTCACAGAAAGCACGAACATGAGGCAATTCACAGAGAAAGCACGAACATGAGGCAATTCACAGAGAAAGCACGAACATGAGGCAATTCACAGAGAAAGCACGAACATGAGGCAATTCACAGAGAAAGCACGAACATGAGGCAATTCACAGAGAAAGCATGAACATGAGGGAAAGCACGAACACGAGGCAATTCACAGAGAAAGCACGAACACGAGGCAATTCACAGAGAAAGCACGAACACGAGGCAATTCACAGAGAAAGCACGAACAGTGATTGAGAAAGTTTGCTCTTTCACTCTGTGTTTAACGAGACCATGGGTGCTGGTGCAACCTGACATCCCATAATCCGGCCATATAATGTCATTTTTAGCCATTAAGCCACTATTGGGTTTAAAAGGACAGTCTTTCTGCTGTGGTTGTAGGATGGATTAGAGCCTGATGTTTTATTGGTACAGTTGGAAACGTGTAATTTTATCATTTCCCAGAAAGCAATGCCAGTTACTTTAAGGTTGAAACCTGCCAATATACCAAAAAGATTTCACGTTGAGCTGTTACTGAAACAGTTACAGAACAGACTGAATAATGGCCTGAAGTCCGAGAGAGAGAGAGACAGAGGGAAAGTGAGAAACTGAAAAAGAAACACTAAAAATGGAAAGAAAGAAAAGAACTGAGCAGAGTGTTGGGGTGCAGCTTCATGTCTTCCATTCCTTGCATGGTGAGTTTCCATTCTTGGCCAAGCCACTAGAGGGAGCCAGTGAGCTAAAAGTGTCATTTCAACATAAAGGGGTTGATTTTCACCTTCACCACACCGGCAGTAATCTAACAGAGCAAATCCCCCACCTTTTAAAGGACCCACCTGATTTTCATTCTATTGAAATCAGTGGGATGAGTTAGGCAGGTTCTATAATGGGCGAGCACCAGATTACTGTCCAGACAAAAATGTACCCCAATGTTCTGTCTCCTGCTTCTTGAATTCTGTGGTCAGACCACCCGATTGTCCCTGGTGTCAGTCCCAGGCCATAGGAGGTCTTTTTAAAAAGGTCCAAGATCTCGGACCTGTTGATGTCTCACTCACCCGCATTATGATTTTCAGATAAATCTGGCTGTTGCGCCCAGAATGTTCTAGTGGGAACCACTGGTCAAAGCTCATATCTGGGCTCCTCAGTAACTGTGACAGAGGCAGGGACAGTGACCCCAGACTCAACTGACGGTCATCATCCTTAATCTGGAAGATAAAGTAATATGAACAGATTTAACTGAAACGCTAAAACTGTGGACTTGTAATTAACATTTATGTAGTTTTTAACCCCCCGCTTCCCTTCTAATTTTATCTTTATCCCATTTTCAATTATTTTTCTCCCTTCTTGTACTATACCGTATATTAGTAATGTTGCTTCAAGAATGTTTTTGGATCTTTACATCCTGTCCATTATGTAGAGTTACATAAAAATGACAACACAGAAACAGGCCGTTCAGCCCCACCAGTCTGTGTTGGTGCTTATCCTCCTCACAGTCAGTAATCCCAGTGCCTGCTCTATTCCCATATCCCTTTATCTCCCTTTCCTTAAACCACCTATCTAACCTATTATTAAATATTGAAATTGACCAGGAATTTCCTCGGAACTGTTCCCACTCCGCTGGTCAGGGAAACTCCGTTTACATAAATGGGATTTCCCCAGCACCTCCGATAAAGTAATGGCAGTGGAACGGGAGAAGCGCCGAGGAAACTTCAGGCCATGGTCTCCGCTTCAGTCACTAACTCCAGTAGTGCACTCCAGTCTCACAACCCTGTTTCTCCTGCTCTCTGTCCTAAATCGCTTACATTTAATCTTATCTCTATGTGCCTGATTTTAATCGCTCCACCATTGGCAGCCGTGCTGTCAGCTGCCAAGGTCCTAAGCTCTGGAATTCCCTCCCTAAACCTCTCCACCTCTTGCTCCTCCTTTAAGACGCTCCTTAAAACCGACCTCTTTGACCAAGCTTTTGGTCACCTGTCCCAATATCTCATGTGGCTCGGTGTCAATTTCTGTCTGATAACGCGCCTGTGAAGCGCCTTGGGACATTTTACTACATTAAAGGCGCTGTATAAATACACGTCGTTGTTGACCAGAAAAGTGGGAAAGTGTTCCATTTCCCCAATGATGTAAGCTCACCGTGATACCCACAGAAAATGCAAACCCCAAACCAAAGAGTTCTTTGAAGAAAGAAAAAGTGTTAGATACCATTTAAACTTCCTGCCAGGATACAATATTTAGGCAAAACCCAGTTTGTTGCTAAATTACAGTTAACACATAAAACTGCTTTAGTCACGTGTCCCTCTGGAAAGGTTAAGAAAAGTACCTGTATATCGAGGTCCTGTTGATTCGGATTCTGAACAAAGAAGGTAAAGGCGTCCTCCCAGACTGGGGCGTTTGTGTTATACACGGTCTGTGGGAAGAGACAATAATGTGACATCTCGGAGTGGCAGAACTCTGTCAACTTGGTTTATCAGTTTAAAAAATATAACTGTAAATGGCAATGTGAAATATCTGAGGAGATGATGTCCATGTCATTCTGCTATGTATCTACATACTCCAATATTTTACTGAGTAAGTGTGTGCACAGACTGTAAGCCATGCTGGGGGAGTATCTGTTGCGAACTGTAATGTAAATGAGGGCAGCAGACAATCTGAAAGGGAAGCAAACTCTGTGAGGGACTGATGATCACCAGGGAGTTGTGAAAGGGGCTATCATGGAGCACATGCTGGCGGTTCTGCCCTGCTCCATTTTACATTGCACTGTATTCATCTGAAATAATGGACCTGGCAGTGCCCATTCGTACCCTGCTCTCGAAGGTTTTGTCCAATAGTGAAGCCTGTACCAGAGGATTCGGCTCCCTGGTCCCTTGCTTTAGCTGTGGGCAAAAAGAAAAATAAGTTAGTGAAACAGCAACTACGGGAGGTGGATACAGGACCTGACAGAGAGAGAGAAACTGAGAAAGAGAGAAACAGAGACAGATGAGCAGAAAGAAATATAGAGGAGATGGAAAAGGGGTGGGCAATTAAAATTCCCCGGGTACTTTACTCGCCCTGGAGCTGCCAGGAGTTAACTTGCCGCGATTTTCACTGGCTCCCGAGCAGGCAGCAAGGACACCTGCCCAAAGCTGGCAGGGTCCTTTTTAACATTTGTATGTCAGGTTCCGATGATGTCCCAACGAGGCAGCAGACTGGGGCCTGTAGAGACCCAAAAAGGTAAGTTTTCATAGAATCATAGAAAGTTACAGCACAGAAGGAGGCCATTCGGCCCATCGTGTCCGTGCCGGCCGACAAAGAGCGATCCAGTCTAATCCCACTTTCCAGCTCTTGGTCCGTAGCCCTGTAGGTTACGGCACTTCAAGTGCATATCCAAGTACTTTTTAAATGTGGTGAGGGTTTCTGCCTCTACCACCCTTTCAGGCAGTGAGTTCCAGACCCCCACCACCCTCTGGGTGAAGAAATTTTCCCTCAAATCCCCTCTAAACCTCCTACCAATTATTTTAAATCTGTGTCCCCTGGTTGTTGACCCCTCTGTTAAGGGAAATAGGTTCTTCCTATCCAGTCTCCCCTCAGCCTCCTCTATTCTAAAGAAAACAGACCCAGCCTATCCAATCTTTCCTCATAGCTAAAATTCCCCAGTCCAGGCAACATCCTCGTAAATCTCCTCTGCACCCCCTCTAGTGCAATCACATCTTTCCTGTAATGTGGTGACCAGAACTGCACGCAGTACTCTAGCTGCGGCCTAACTAGTGTTTTATACAGTTGAAGCATAACCTCCCTGCTCTTGTATTCTACGCCTCGGCTAATAAAGGCAAGTATCCCGTATGCCTTCTTAACCATCTACTTGGCCTGCTACCTTCAGGGATCTGTGGACATGCACTCCAAGGTCCCTTTGTTCCTCTATGCTACTCAGTGTCCTACCATTTAATGTGTATTCCCTTTGCCTTGTTAGCCCTCCCCAAATGCATTACCTCACACTTCTCCGGATTGAATTCCATTTGCCACTGTTCTGCCCACCTGACCAATTTATTGATATCTTCCTGCAGTCTACAGCTTTCTTCTTCATTATCAACCACACAGCCGATTTTAGTATCATCTACAAACTTCTTAATCATACTCCCCTACATTCAAGGGACCTAGTACTGCGCCCTGCAGAACCCCACTGGAAACAGCCTTCCAGTTACAAAAACACCCTTCGACCATTACCCTCTGCTTCCTGTCTCCGAGCCAGTTTTGAATCCAACTTGACACTTTGCCCTGGATCACTTTCATGACCAGTCTGCTATGCGGGGCCTTATCAAAAGCCTTGCTAAAATCCATATAGACTACATCAAACTCACTACCCTCATCGACCCTCCTTGTTACCTCCTCAAAAAATTCAATCAAGTTAGTCAGACACGACCTTCCCTTAACAAATCCATGCTGAATTATTTTTAAATTTAAATTTTTTTTTTTTTTTTACATTCCTTGTGGGGCCTGGAGGAACAGGAGTACTCCTTTGGGCCTCGCAAGGAAAGCCTGGGCCTCCCCTGTGCAATCTTGCCCTCTCCTGATCACAGGGACTCGATGGGATGGCCTGGTAGCCGGTCCCACCACTCACCTGGTCTCGGTGGGCGGGAAGTTGGCCGATGCCATTTAATGAGACTCGGGAGTTAAAATACCCCGGGCCTCATTTCTGTTTGAACTGACACCAAAACTCACCCACCGAAAACTGATCCCCAGTTACAATCGGGGCCAAAGAGAGACAGAGAAAAGAAGAAGAGCAAGAGAGACAGATGAGAGAGAGAGAGATGGACAGACAAACCAGCAACACACACACAGAGCTAAAGACAGACGGAGAGAGGGGAGTAAAACAGAAAAAGATGAAATAAGTTCAAGTTAAACTTGGGGAATCAATAATCTATAATTTGATGATGAGATTGGCTGATTTCTTTGTGTAGCTGGTAAGGGTTCGACTTCAGCTGCATGGACGAGATAGATGTATTTAAAAACACCAACTGCCAAATCACAGATAAGACAGAAGTTGGGCGCTGGATGGAGATTTCTTCACTCTGCTTCTGATTACCATATTGCACTTACACCACTGGTAAACTAGCCAGCAGGGTGGGCCCCATCACCAAGAGGGTCTCGCCTGGCAGACCGTGTCACGTCAAAGCACTGCAAAATCTGATGGCAAACACACCACCCAAGGCAACACAGAGCAGTGCAGTGTAATGCCAGGATTGAGGTTTGAAGGTGCTGCTGGTGTTTTATTCTCACAGTTCAGCTGTAAAATGGGACCTATTGCTGATCGAAGCCTCTCGCCCCACGACCATTATACGTACCGGGAGATCCTGTGCTTGGTCCACGTAGACAACCATGATGGCAGCGGAGGGTTCCTCACTGTTCTGTGCAGTGATGGAGTTATTAACAAGCAGTGCCTAAAGATAACAAACACAATTAATATTTTTTTTAAATCACGATTTTGATGGGATGCAGTCCCTCTTTTTCCTCTCCCTACATGTCTCACTGACCATACAGCATAGTTACTGGCTGGAGTGGAGATCATGGCCCGTATTTTCCGATCCCTATGGATGTGTACGAGCTGTGTACACACCCATAGGGACATCGGAAATGCCGGTTTCAGGCATGCAAAGCGCATGCGCTAAAAAAACAGCATTTCCGATCTGTCAAGATCGGACGTCTGCCCTGGAGAAGGGCCTCTGCAGGTGGAGAGTTCCGCTTTCTGGAGACCCTCCGCCTGCAGAAAACCCTTAGAAATCTTATGCCTGGTAAAAGCAGGCATAATACCTGCTTTTACCAGCATAAGAGTTTAAAAAAGTAAAAAAAAGTTTTTCCCTCATTTATAATTTAAAAATACTTTTAAGAAAAGGTAAGTTTATTTTTAGCCCCGTAAAAAACTTTAATTATTTTTTTCAAAAAATTAAGTTTTTGTTTAAAATATTTAATTTAATGTAATTTTAACTCTTTAAAAATGTGATGGTTTGTTTTAAAAATGTATTTAATGCTGTAGTGTCTTTTTTCAGAGATCCCCATTCATATATTTGACAGGTCTATCTATCTGTCAAAGTATGATGGTAAGGTGCAGACCCTTCTACATGCCTCGGGAATTCACGGCTGTTATCATCACTGCGGTCTACATCCCACCACACGCTAATGCCAAACTAGCACTGAAGGACCTCTACAGGGCCATCAGCGAACAACAAACTGCGCACCCAGACGGAGCTTTTATCGTCGCGGGGGACTTCAATCACATAAACCTAAAAACTGTACTACCGAAATTCCACCAGAATGTTTCCTGCCCCACAAGAGGGGAGAACACACTGGATCAAGTCTACACGAGCATTGTAGACGCTTATAAGGCCATTCCCTGCCCCCACCTTGGGAAGTCTGACCACCTCTCCCTGTTTCTAGCCCCGGCATACAAACCGCTCATCAAAAGAGGGAGAACATCAGTGAGAGCAGTGAAAGTATGGCCAGAGGGGGCAGTATCGGAGCTTCAGGATTGCTTCGAACGCACTGATTGGGGCATATTTGCCCATAATGACATCGAGGAATACGCATCCACAGTGCTATTCTACATCAACAGCTGCGTCGAGGTCGTCACGACCCAAAAATATCAGGACATACCCCAACCAGAAACCCTGGATGAACGGAGAGGTCCGCTCACTGTTGAAAGCACGCGACGCAGCATTTAAATCTGGCGACGCGGCGGCTTACAGTGCAGCTAGGACCAACCTAAAAAAGGGTATCAGGACTGCCAAAAGGAAACACACTGCGGATAGAGGATCACTTCCACAACAACTCGGACCCCCGGCGCATGTGGCAAGGCATCCAGTCCATCACTGACTACAAGGGCAAAAACACCAGCCCCCCGGTTAGCGATGCCTCCCTTCCGGAGGAGCTTAACAACTTCTATGCTCGCTTCGACAGGGACAACAGGGAGCCGGCTACCAAAGCCTTGCCACCCCCGGAAGACCAGGCGCTCACTCTGTCGACCTCCGACGTAAGGGGTGTTCTACGCGGAGTGAACACACGAAAGGCTGCTGGACCGGATAGCATCCCTGGACGGGTACTCAAGGAATGTGCTGATCAGCTGGCTGATGTCTTCACCGCCATCTTCAATCTGTCATTGGCCCAGGCAGTAGTCCCTACATGCTTCAAGACCGCTACCATTATTCCTGTGCCAAAACAAACGGCTGTGACGTGCCTGAACGACTATCGACCTGTCGCACTCACACCCATCATAATGAAGTGTTTCGAGAGACTGGTCTTAGCCCACATCAAAGCCAGTGTTCCCGCCTCTCTTGACCAACACCAGTTTGCCTATCGTGCAAACAGATCAACGGAGGATGCAATCACAACTGCTCTACACTCGGCACTGAATCACCTAGATGGTAAGGAGACCTACATCAGAATGCTGTTCATAGACTACAGCTCAGCATTCAACACTATCGTCCCCAACAAGCTGGCCACCAAACTCCAAACTCTTGGCCTGAACACTTCCCTCTGCAACTGGACCCTGGACTTCCTAACAAACAGACCCCAGTCTGTCAAATTAGGTAACCACACCTCCCCCCCCCCGACCCTGACCCTGAACACGGGGGCCCCACAAGGATGTGTGCTGAGCCCCCTCCTCTACTCCCTCTTCACCCACGACTGTGTGGCTGTTCATGGTTCCAACGCCATCATCAAGTTTGCGGATGACACCACGGTAGTAGGCCAGATCACCAACAACGATGAGTCAGCCTACAGGGAGGAGGTCCAGCATCTCGTGAAGTTGTGCGCCGATAACAACCTGGCCCTTAACATCAAGAAAACCAAAGAAATCATTGTGGACTTCAGGAAGTCCAAAGGCGGAAGTCACACCCCCATCCACATCAATGGGGCTGTGGTGGAAAGGGTGGACAGCTTTAAGTTCCTCGGAGTCCACATCACGGAAGACCTCTCCTGGTCCCTCAACACCTCCTCTCTGGTGAAGAAGGCCCAGCAGCGCCTATATTTCCTAAGGAGGCTGAAGGGATGTAACCTGTCACCCCTGATCCTCTCTAACTTTTACCGCTGCACTATAGAGAGCATCCTGACGAACTGTATCACAGTATGGTATGGCAGCTGTAGCTACTATGACCAGAAAGCCCTGCAGCGGGTAGTCAAAACTGCCCAACGCATTACCGGCACCCGGCTACCGACCATAGAGCACATATACCAGAAACGCTGTCTACGGAGGTCACGGTCCATCATCAAAGACCCTACCCACCCCAGCCACAGTCTGTTCGCCCTCCTGCCATCTGGGAGACGCTACAGATGCATTCGCACCCGTACGACCAGATTTAGGAACAGCTTCTTTCCCAGGGCTGTCATCCTACTGAACTCCACAAATAAACTCTAAAGCCTGCACATCTGCCAATGCACTTTATTATGGTTATGTTTATGTTAACGTATTACAAGCCAAATGAATGTTGAATGTTTAAATGTCTTAATCCAAATGTACACTCTCGGGAGCCGCAAGCCTACATTTCGTTGTACTGCACTTGTGCACTAACAATGACAATAAAAGTTGATTTGATTTGATTTGATGATGGGGGATTCCCTTCTCCCATTGGCTCGCCTGGCCCACTTGATCCCAGGGACGCTTGTGAACCGCCTGCGCCCCGGGATACCTGGGCCCTGAGCATTTCGTCGTGGAGAGGCCCAGGATCGGAAATGGCCGGACCGCGGGAGCCCTCAGGTAGGGACGTAGATTTTTTCCCCAATCGGAGGCATCCGCACGCAGGAAGCCTCCTGTCGAAAATTACGGGCCCATGTCATACAAGAGGTAGGTTCCAAGTAACAGAAGTCATGGTCAATGTGGTCTCTTGGACTAGTTTCAATCACCCAAGGGAGTCAGAGAGGAATTTTCCAGATTTTTTTCCCCCTAATTGGTCTTGGGTTTTTATTTATTTTTTCATCTCTCCCAGGAGGTTACAGGGACCCGATGGGTAGGGAATGTCTTAAACATGAAGCATAAGGTATCACAACTGTAAGGGACAGACTAGATGGACCAGCTGCTCTTTTCCTGTCTGGCATTTTTCGTATGTTGTGATCATGGGAGGGTAGCCTCCTCCCCAGCCCTCCGCTGGTGCCGGTCTCCAGCTGGAGCTCAGAGGTGTTCAATTGTGGCCTCACAATGATTTGCCCTTTAATTTGCTCCCCTCCACCCTCACCAGGGAGTTGTTAAGTGGATTGGAAACTCATACAACCACTGGAACACCAGTACATCACTTTATATATCACGTTCCGGTAGTCAAATGTGTATTTCTTGTGTATGAAGTGCAGTACAATGTATTCAAGTAGGGTTAGTGGGTGCTGGATAACTGGACCACAGTGTCCCCATTTTAAAGTCATACATTCTGTCCTTTTATATTTCCATTATAAATTCTTATATCCACATTTATAATGGAAACTACCTGACATACACTGAGCTCTTCCTTCCCTTATAACCAGCAAGATAATCTCTTTCCCTATATCCAACCCCATATCTTCTTCACAAAAACCTCCTATTTCCACCTCCATTACATCACCTGTCTCCGCCCTTGCCTCAGCCCATCTGCTGGTGAAACCCTCATCCATGCCTTTGTTATCTCCAGACCCTACTATTCCAACGCACTCCTGGCCAGTCTCCCATCATCTACCCTCTGTAAACTTGAGCTCATCCAAAACTCGACTGCCCGTATCCTAACTCGCACAAAGTCCCATCCATCATCCCCCCCCTGTGCTCGTTCTGGAATTCCCTCCCTAAACCTCTCCGCCTCTCCACCTCCTTTAAATGCTCCTTAAAACCTACCTCTTTGACCAAGCTTTTAGTCACCTGTCCCAATATCTTCTTTCACTCGGTGTCTGATTACACTGCTGTGAAGCATCTTGGGACGTTTTACTATGTTAAACATAGAAGATAGGAGCAGGAGTAGGCCATTCGGCCCTTCGAGCCTGCTCCGCCATTCAACGAGATCATGGCTGATCATCCAAACCCTAGCACCCGGTCCCTACACCGACAGCCATCCCACCCAAGCCCTATCCCCGTAACCCCACGTATTTAATCCCCCCTAACACTAAGGGCCAATTTTTTATCATGGCCAATCAACCTAACCCGCACATCTTTGGACTGTGGGAGGAAACCGGAGCACCCGGAGAAAACCCACGCAAACACGGGGAGAATGTGCAAACTCCACACAGTCACCTGAGGCCGGATTTGAACCCGGGTCCCTGGCGCTGTGAGGCAACAGTGCTAACCACTATGCTGTATAAATGCAAGTTATTCTTATACCATCCCATGAATCATGTAACATTCTTCTGGAGTAGGGCATCTTAGTCATCTCGGCTCTTTTTAACTGTCGATTGCAGTGTGCAATGCCTTCACCATCAGAGCCAGGGTACCTTAAGCAATGGAAGAGAGGAGATTGGGGGAAGAAAGGGCAGCAGATGGCAATGGATGACCACGGATAGAGTTGAAGAGAACAGCAGCTCAGGAAGGAGCTTCCAGCCCAGGAGCCATCTTGGATTTCACTATTGCATTGCCACCACAGTATATATTTAGAAAAATGACTAATGATTGTGAGTCAGCAAAGAAGCTGTATTTATCTCAGGACTCAGACGATATTTAAAACGACTCCAGTTTTAGCTCTCTCTGATGGTTCAGTTGGTAAAGGTAGTGTGTAACTGAGCCCTACAGACCAGAGGTCCCAGATTCAACCCTGGTCAATGCTGAGTTAGCTAATCTCAGTATGTGCAGTGGTAAGAGGTGCTACAATTGGCCCAAGCCTTCCAGGACTAGGAAGCAAAAAAATCAGCCAGGGTTCCTGCTCTCCTGATCACTATCCAGAGACCCCTGCTGGACAGTGCATGCGTGGAGGTCAGGCAAGGACAGGCCTGCACTTGGCTTTGACGCCCACTACAGTGGAATAGCCTGATGACATTCACATGAAGAATGGACACTTGGGCGAGATACCAGAGCCTTCAGGAAAGGAGGAGAAAAAGGCTGATGATGAGATTATTTTTTAAAAAACACCCCAGCTTCATCCATGTGGTTTAGGACATCATTGAAGCATAAGAGCAAATTACAGGGCTTATTCACTCTCACCATCCACAATTCTATATAAAATATTGGAGAGCATCAATCCCCTGCCAGTTACAATCAATCAATGGTTAACTGGTGATATTCCAGTTATAAACTCACAGTATATTAATACTGTTTAATAAACATAAGAGCTATGAAGGTGATGTTGAGCCAACTATTGTCTCAAAGGCAAGGCAATGCTGAGTCACATGATCATCTCGAGGGTGATGCTAGTCATGCTATCAGTCTATTCTTGATAAATTCAAAGTTATTTTTGACCTAAAAATGTATTTATCCAATAATTTGAATTAAGAGTAGACTGTATTTCGAATACGATACGGAGTCATGTACCGTCTCAAAGGTGATGGTCAGTCATTGGACTGTCCGTCAATCAAACTGTGATTTCAAAGGTGAGTCACTAACATCTCAAAGGTGAGCTCTAATTTTTGGGATTACCTGTTCCAGTTTTGCTGGGTCAGAGTACAGGGACAGCCACTCCAGTTTCAAATGAACCTTTCCTCTCTCCACGTCCTTCAGAGTGAACCACTACATAAGAGAACAGACAGAGGGTTAGAGTCAGGCACAGAGCAAACATCACGGCTTTGGAAAGGATACAGAAGAGATTTACTAGAATGATTCCAGGGCTGAGGGACTTCAGTTACATGGAGAGACGAGAGAAGCTGGGTTGTTCTCCTTGGAGCAGAGAAGGCTAAGAGGAGATTTGATAGAGGTGTTTAAAATCATGATGGGTTTAGATAGAGTAAATAAAGAGAAACTTTCCAATAGCTGAAGGGTCGATAACAGAGGACACAGATTTAAGGTGATTGGGAAGAGAACCAGAGGCGACATGAGGAAAAAAAATTTTACACAGCGAGTGGTTAGGATTTGGAATTCACTGCCTGATTGAATCTGTTTCCACCATCCTATCGTGGCTTTCAAAAGGGAATTGGATAAATACTTAAAGGAGAAAAAATTGCAGGGATATGGGGAAAGAGCGGGGAGTGGGACTAACTGGATTGCTCTTCGATAGAGCTGGCGCAGACTCGACGGGCCGAATGGCCTCATTCTGTGCTGCACTATTCTATGATTCAATGATCACAAGAC
Organism: Somniosus microcephalus; assembly: GCF_052327205.1. Lineage (NCBI taxonomy): Eukaryota > Metazoa > Chordata > Chondrichthyes > Squaliformes > Somniosidae > Somniosus > Somniosus microcephalus. The sequence continues at coordinate 29,886,609 of NC_141019.1, read as the reverse complement.
AGGCCAGAGCTGAATATTATAAAGTGAGGTACAACAAAAATAGTTCACGCATACCAGGTCTGAATAAAACCACACCAAAAAAAAGGAACTTTGGTAAATGAATCCGGCCAGGAATTTCCTCAGAGCTGCTCCCGTTCCACCACCATAACTTTGTTGAAAGTGTGGCGTAAACGGGTTCCTGCTGTACTTCGGGGGAAGGTATGGCGACTGTCATAAATCTCATCATCGAGAAACTACCTATGAAATAACACTGGATGGCCAGCTGGTGGCGCCGTCCAAGGAGTATAAATACTCTGGCGTTGGCCCCAGCTTGCCAGGGACATTTTGTGAGACAAGGAACTAGTGAAGTACAACTAGACCTCCATGTTCTGAAACAAGTTGATTAAAGCCTTGCTTTATACTCAAACCAAGTGCGTAGTCAGTTTAATTACATCAGCGGCAGAGCAAGAATTACATACAATGTACAGCACAGAAACAGACCATTCGGCCCAACTGGTCTGTGCCGGTGTTTGTGCTCCACACGAGTCTCCTCCCATCTTACTTCATCTAACCCCATCAGCATATCCTTCTAAACTCCCAGGAAATTCCCGGCCTAAGTATTCTTCCAAGGGCTGAAGCACATTAGTGGGGCAGAGTGGAGGGAGCTTTACTCTGCATCTAACTGTCCTATACCTGATCTGGGAGTGCTTAATGCCGACACTGGGTGCCTGAAATGAGAAAACACTGCATTCCCCTGCAGTAACATCTCGCACCCTGATCAGCGCAAAACTCACGGAAAGATGATGCCTGGTAATGTACAGCCATCAGTGACAGCCGATGTTTTTGGAAATTAAAAGATGACTTGTCTTCACAAAACAAGTTTGCCAAACCTTTTTTAAAATTTTGTTTGCAAGCCCAAAACACAATGATGCAAATTACGTGTGTGTGACATAATCATAACACAAATGATGCACAGGTCTTCCAGCTCTCCTCCCTCCACAAACAGGGTAAGAGTAGAAATAACGGAGTGATGTTAGCATACGAATGCTTGATGCATTCAGATCAAATTCATTTTAATGGAGGCGTTAACCTGTTTAAAATAAATAGGTTAAGACCTCCTTTAACATAGCAGAGCGAGGAATGTGGTACAGGAAACTCTTGATTTACCGGCACCCAAACAACCGGAAATCTCGGTTAACCGGCAAAATTCAGGAGTAGGTTCAGTTAAGTTTTTCTTCATATTAGTGGCCGTTTATTGATTCTTGGCTGTGTAATCGGGGGTTCCTGCACTTGTTGCTAAGCAACAGGGACGCTTGGTCTGTGGCCGGGCTTCTTGCACCTGTTGCTAAGCAACAGGGAAGCCTGGATTTGTTGCTGTGTACGGAGCTCTCGTACCTTTTAACAATAACTCTCTAATCCGGACTTTTTGATAAACCGGCACCACGCCGGTCCCGGATAAAAAGAGTTTCCTGTACAAGCTCGTTAAACATTCATACGACATCACCAAAAGTAACTTCTACCCTTTAGTTTTACCAAATAATTTTCATGAAGAATGAAGACAGTGCCCCTTTAATTTTTTTTCCCTGGCCAGTAGTTATCTCGGCATCTTCACAACCCCTTACCTCATCCACTATTTGATTTTTCATCACTTCCCCAAGGTCCAGCTGCATTCTGAAAGCAAAAGAAATATTGAGATCGCGTTCTCACTCCCATTGCAAGCACGTTTACATCAGTGGAAGAAACAATCGAGGCCACACAAGGCATCGAGAAAGAGCAAGAATAAAACACCAGGGGACAGCAGGAGTCAGCCATAAAGTGTGTGGTAAATTTGGGAGGGGGGGGGGAAGAAGGTATATTTACTATTTTCAACAGGTGTCCTGTGCAGCCCAGCTGAGTTACTGTAACAGAAAACCTCTTTATAATTTTACTGTTAGAATGTTCATCTGTTTATAATATTTTATTAAATCTGATTTGATTTAAATAAAAAGTAGCTGTATTTAATATCCAAATCAAATCTTTTCGGGACGGCTCATTGTAACTCTTTGATATACCACAACCCGATATAACCCATGGAGCCAGTTTTCCCGATATGGAGCTAGCGCAGCCCTGGGTGTTGCAGCAACATTTTGAGCTACAGTAGCACAGGACATGAACTTTGCCTCAGGTATCCGCGCCTTGTGATATTTTATCAATTTCCCCATCAAATTTGATTTTAAAATTATTAGCATTTCTTCCATGGCAATGCTCACGATACGGATGATGTGCTGTTTTAGAAGGAAAATTATACAATGCAACGCACAATGGGGTACATTTTGGTTTGGTTTTACATTGCCTGGGCGGTGATCTGTCGGAGCTGCCCATTATATAACATGCCTGATTTTTATTCCATTCATTTCATGATAATGAAGCAGATATGTTGTTTAGGATTGGGGTGCTGGGTCAGTAGTTGTAGGGATAGTGAACAGTTTGAGGAGAGTCGTGAGTAATTGGGAAGGAAAGTAATGAGGATTGGGGGGGGGGGGGTAGTTGGAGTCAAGATATCAATGTAAAGACAAGCAGATACGCTCATACAGTCCTACACACGTGTACACAGACCTGCACACGGACACACACACACACATATACACTCACAAAGCACACACATTGACACGTATGTGTACACAGATACACAGCGCTCTCACCTGCCCAGGAAGTCATCCTGATCTGGGTCTTTATCAAACATCTCAATTTCCAACAGCTGACCAGGAACTTCGTGGACAATCACCTGTGGAGTGTAGAAAGCCACAGGTCAGAAAGAGAGCACACACGATACACCACTACTCAAACCTATCCTTTGCTGTAACTTCCAACAGCTTATTATATGGATTGTCCATCTCTCAGAAGTTGCATTTTATTCTCAGTTTTTTGTTCCAAGATTGTAGTTCAGCTCAGTAAAACACTGCCTGACAAATAACTTTCAAAAGATAAATTCCAGCTGTTTGACAGCTTGACAATCTATGGGTGATTCTCCCCACTCGATAGTCATAACACTTCACTAAAATTAACAAATGCAGACAAATACATCCATTTAAGTCTAAAGCTGAACATATTTTTACCATATCGAAACTCAAAAAGTTAGTATGCAGGTGCAGCAAGTGATTAAGAAGGCCAATGGAATGTTGGCTTTTATTGCTAGGGGGTTGGAATATAAAAACAGGGAGGTATTGCTGCAGTTGTACAAGGTATTGGTGAGGCCGCACCTGGAATACTGCATACAGTTTTGGTGTCCATACTTAAGAAAAGACATACTTGCTCTCGAGTCAGTACAAAGAAGGTTCACTCGGTTAATCCCGGGGATGAGGGGGTGGTCATATGAGGAGAGGTTGAGTAGATTGGGACTCTACTCATTGGAGTTCAGAAGAATGAGAGGCGATCTTATTGAAACATATAAGATTGTGAAGGGGCTTGATCGGGCGGATGCGGTGAGGATGTTCCCAATGATGGGTGAAACTAGAACTAGGGGGCATAATCTTAAAATAAGGGGCTGCTCATTCAAAACTGAGATGAGGAGAAACTTCTTCACTCAGAGGGTGGTAGGTTTGTGGAATTTGCTGCCCCAGAAAGCTGCGGAAGCTACATCATTAAATAAATTTAAAACAGAAATAGATAGTTTCCTAGAAGTAAAGGGAATTAAGGGTTACGGGGAGTGGGCAGGAAATTGGACATGAGTCTGGGTTCGGAATGGTCATGGCCCTGTGGGTAGTGGAGTGGGCCCAGGGGCCGTGTAGCCTTGTTCTGCTCCTACTGTGTTCTAATTCTGTTAGATTTCAGGAGATGGTTTTATTCCTGTTCCTGGCTGGGGTGGAGATCGCCTTTACAGAAGGTAAGTACTGTAGAAAATATAGGGACAGAGTGATTTCCTGGAAGAATTTCGATCGCCTAGATGGGTCGGAGAGGAATTTCCCAGATTTTTTTCTCCCAAATTGGCCATTGGGTCTTTATCTGGTTTTTCGCCTCTCCCGGGAGATCACATGGGTTCGGGTGGATGCAGAGTGATAGAAGATTTGAGGTTAGGATCAGATCAGCCATGATCTTATTGAATGGTGGAGCAGGCTCGAGGGGCCGATTGGCCTACTCCTGCTCCTATTTCTTATGTTCTTATATTGCTTTCTAGCACTAGATGTCAGCAATGTGCTCACTGAAGCAAGATTTGGTGCCAGTGATAGAGGACGTGCAGGTTTGGTTAACTTAGAAGATGATTGTGGATATTGTTGATTTAAAGAATACCACTGCAGGAGGGAAGGAAAAACTGTCCACAGTATCCAAACATCCATATGCTCTCTCCCATCCCCTGTCTATGGAGGGTGTATAATGTCAATGGGTGGGTCGGGTGTAGTGTATGTGCCTTTAAGTCAGAACTACTTTTACAGCTCCTGTATACTGTAGTACCGGCAGTGACCACACCGGTATATAAGCTTTGCGCATGCCTCTGTACCCCCAGTCTAGAGACTACCCTCCTCCAGTAAAGACCTGTTTATTGTTAATGTACAGCATCCGTGTGATTATTTAATAATAGCATATCCACTGAACCACGGATCCAACAGTGGCGACGAGTGTCGATTCGAATCTACACGCAACATAAAAAAAAAAAAAAAAATAGTCGAGGCCAGGAACACGGGCATCGACCACGAGCAACCGCCCAGCAGTCAGGCAGAAATTGAACTTCACGGGAGGCTCTGGAGAGCCGGGCTTGGTTCCCCAGCCACGACGAGCAGTAAGAGACCGACGACAGGTCCAGCGCAGACCCTTCCCGAGCAGCGGCGGCTGGAGCCGACCGACGGCGGAGAGAAAGCCGAGCAGCGTCGACGGGGTAAGACAGAGGGTGAAGAGCGCAGGGCGCAGCCGGGGGTTGAATACCGAGCAGCGTCGAGAAAAAGAAAACAAACCGGAGAGAGGGTAAAGAAACAGCCGGGTTCTAGACTGAGCGGCGTCGAAAAATATAAAAAGAAGAACGCGCAGAGCACAGCCAGGGCTCACGGGCTGAACAGGGTCCACGGGGCGAAGAAAGGGGAGACGCCATTGAGCCGCGGAGAAGAAGGAAGAGCGCGGGAGGCGCCATTTTTAGAAGCCGCAGCGGAGAAGAAGGGCGAGCGCGGGAAGGAAGGAAAGCGCGGGAGACGCCATTTTGTGCCAGCGGAGAAGGGGAAGCGCGGGAGGTGCCATTTATGACAGTTAACTCACACCCAAGGATGCCGAAGAGTGGCAGTATCTCTACGTTCGACAATGAAGTCGAAGATTGGGCGACATATGTGGAACGTATTGAGGTGTACTGCAGGGCGAATGAAGTGCCCGATGCTAATAAAGCACTGGTTCTGTTAAATTCCATGGGTGCAAAAACTTATGGGTTACTGCGAAATCTAATAACCCCAGAGAAGCCGGTAAACAAGAATTTTGAAAGCATAGTAGAAATCCTACAGGACCACTTAAACCCCACACCGCTGCTGATAGCAGAACGATTTAAGTTCCATAAAAGGAACCAACACAAAGACGAAAGCAATGCTGAGTACCTAACGGAACTGCGCAAGCTATCGAAACACTGCCAGTTTGGAGCGGGACTAGCAGATACGTTAAGGGACAAGTTTGTGTGTGGGCTACAAAGTGAAGGAACCCAGAAACGGCTTCTATCAGAAAAGGACCTTACGCTGGACAAAGCTTTCAGTATGGCAGTATCACACGAAGCAGCCGCAAGGGGCGCTGCAGAGATACAACGGAGACCGCAAGAATATGGCACCTATGGAACAGGGAAGTGCTATCGCTGCGGCAGAACAACACATGACCAGAAAGATTGTTGGTTCAAGGACCAAGTGTGCAGACAGTGTGGGAAAGCAGGACACATAGCAAGAGTCTGCAGGTCTGGGAAGAAAACCAACAGTAAGAAATCTCCACAGGAGAAGTACAAAAAGGTACACCAGGTGATGGACAGTGGTTCAGACGAACAGAAAAGTGACACAGACTCCGGAAGCAAGGCGCTGGGTTGTCTGAAACTACATAAGGTAACAGAAATGGAGGATCACCAGACTATCTGGGTTACACTCAAGATAGACGGAGTCCAAGTGAAAATGGAATTGGACACAGGGTCAGCTCTAACAGTCATAAATCAAAGAGACTACAAACGGCTATTTTCACACATACCCTTGAAAGCTACAGAGATTGTCTTGAAGACGTATACGGGGCAAAAAGTCTACCCCAAAGGAAAAATAAGGGTGAAAGTGACATATAAAGGCCAGGAAATACCTAAAATGGATATATATGTATTGCCAAATGGAGGACCACCACTGCTAGGACGTGAATGGATCCGGAAGATACAATTAGATTGGCATTCCATACAGGCACTGAAGGTTGAGGCCAAAAAGGATGACGACGTCACACCTGGACGACTGTCAAAAATGCTAACTGATGCAAAAGAAGTGTTCCAGGAGGGACTAGGAACACTAAAAGGAATAACAGCAACGATTAAAATAAAGGAAAATGCAAGCCCAAAGTTTCTGACGGCCAGACCAGTGCCTTATGCGATCAGACCAGCTGTTGAAGCAGAGCTGGAAGGCTTGGAACGTTCAGGAGTACTGTCCAAAGTGGACTGGAGCGAGTGGGCTACACCCATCGTTCCTGTAATGAAGAGGTCGTTGAGTAATACGCCTGGGGAACCAAAGAAGGTCCGCATCTGTGGGGATTTTAAGGTGACAGTGAACCCAGTCCTTCACACGGTGCAATATCCGCTTCCACGAATTGAGGATATTTTCGCCTCGCTATCTGGAGGTAAACGCTTCACCAAAATTGATCTAGCCCAGGCGTACTTGCAAATGGAGGTAGAAGAAGCTTCGAAACATTACCTTACGATCAACACCCATAAAGGTCTCTATCAATACAACCGGCTGGTGTTTGGAGTAGCCTCGGCTCCGGCTATCTGGCAAAGGGCGATGGATCAGGTCCTGCAAGGGATTCCAGGGACCCAGTGTTATTTGGACGATATCTTGGGCACGGGCGAAAATGACGGTGATCACCTCGCCAACTTGGAGAAGGTGCTCACCAGATTAAAGGAGTATGGGCTACGAGCTAATCGCCACAAGTGCGAGTTTTTCCAGAAACAGATCTCGTATTGTGGCCACGTCATCGATGAAGAGGGGTTACATAAGTCCCCTGACAAGATTGAGGCAGTAGTCAAGGCTCCAGCACCGGAAAATGTGTCACAACTGAGGTTGTTCCTCGGGCTGGTAAACTACTACCACAAGTTCTTACCAAATTTGTCTACGGTATTACACCTGCTGAACACCCTACTGCAAACAGGGGTACCATGGAAGTGGGATGACGAACGTAGACGAGCTTTCCAGAAGTGTAAAGAATTGATCACATCAAAAGAGGTGTTGGCCCATTTCAACCCAGCACTACCAATTCGTTTGGCATGTGATGCATCACCCTACGGTATTGGAGCGGTGCTGTCGCACAAATTCCCAGACGGGTTGGAGAGGCCAGTAGCCTTTGCGTCTCGGTCACTAACCTCAGCCGAGCGCAACTACGCCCAGATTGACAGGGAGGCCCTCAGCCTAGTATGGGGAGTAAAAAAATTCAACCACTATCTGCATGGGCAGAAGTTCACCTTGCTGACTGACCACCAACCACTTGTCTCCATCTTTAATCCTAAGAAGGGCGTTCCAGTGATGACTGCACAGCGGTTACAAAGATGGTCCCTGTTTCTAGGGGCGAATCAATATGAAATAGAATATAAAGGCACGAAACAGCATGGGAACGCTGATGGGCTATCGCGCCTGCCACTGCCTACTGTGGAGGAAGCACCAGCAGTGGACCCTATCGAGATATTTTATTCGTCGATAATTGAACGATTGCCAGTAACAAACGCGGATATAGAGGTGACCCGCAATGATCCGACGCTGTCGCGGGTATATGAATTGACGGTGAGGGGATGGCCAACACATGGCGACTCACTGTTGCCAGCATTCTCATCCAGAAGAGAACAGCTGTCAGTATGCCAGGGAACAGTGATGTGTGGATCCAGAGTGGTGATTCCACCCAAGTTAAGGGAGAGAGTGCTAAATGAGCTACATGAAGGTCATCTGGGGGGAGTGAAAATGAAAAGCCTTGCTAGGGCTTGTGTGGTGGCCAGGAATCGATCAACAAATTGAAGACCTAACTAAGAGCTGCTTAGGATGCCAGAAGGTCCAAAATGCACCACCACATGCCCCTCTACACCCATGGGAGTGGCCCTCCTCTCCATGGCAACGGGTGCATATTGATTTCGCTGGTCCATTCATGGATGCTCATTCAAAGTGGCCTGAGGTGATAAAAATGTCTTCAACCACTACAGAGAAAACGATTGCAGTCCTACAGACCATATTTGCCAGAAACGGTTTGCCAGAGCAGATTTGCTCTGATAATGGACCACAGTTTGTGTCCGACGAGTACCAAAAATTTATGAAAAGGAATGGGGTAAGGCATTACACGTCCGCCCCGTATCATCCAGCCACAAATGGATTGGCTGAGAGGTTCGTACAAACCTTTAAGAAGGCGATAAAGGCCATGTGCGACGATGAAATTCCACTACAGCATAAGATGGACAATTTCTTATTAGCCTACCGAAACGCGACACATGCAGTTACCAACCAGACCCCGGCCATGATGTTCTTTAACCGAAGGTTGAGATCTCGTCTGGACTTGCTCAGACCAAATGTGCGAAGAAATGTTGAGGACAAACAATTCCAGCACATCAATGAGAAGCCGACAAGGAGCTTCAATGTAGGGCAACCAGTCTTGGCCCGTGACTATCGAACAGAGAAATGGCAACCCGGAACAATATGTACAAGGCAGGGGCGATTAATGTACACAGTGGATGTCGGGGAGAACATTGTGAGACGCCACGTCGATCAGATCTTAGCGTCACAGGAACGCGTCAACCCCATGTCTCGAGTACCTGGGGATGAACCCGACATACCGGTAGCATCTACTTCAGACCCAGTAGCAGTGGAACCCGATGAACTACCCGATGAAAAGAGGTCAGAATCGCCTCTGCACCAAGAACAAGAACCTCCGGAAAGGCGCTATCCCGAAAGGGTCAGGAAGCCGCCCCAAGACTGAATCTATAAATGGACTTTTGTTGTTTAATGTACATGTTAAAAATGTTAATTGTTATTTGAATATTAGGGGTATTACACTACAATTCCTCCCCTTTTAGATTAGTATGTGCCTTTAAGTCAGAACTACTTTTACAGCTCCTGTATACTGTAGTACCGGCAGTGACCACACCGGTATATAAGTTTTGCGCATGCCTCTGTACCCCCAGTCTAGAGACTACCCTCCTTCAGTAAAGACCTGTTTATTGTTAATGTACAGCATCCGTGTGATTATTTAATAATAGCATATCCACTGAACCACGGATCCAACATGGGGGAGGTTATTTGGTGATGAATACGAGGGAGATTAGAAGCATGTTTCACATCACCACTCACCTAAATATTAATAAAAAAGCCAAAAAGAATTGGTGCATTACCTCTAAGGTGAGTAAATAGAGGAGTAGATGTGTGTGTAGTGTGTGCAGCCAGTTACTGACAATTGATTGATGGCCCTGACAACATCCCAGCTGTCGTGCTGAAGACTTGTGCTCCAGAACTAGCCGCGCCTCTAGCCAAGCTGTTCCAGTACAGCTACAACACTGGCATCTATCGGACAATTTGGAAAACTGCCCAGGTATGTCCTGTCCACAAAAAGCAGGACTAATCCAATCCGGCCAATTACCGCCCCATCAGTCTACTCTCAATCATCAGCAAAGTGACGGAAGGTGTCATCGACAGTGCTATCAAGCGGCACTTACCAATAACCTGCTCACTGATGCCCAGTTTGGGTTCCGCCAGGACCACTCTGCTCCAGACCTCATTACAGCCTTGGTCCAAACATGGACAAAAAGAGCTGAATTCCAGAGGTGAGGTGAGAGTGACTGCCCTTGACATCAAGGCAGCCTTTAACCAAGTGTGGCATCAAGGAGCCCTAGTGAAACTGAAGTCAATGGGAATCGGGGGGGAAACTCTCCACTGGCTGGAGTCATACCTAGCACAAAGGAAGATGGTTGTGGTGATTGAAGGTCAATCATCACAGCCCCAGGACATCGCTGCAGGAGTTCTTCAGGGCAGTGTCCGAGGCCCAACCATCTTCAGCTGCTTCATCAATGACCTTCCCTCCAACATAAGGTCAGAAATGTTCGCTGATGACTGCACAGTGTTCAGTGCCATTCACAACTCCTCAGATAATGAAGCAGTCCATGCCCGTATGCAACAAGACCTGGACGATGTTCAGGCTTGGGCCGATAAGTGGCAGGTAACATTCGCGCCACAGAAGTGCCAGACAATGACTATCTCCAACAAGCGAGAGTCTAACCACCTACCCTTGACATTCAATGGCATTACCATCGCCGAATCCCCCACCATCAACATCCTTGGGGGGGGGGGGGGGGTCACCATTGACCAGAAACTTAACTGGACCAGCCACATAAATACTGTGGCTACAAGAGCAGCTCAGAGGCTAGGTATTCTGCGGCGAGTGTCTCACCTCCTGACTCCCCAAAGCCTTTCCACCATCTACAAGGCACAAGTAAGGAGTGTGATGGAATACTCTCCACTTGCCTGGATGAGTGCAGCTCCAACAACACTCAAGAAACTCGACACCATACAGGACAAAGCAGCCCGCTTGATTGGCACCCCATCTACCACCTTAAACATTCACTCCCTCCACCACCGGCGTACCGTGGCTACAGTGTGTAGCATCTATAAGATGCACTGCAGCAACTTGCCAAGGCTTCTTCGGCAGCACCTCCCAAACCCATGACCTCTTCCACCTAGAAGGACAAGGGCAGCAAGCGCATGGGAACACCACCACCTCCAAGTTCCCCTCCAAGTCACACACCATCCTGACTTAGAAATATATCGCCGGGTCAAAATCCTGGAACTCCCTCCCTAAGCACTGTGGGAGTACCTTCACCACACAGACTGCAGCGGTTCAAGAAGGCGGCTCACCACCACCTTCTCAAGGGCAACTAGGGATGGGCAATAAATGCTGGACTTGCCAGCGACGCCCACATCGCATAAAAAAGAATTTTTTAAAAAGCCTTTCAGCAGCATTAGAGACACTGTGGTGGATCTCAATGTCACACTGATGCCCCCAATATATTACAGAACCAATTTCCACAGAAGCAGTCCTGTAATATGCTGGGCTGCTGGTGCTGGAGAATCTGCTCCATTTACATTATGGGACTGGGGAAGATACTGAGAGAAGGCGGAAGTCCCGTCCTGCCAGAACTCCGCCTCCAAAGAGTAGAATCCGCCCCCTCCCCCAGAGGGTGCAGAACATACAGGCCACCAAACACCCTCTCAACTATGTATGGTGTATGGCTCAGAGAGACGAGGGAGAGGATGGAGGGACTTATACCTACAAGGAAAGGCCATGGGATTGGGGGTAATATATTAGCATGGATTGAAGATTGGTTAATGGACAGAAAACAGAGAATAGGAATAAACGGGTCATTTTTGGATTGGCAGGCTGCAACTAGTGGGGTACCACAAGGATCAGTGCTTGGGCCTCAGCTATTTACAATCTGTATCAATGACTTAGATGAGGAGACAGAGTGTAATGTATCCATGTTTGCTGACTACACAAAGCTAGGTGGGAAAGTAAGTTGTGAGAAGGACACAAAGAAGCTGCAAAAGGATATAGACAGGTTAATCGAGTGGGCAAGAACATGGCAGATGGAAAAAATGGGAGAAAAGTGAAGTTATCCACTTTGGTAGGAAAAAGAGAAAAGTAGAATTTTTTTTTAAATGGTGAGAGATTGGGAAAAAATTACTGAAAGTTAACATGCAGGTACAGCAAGCAATTAGGAAAGAAAATGGTATGTTAGCCTTTATTACAAGAGAATTGGTGAGACCACACCTGGAGTATTGTGTACAGTTTTGGTCTCCTTACCAAAGGAAGGATATACTTGCCTTAGAGGGAGTGCAACGAAGGTTCACCAGACTGGTTCCTGGGATGGGGGGATTGTCCTATGAGGAGAGATTGAGTAGACTAGGCCTATATTCTCTAGAGTTTAGAAGAATGAGAGGTGATCTCATTGAAACATACAAAATTCTTACAGGGCTTGGCAGAGTAGATGCAGGGAGGATGTTTCACATGGTTGGGGAGTCTAGAACTGGGGGTCACAGTCTCAGAATAAGGGGTCGGCCATTTAGATGAGAAGAAATTTCTTCACTCAGAGGGTGGTGAATCTTTGGAATTCTCTACCCCAGAGGGCTGTGGAGGCTCGGTCATTGGAGACAGAGATCGAGAGAGTTTTGGATATTAAGGGAACCAAGGGATATGAGGATCGGGCAGGAAAGTGAAGTTGAGGTAGATGATCAGCCATGATCTTATTGAATGGTGGAGCAGGCTCAAAGTGCCGAATGGCCGACTCTTGTTCTTATTTCTTATGTCCTTAAAAATAAATGTTTCAAATAAAGTTTGATAAGCCCCCACCTGCCAGGTTTATTAGAATACCTGTGTCACAAACTCATGTCACAATTCAGGATTTTGCTGTAACGCTGCTCTGGAACCTTCCTCAAGAATATGATTATAATGGGTGGGTGTATTTCTAAAAATGCCAGGATTCCCAACAGGCACAGATCCGAGTTCTGCCCCAGATCCCGGCTTCCCACTGCTACTACACCACAGAACTGCCCTCCCGGGCCCTGGGAATCGCAGGAACAGTACTTTAATCAGCAGGGATACCAGGACATTTAAAGGTTCTGATGACTGGGTGAAACATACAATGATATTCACCCACCTCATACACTTCATTCCACTTGGGATTCACATTCTCATTGATGGTCTTGCTCATGAATGCCTGTGTGCCCACTCGTACAATCGCATACGGATCGGATTTTCCTTTGATGATTCCCTTGACGTATGTATCCTTCGACTCCAGGCTCGCCGCTTCAATTAGATAGATCCGTACTATTCCCTAAAAATAAATAGACACGTTCAAATCCCCCTTTCTGAAGGGCTGGATTATTGTATACGGAATAATGAAATGCCGTCGAGCGTGTGACATGGAGATTAACTGAGTGCTGGCAGCTTATTACAAGTCGGACACCTGGGGCAGCACGAGAGCTTGTACTTAGTTGGTGTCGGCAGTAATGTAGGGCCACACCGTATAACATGGCAGCAGCGCTGGGATTTCCCTCTTTCTGGTAGTGTTATCACCAGGCATTTGTGGACATTGGAGCTTGTTGCTACTACCCAGAGGAACATCAATTAAAAAGTAGACCGGTGGAGGAGGGGTCATTTTCATCACCATGGGCAGTAAGCTGGCCGAGCAGATCGCCCGCCTTTTGTAGAACCTGCCCGACTTTCATCCCATTGAAATCAGCGCAGCAAAGATTGGGCTGGTTCTCCAAAGGGCATCCAATCTGCTCCACCTGGCTTATTAGTACGAACAGGCCAAGGCACAACCACTGCGTTATGATTGGCTGGCCGAGTGCTATTACCAAGTGCATTAATACATCACTGGTCTCAACAGGATATCAGTGTCTGAACAACGGGCAGTAAATAGGTGGACTTGATGCCCACACACCATCAAAATACCACCACCTGTCCTTGGGGCCATTCCACCACAGGAAATGATTTTGTTGGCAGTGATTTGGTGAAAACATACACGGTGCGATACATACCCGAGGCAAGGGAGAACGGAGCTCAGCCACATGGAGTTCTCCAACAAGAGGGCAGGTGATCCGGTTCGGCAAAACCAGGAAGGAGGCAATGGTGTCCATAAGTACAGTGTCAGACTTTGAGCTGTCCATGGAGAAAAGAGACAGAGTAAGGCAAGAGGCGTAATGAGGGGGTGGGGGGGTGGGAAAGAGTGTGATAGAGTGAGCGAGAGAAACAAAACATTCATCAGAGGCTTCCATTGCAAAGGATATAAACTTAAAGGGGCACTGTTAATTTCAAAGCAGACTAACCTACCAAAAATAGACTGTTTTTCCAAAGGCAAGGATAACTAGAGGCCAACACAATGAACAGTATTTACTTTCCCTGAAATGTTTCAGGTACACCGTGGTATTTTTGGCTGTTTGTATTGTTTCTGAATGATCTTCATTACAGGATTCCCCAGTAGGACCCTGTGCTCGTCTATTTTTTTAAACAAATGTTAAAATTCTTATTAAATCATCTGACTCACAAAATCTTGTATACTTGTGAAACTGTAATATTGAATACATTTTACAACATACTTTGGTTTTGTTTTTAAATATATATTGTGCAACATTTTTGGAAAAAAGGTGAGAAACGCCCAGAACTTTAGAATGTAATTCATATTGTTCTTGGAATAATCTTTCAAGTGCCTTGGTTTTATTTTTGATCCTCGGAGGGTTCAGTATGTTTTTGCTCCTATGAACGATCATTACCTCAGCCCTGGAATATCCAGCAAGTTGGTGAGTCCCGTCCAGTTAATGTCTAGCACCTGAAAGGACACAGTGTCTAAATCATTTTCAGAATCTCAACTGTACTTCAATTTAGTGTGTAACAGATCGGTGTCAATTAAAAACTCAACAGTCCCCCTTAAAATGTCAGACCTGTGACTCTGAAACTAGGACACCATTCAAATCCAGTGCAGACCTGCCAAGTCTCATTCATTTTAGTTTGAATGTGACCTATTTTGATCCACGTCACTCATAAAAATAAGCCCAGATTCATCAGGTAAAACTGTGTGACCCAGTGGATGTGGTGTATTTGGACTTTCAGAAGGCTTTCGATAAGGTCCCGCATAAGAGATTAGCGTGTAAAGTTAAGGCACATGGGATTGGGGGCAAGGTATTGACTTGGATAGAGAACTGGTTGGCAGACAGAAAGCAGAGAGTTGGAATAAACGGGTCTTTTTCCGAGTGGCAGGCAGTGACCAGTGGGGTACCGCAGGGATCGGTGCTAGGACCCCAGCTATTCACAATATATATTAATGATCTAGACAAGGGAACTAGATGTAATATCTCCAAATTTGCAGACGACACAAAGCTGGGTGGGCGTGTGTGCTGTGAGGAGGATGCAGAGAAACTCCAGGATGATTTGGACAGGTTGGGTGATTGGGCAAAAGCATGGCAGATGCAGTATAACGTGGATAAATGCGAGGTTATCCACTTTGGTGGCAAAAACAGGAAGGCAGATTATTATCTGAATGGCAATAGATTGGGAGGAGGGGAAGTGCAACGAGACCTTGTGCACCAGTCGCTGAAGGTAAGCATGCAGGTGTAGCAGGCGGTTAAGAAGGCAAATGGTATGTTGGCCTTCGTAGCGAGAGGGTTTGAGTACAGGAACAAGGATGTCTTGCTGCAGTTATACAGGGCCTTCGTGAGACCACATCTTGAGTATTGTGTGCAGTTTTGGTCGCCTTATCTGAGGAGGGATGTTCTTGCCATGGAGGGAGTTCAGCGAAGATTCACCAGGCTGATACCTGGGATGGCAGGAATGACTTATGAGGAGAGATTGGGTCGATTGGGCTTGTACTCGCTGGAGTTTAGAAGAATGAGAGGGGATCTCATTGAAACTTATAAAATTCTGACAGGACTGGACAGACTAGATGCAGGAAGGATGTTCCTGATGGTCGGGGAGTCCAGAACCAGGGGTCACAGTCTAAAGATAAGGGGTAGGCCATTTAGGACAGAAATGAGGAGGAATTTCTTCACCCAGAGAGTGGTGAACCTGTGGAATTCTCTACCACAGAAGGCAGTAGAGGCCAATACGTTAAATATATTCAAGGAGTTGGATATATTTCTTAAGGCTAAAGGGATCAAGGGCTATGGGGAGAAAGCAGGGACCGGGTACTGAATTTGGATGATCAGCCATGATCACATTGAATGGCGGAGCAGGCTCGAGGGGCCGAATGGCCTACTCCTGCTCCTATCTTCTATGTTTCTATGTTCCTCTCCCAGTGCACAACAGGAGCACAGGTCAAAGATAGGTCACTACAGGACTTACTCTATGACCAGAACTCCTGTCAACCAAGACCATACACAGGAATCTTGTAAAATTATTTATTTATTCTCAGGACATGGGTGTCAGTGGCAAAGCCAGCAACTCGAATGGCTTACTAGGCCACTTCAGAAGACAGTAAGAGTCAACCATGTTGGTGTGGGACTGGAGTCCTTTATAGGCCACAGAAGGATGGCAGGTTTCCTTCCCTAAAGGACATTAGTGGACCAGTTGGGATTTTACAACAATTGCGGCAAGGGAATCGAGGGATATGGGGCTAGTGCAGGAAAGTGGAGTTGAGGTAGAAGATCAGCCATGATCTTATTGAATGGCGGAGCAGGCTCGAGGGGCCAAATGGCCAACTCCTGCTCCTATTTATGTTCTTCATGGTCACTTTTACTGATACCAACTTTTTATTTCCAGATTTAATTCTCATACTGCCACAGTGGGATTTGAACTCGCATTCTCTGGATTATTAGTCCAGGACTCTGGATTACTAACCCAGTAATATAACTACTACACTACTGTAACTTTGATTTTTTTTTGATTTTTTTTATAAAAGGTTTCTAATCTATGCCACTCTTCATGATCATCTCACTCCAAACATTTCCCCGATGTTGACAACGTCATGATCTTGAAAACTCAATCAGGTCAGATTCAAGTCTCCTTTTCTCCCCCGCCCCCCCCAAAAAGAGAACACGCCCGACCTCCGAAGCCCAACCTCCTTAACCTTTCCACATCAATTCCTGATACCAGGAATGATTTCATTGCTCATCTCAAAGCTCTCAAAGGCAATAATACATTCCCTATGATTAGGTGATGAGAAGTGCACTCCCGATTGGGGTCTGATCAAGCGTCTTTAACAGCAACCTCTCCTGATTTGTACTCGATTCCTTGATTGGTAGGTTGGCAATACATCTCAGCCCAACTATTGGCCCTATTAGGTACGTGTTTCCTTCTTTCGTCAATTTTCTCCCTACTTCTCATTTGTACTAATGGTGCAGACTCGCGCCGGGGTAGGGCCTTGGTGCAGACTCGCGCCGGGGTAGGGCCTTGGTGCAGACTCCCGCCGGGGTAGGGCCTTGGTGCAGACTCCCGCCGGGGTAGGGCCTTGGTGCAGACTCCCGCCGGGGTAGGGCCTTGGTGCAGACTCCCGCCGGGGTAGGGCCTTGGTGCAGACTCCTGCCGGGGTAGGGCCTTGGTGCAGACTCCCGCCGGGGTAGGGCCTTGGTGCAGACTCCCGCCGGGGTAGGGCCTTGGTGCAGACTCCCGCCGGGGTAGGGCCTTGGTGCAGACTCCCGCCGGGGTAGGGCCTTGGTGCAGACTCCCGCCGGGGTAGGGCCTTGGTGCAGACTCCCGCCGGGGTAGGGCCTTGGTGCAGACTCCCGCCGGGGTAGGGCCTTGGTGCAGACTCCCGCCGGGGTAGGGCCTTGGTGCAGACTCCCGCCGGGGTAGGGCCTTGGTGCAGACTCCCGCCGGGGTAGGGCCTTGGTGCAGACTCCCGCCGGGGTAGGGCCTTGGTGCAGACTCCCGCCGGGGTAGGGCCTTGGTGCAGACAGGCTGGGGTAGGGCGTGAACAGCCCTCCAGTGCCTCACCAAGTGGCCACTCTATGTGTGAGGCCAGGCAGTGAGTGTCTGCAGGCTATTCAATCATGGGAGATATCACAGCTGAGCCTGATCCTGTTTTATTTACTACAGAGAAAACAGCAAATAATGGGGAATTAACACATTCAACATGACTTGGCTCCTTATAAACCATTCCTGCAGAGTACAGCCGGAGATCATTTACAGTAGTGCTGTACTAATCCCAAGTCAAGATCTCACTGATCCCCAGTTAAGCAGTCCTGTACTAATCCCTCGTCTTCGGTTACATTGGTTTGTTTTTTGCTTCCACAACAACACACTTACTGGGCGTCGGATGAAGAACAGGGTCACTGCTCCCACCAATGGCATGTCACCAATCAAGGGCTCAAGGATCACGCGAAGCATCCCATGGAGCTGCAGGAAAGATGGATAAAAAATCAGCAACTGAAGGAACAGACGGCCGAACAATAACTGCTAGGACACCTCAGGAGAAATGTGTCGCACACGATGCAGGTTTATGGCCAAGATTACTGGACAGGCATGTGGTTTTCTCCCCAAGCTCACCTCACACAGAATCATCATGTCAATCAGGCAATTTACATAATATCAGCTGTTGCAGTAAGATTCTGATTAATACTGAGGTGTTTCACTGTTTCTGCTTCTGCCACATAGCTCATTCCTTTGCCCACCATTGCTCTTGTTCTGACCCCAATGCTCTTGTAACCTGGGCTGCCTGAAACCAAACCATTCTGCTACAGGTAGCTGACAGTAGACTGCCTGGTCCACTGATTGCTGTAAACTAGCTGATGCTGGCTGCAGATTGGCTGCTATTGGTTGGCTGCGGGTGGCTAGCTGCTACTGGCTGGCTGTGGATTGGCTGCTGGCGGCAAACGGCAGGCGGCTGGCTGCGGATTGGCTGCTGGCGGCAAACGGCAGGCGGCTGGCTGCGGATTGGCTGCTGGTGGCTAGCTGCTACTGGCTGGCTGCAGATTAGCTGCTGTTGGTTGGCTGCGGGTGGCTGGCTACAGATTGGCTGCTGGTGGCTAGCTGCTACTGGTTGGCTGTGGATTGGCGGCTGGCTGCGGATTGGCTGCTGGTGGCTAGCTGCTACTGGCTAGCTGCGGATTGGCTGCTGGCGGTTGGCTGCAGATTGGCTGCTGGCTGCGGATTGGCTGCTGGCGGCATTATTAGCGCAGTACTATGGCTTATTACCTGGGTACCAGTGAGGTTAATAAGAGCTTAAAGAGCATGTGGGTAGGACATGTGAGTGGGTGCATTGTGTCTGTGGGTGTAGGAAATGCCTGTGGGTGTGGTGTGCGTTTTGTCCCTACCATAATTTTGTCAGTTGTTCCTATAATTAGCAAATTTTTTAAATCCTGAGGAAGGTGGCCATCTACATCTGATGTTCACGTGCATCTGCCTATAGATGCTTGCCCCCGTGCGGGTCTGCGTTTCCCTGTGCATAGCATGTCCTTGTGCCTGCCCATGTGTCCCTGTGCATGGCATGTCATGTGCGTGTGTGTGCTCCTGTGCATGGCCTTGTGTGTACCCCTGTACCCGATATCTTATTTGGATTGTACAAAATTGCTTCAATTTATTTTTGCCATTGTGGGGCAGAGTAGCATTCATTTTTATTTCTTAAATCGGTTTTCCTCATTTCATAACTTCTTCACAATCATGTTACTTCTTTTTGGCTGGAAGGGCAAAGTGGTCAGGGTCGTCACTCAATACTGCAACTCGGGGCTGCATTGTCACAGTATGGGAAACTGCAGGTTTTTATTGCAACCTCCTCGTGATTATGACAGATCTATCCAGGAACCCTGCTCAGAAGCACTGACGTTTAGGACAGGTTTAATCCAGTAGAAAGCACAAGAAGTTTGAAGTTGCTCCAACTAAAAGTGATACAGAAGTCAATATACAGTAACAAGGGCCTGCTTTGTTCAGTGTCAACTCACAGTCTCCACAACCAGCCCTTGCCCTCTCATTGTTCAATAATGGCTTGCAAACCTTAAGATGCTGATATTATTCATTGGTGCAACCTGCAGTCTTACAGGAAATTGTAAGTGACTTCTTCAGTTCAATCTTGTGCTGCTTGTTCCTTTATTTGAAAACTGATGTCAATGCAGGGTCTTAACAGCAGCTCTGGTGCTGCTCTGTGTTCCCCATAATCAGTGGCTCTGGGGAAGGGGATTGGGTGGCTCTATTCAGTCGTGAGAGCCCTTACCACCAAATCTGATCTAACCTCCACACCCACATACTTTCCATGACTGGGAATCTTGGCCAGTTTTGCCCCTCCCTAGCCTGGGCACACCAAGACCAGGGGTCATGCCCTCACTGCTGCACCAGTGATCTGAGCACAGTGCACCAGTGATCTGAGCACAGGCCGAGGATGAAACCTGGAATCTTCCAGGTCTGTGTGGCTCAGAACCACACCTAATGATGTATTCGCCTACTGAGCCATCAAAGGTGACATTTTAAACAGATTGGGATTCCTTTTGCATCATTTGTAACAAAGGTGCACAAAACAGAGACACAGATTTACAAGGTGCGCTGAGCTTTACAATTTCCCATCAAGTGACCTACCTGGATACCATTCACTCCAGCTTTGCAGAAATACTTCTTCACTTCAACATTGATTTCACAGTCACCAATGTAACTACAGAGGGAAAGACAACAGAGGAAACCCCATTTTAGAGAATCTCAGAGTGTACCGTATACTGGCTTCAAAGCATGGGGCAGAGTGGTGTCCTTTTTTTGGATTGTCTAAGTAACTCATTCAATTGTGATCCAGGACTTGTCAGTTAGTGAGTTGAAGGCCACGTGTGATCAGGGGTCTCTGGATTCACAGTCCTGATGTCAAACAGAGTAGCCGTTACCAAAGGTCAAAGGCGCTAGCAGATTTTCTCTGTGATTTTCTTTGGCCAGACTGTTGGAGGGAAGTGCTGAGGGGAGTCACACAGCCCAGTTACAGAGAGGCACTGGCAGAGGCCAGAGGCAGATCACTAACTGTCCTCTCGGGCAGCAATGGTGTTGGTGGGGGGAGGAGGGAAAGGAGAAGGGCTGAGAGAAGGCAAGAAACTAAATTCACATGAAAACTGTTCCACAAATTTTGCCAATTTAAAGACTGCCCAAACCCAGTTATAAAAAAATGAACATTTTATTCAATTACTTTTTTCATGTTAGTTGTGGGATACATCACATCAAATTTAGAAATACACACATCAAACCTGGGAGAAATTCTGCGGAAAGAAAGAACTTGCACTTATATAGCCCCTTTCACCACTTCAAGACGTCCCAAAGCACTTTACAGCCAATGAAGTACTTTTGAAATGTAGTCACTGTTGCAATGTAGGAAACGTGGCAAAAGTACTTCATTGACTTTGAAACACTTTGTGATGCCCTGAGGTTGTGAAAGATACAAATGCAAGTTCGTTCTAATTAACCAAGTTGGGTTCCATGTATGCGTGTAAAAACTGGGCGAATCAGCACTAGAGCAGACCTGCTCTATAGGCCCTCTTAAAGCTTGTTGCTTTGGCTGGATTTTCAAATCCATTTTTTCCCCCTGGGAGCACTTTGAACATTCTGAAAATATTTTTTCCCTGTTGCTGTCTTCTTGCATGATCATTCCTTTTTCTGTGCAGCACTTGCATTTAAAGTGGCAAATAGGTGCAATAATACAAGTGGCACCCAGGGAGGTTGGGATTGGGTGGGCTGAATTTTGCCAGCGCTCAGAGGTGGGTCCGTTGTCAAAATAGCAAAGACTGACAGCGGGTAGGGAACGCGCTGTCAACCCGCCTCCACGCCTGTCTCCCAGGTGTCGGGTCTGTCAGCGGAGAACTGACCTGACACCAAGCGGCGGGGGAGGCAATTCACATCATTAAATGAGTTGTTAACATCCAATTAACTGTTATTTTAAGCCTGCATTTCAATTTTACGTGTTCCCCCGCTGCTCGGGGGGGGGGGGGGGGAACACGCGGGTCACCCGCTGCTCGGGGAACACACTGGTTACGGGGGACACACGGGTCACCCGCTGCTCGGGGAACACACGGGTTACAGGGGACACACGGGTCACCCGCTGCTCGGGGAACACACGGGTTACGGGGGACACACGGGTTACGAGGGACACACGG
The DNA here is from genome assembly GCF_052327205.1 of Somniosus microcephalus. NCBI lineage: Eukaryota > Metazoa > Chordata > Chondrichthyes > Squaliformes > Somniosidae > Somniosus > Somniosus microcephalus. The sequence continues at coordinate 29,864,887 of NC_141019.1, read as the reverse complement.
GTCCCCCGCTGCTTGGGGAACACACGGGTTACGAGGGACAGACGGGTCCCCCGCTGCTCCGGGAACACACGGGTTACGGGGAACACACGGGTCCCCCGCTGCTCCGGGAACACACGGGTCCCCCGCTGCTCCGGGAACACACGGGTTACGAGGGACACACGGGTCCCCTGCTGCTCCAGGAACACACGGGTCCCCCGCTGCTCCGGGAACACACGGGTTACGGGGAACACACGGGTCCCCCGCTGCTCCGGGAACACACGGGTTACGGGGAACACACGGGTCCCCCGCTGCTCCGGGAACACACGGGTCCGCCGCTGCTCCGGGAACACACGGGTCCCCCGCTGCTCCGGGAACACACGGGTTACGGGGAACACACGGGTCCCCCGCTGCTCCGGGAACACACGGGTCCGCCGCTGCTCCGGGAACACACGGGTCCCCCGCTGCTCCGGGAACACACAGGTCCCCCGCTGCTCCAGGAACACACGGGTTACAGGGGACACACGGGTCCCCCGCTGCTCCGGGAACACACGGGTCACCCGCTGCTCCGGGAACACACTGGTCACCCTCTGCTCGGGGAACACACGGGTCACCCGCTGCTCCGGGAACACACGGGTTACAGGGGACACACGGGTCCCCCGCTGCTCCGGGAACACACGGGTCACCCGCTGCTCCGGGAACACACTGGTCACCCTCTGCTCGGGGAACACACGGGTCACCCGCTGCTCCGGGAACACACGGGTTACGGGGGACACACGGGTCCCCCGCTGCTTGGGGAACACACGGGTTACGAGGGACACACGGGTCCCCCGCTGCTCCGGGAACACACGGGTCCGCCGCTGCTCTGGGAACACACGGGTCCGCCGCTGCTCCAGGAACACACGGGTTACGGGGGACCCATCTCGGGGAACACACGGGTTACGGGGGACGCACGGGTCCCCCGCTGCTTGGGGAACACACGGGTCCCCCGCTGCTCCGGGAACACACGGGTCCGCCGCTGCTCCGGGAACACACGGGTCCCCCGCTGCTCCGGGAACACACGGGTTACGGGGAACACGCGGGTCACCCGCTGCTCGGGGAAAACGTCAGCTCGGCATGTCGTGAGTGGATTCAGCATTGAATTATCGCATGAGCTGACAGCTGCCAAAGTTGTATAAGAGATCCCATGTTACAGCTGTTCACTTTCAAAGCTCAGAAACTGTTGCTTACTGCATTTGGAAGACAGATTGAGCTTTCTGCAGCTTGCAAGTGTTTGGAGCAAACTCTCTATCCAGTGCCACCTCATTGGAACAACCTCTCTCACCATTGACAGATCGCTTCGGTCAGCTCAACCTCACCTGCCATCTATTCCATCAGCTTCGTTGCCCTTAAAAAAAAAAATCTCACCTTGGTCCTCAGAATCCCACCACGATCAGCCCCAACACCAGCATTACCGGGCACACCAGCAGAAACAACAACAACACCAACCTTCTCCGCAATCACCTGATGCTGCGCAGTACACAGGGCATCAGCACCCGAACACATTGCTGCCCGGGAGGCCAGGGATGGCCTCACCATGGCCAGATTTACTTCACTTGACGCTGTACACCCTGGCTGCCACATGATGCGCCAGGCTGGCACCACCCCACACCAACACCATAACGCATCCCTACAATGTCCAAGCCATTCCTTTCATACTCATCACCATTGCGGGGGGTACAATTATGTCTCACCATTCACTGCAACTCACTAAGCCACTTCCAAAGGTGCACACAAATCTGTCCAAGAACACAAAGTGCTGAAAATAACAGTTTCAATGTTTGACAGCACATTACCATGAACATTGGCTAAACCACCCAAGTGCCTACCCTCGTGTGTTGTTAGTTGGTATGCTTGCAGTAGGGTGAGGATGAGTGTGAGGGGTGGCTTGTGAAATGGGGAAGTGATAATGTAGATAGAGAGGGATGGGTGGAGGTGCAAGGTAAGTTGGTGTGAGTAAGGATGTGCAGAAGTAGGGTAGGGAAGGCAGAATAATGTGGATGTGATGAGTGGCACAGCAGGATGAGGTTGGCTTGGCAGTAATGTTTCGTGATCTACTGGGATCATTGAAAGGTTTGCGCCACTGCAGCCTGGTCCTCCTGACCACATTCCTGCTTGTACCCTCCTGTGCAATGTTCAACCAGGCTGTGGTGATCTCCTGGGGAGGTCTCTTCTGTGATGGGAAGGGAAGAGAACCTCCCTGCGTGCTGTGACTCCCTCCATAAACATATGGCGGAGAGCCTGGGTGCAGCCGTGCACCTTTGTGCAGTGCTCGTCAGTGTCTGCAGCACCTCAATGCGGTAGAACACTGACAGCACAATTGTCAAAATCAATTTGGACATGGCCCCTTTAAGGAAACCGGCTGATGACGCGTCATCAAATGACATCATCAGACCCGCTTCCTTTTAAAAAAAAAAAAAAAAAAAATGTTTATGGGATGTGGGCGTCGCTGGCAGGGCCGGCATTTATTGCCCATCCCTAATTGCCCCCGAGAAGGTGGTGGTGAGCCTCCTTCTTGAACCACTGCAGTCCGTGTGGTGAAGGTGCTCCCACAGTGCTGTTAGGGAAGGAGTTCCAGGATTTTAACCCAGCGACGATGAAGGATCGGCGATATACTTCTAAGCCAGGATGGTGTGTGACTTGGAGGTGGTGGTGGTGTTCCCATGCACCTGCTGCCCTTGTCCTTCTAGGTGGTAGAGATCACAGATTTGGGAGGTGCTGCAGTGCATCTTGTAGATGGTACACACTGCAGCCACGGTGCGCCGGTGGTGGAGGGAGTGAATGTTTAAGGTGGTGGATGGGGTGCCAATCAAGCGGGCTGCTTTGTCCTGGATGGTGTCGAGCTTCTTGAGTGTTGTTGGAGCTGCACTCATCCAAGCAAGTGGAGAGTATTCCATCACACTCCTTACTTGTGCCTTGTAGATGGTGGAAAGGCTTTGGGGAGTCAGGAGGTGAGACACTCACCGCAGAATACCCAGCCTCTGACCTGCTCTTGTTGCCACAGTATTTATGTGGCTGGTACAGTTAAGTTTCTGGTCAATGGTGAACACCAGGATGTTGATGGTGGGGGATTCGGCGATGGTAATGCCATTGAATGTCAAGGGGCGGTGGTTATGCTCTCGCTTGTTGGAGATAGTCATTGCCTGGCACTTCTGTGGTGCGAATGTTACCTGCCACTTATCAGCCCAAGCCTGAACATCATCCAGGTCTTGTTGCATGTGGGCATGGACTGCTTCATTATCTGAGGAGTTGTGAATGGCACTGAACACTGTGCAGTCATCAGCGAACATCCCCATTTCTGACCTTATGTTGGAGGGAAGGTCATTGATGAAGCAGCTGAAGATGATTGGGCCTAGGACACTGCCCTGAGGAACTCCTGCAGCGATGTTTGGACCAAGGCTGTAATGAGGTCGGGAGCAGAGTGGTCTTGGCGGAACCCAAACTGGGCATCAGTGAGCAGGTTATTGGTAAGTGCTGCTTGATAGCACTGTCGATGATACCTTCCATCACTTTGCTGATAATTGAGAATAGACTGAAAGGGCGGTAATTGGCCGGGTTGGATTAGTCCTGCTTTTTGTGGACAGGACGTACCTGGGCAGTTTTCCACATTGTCGGATAGATGCCAGTGTTGTAGCTGTACTGGAACAGCTTGGCTAGAGGCGCGGCTAGTCCTGGAGCACGTCTTCAGCACGATAGCCAGGATGTTGTCGGGGCCCACAGCCTTTGCTGTATCCAGTGCGCTCAACCGTTTCTTGATATCATGTGGAGTGAATCGAATTGGCTGAAGACTGGCTACTGTAATGGTGGGGACCTCGGGAGGAGGCCAATATGGATCATCCACTCGGCACTTCTGGCTGAAGATGGTTGCAAACACTTCAGCTTTGTCCTTTGCACTCACGTGCTGGGCTCCACCATCATTGAGGATGGGGATATTCATGGAGCCTCCTCCTCCCGTTAGTTGTTTAATGATCCACCACCATTCGCGACTGGATGTGGCAGGACTGCAGAGCTTTGATCTGATCCGTTGATTGTGGGATCGCTTAGCCCTGTCTATAGCATGCTGCTTCCACTTTTTAGCATGTAGTCCTGTGTTGCAGCTCATTTTTAAGTTCGCCTGGTGCTGCTCCCGGTATGCTCTTCTACACTCGTTGTTGAACCAGGGCTGGTCCCCTGGCTTGATGGTAATGGTAGAGTGAGGGATATGCCAGGCCATGAGGTTACAGATTGTGGTGGAATACAATTCTGCTGCTGCTGATGGTCCACAGCGCCTCATGGATGCCCAATTTTGAGCTGCTTTTAATTGTCTGGATACCTCACAGGGCGGACTTAACAAGCTCAATCAACGTAAAATCACTTGGCGTGTGCGGGCTGTAGTAGGCAGCAGGCTGGGACCACGACACCAACTCCGGCCGTCCCAGACCCGCCTCGCGGCCGGTGTGACTACTACCAGACTGCTGCATGATTTGGATGAGGAGGGCCACCTTGTGAGGAGACATCATCTGCAGGTCCAAAAGGCACCTCAGAGGCACTTAGGCACCTGCCACTCCTACCCGGGCATGTCAGATGAGCTGCATATTCGCCACCACTGCTTCATGGCACAAGTCGGAACAGCTCAGGATCACCACTGCATTAATCCTTCCAGGCCACCGTGAAGGGGCATTTACCAGATGAGCCCGCTGCAGTGCATTTCTGCACAAAACATGCCATGTTTGTCCAGTGGAAGAGAGATACCAACTGGAGAGGGCACAGGACTTTACCATCTGGGAGGCTTCACAAGAGCCTGGGGTGTTAGATGGTACCCATATGGCCATTAAGGCTCTTCACAATAACTCTAGTGCCAACAAAGAGGAAGGGGTACCACTCCATTAACGTGCAGGATAGTTTCTCACTGGAACAAAGCCACCCCACTGTATTGGCTGTTACACATGGAGCACCCACAACAACAAGGCCCATTTCACTGTGGCGCACACCACTGGGATGCTGAAGCAATGATTCTGTTGGGTGCGGTGCTGTACCCAAAAATTATTACTGCCTGCTGCCCAGGCACAATTTTGCAATTGAGAGGGGGATGAGCATGCAGCTGGAGGATAGAGTAGTCCGATGAAGGTCCACATGAAGACAGGAAGGAGAGGAGGCAGACATGGAGGGTCATGATGTTCAGGTAGGGGGAGTGGCCCAAAGCTCTTACAGAATTACTTCTGGTAAGCAAAACTTACTCCCACCTATGGTCTTTGACCAAACAGAGATCCCATACAGTGCCAGCTATATAAACAGCGCATTCCCTGTTGCTATGCTGACTTGGCAGGTGGCCCACCATTGCACTCACAGCCTTCAACCTCAAACAGCACTGAAACAAAAAAGGGAAAAGAAAGTTTCACAATTTACTTCAGTGCCTGTACAAAACTGAAGTGATCCATTTCCAACAACCATGCTTTTTCATGGTGACTCCATAAGGTGGGTTAGCTCCACATCTTAACCTTAAAGTGTGACAAGGTATTGCTCAAGTGGGAGGAGCAATTGTGGTGGCAGGAGGTGGGGAGGCGCAAGCCTCCTAGGATGGGCGTGGCTGTGATCCACTGGGTGCAGGGGCTCCAGATGTCCCTGCAACAGCTGGAGCTAGATGCGACAATTCATTGGCTGCCAGGGCCTGTCCACCCCTTCATGGGATCTGGCTGGACTGGGAGAACATGAGATACCGAGAAGAAGCCACCTCACTGGCCCCTCTGTAACCATGCCATTGGTGATGGACACTGCAAGTGGGCACCCGACATCAAGTCCATTGGGTGTCTTGAATACTGCTTCAGCCAGCCATCTTTCCAAACAATATCCTATTTGAAAGCCAGCTGCTCCTGAAGCTGGGTGAAGATCTCCATGGTTTGAGTTGCAGCATTCCTGAGAGAACACAGTTCAGTCCTTGGTCCCTCACTGGTTGGAGGTCCCCTGCAGAGGGCTGTGAAGATGCCAATCTCTCCTTGGTACTCTGCATTTGAATAAATACCTCCTACAGCACTGTAGTGATAGCCAAGGTGCTCTGCTGCATGCTGTTCATGGACAGTAATGATGCAGGAGCACAAGGCACATGTTCAACTCATGTCTGAAGGCAGACCCAGGAGGATAGAAATCCTTTGCACATGGACTGAAGACACTCTGATCTGGACTCTTTCTCTCCTGTCCCCTCCACATGCTCCTCCTCACTCGTGCGTAGTGTTTTACCCCTTCCTCAAACTCATTCATTGCCGCTAGTAGCTGGACAGGTGCTGAGTGGAGGAAAGCGCTTGACGCAACCTGGTGTGATGTGCATTATCATAGTGTCACTTCGTTCTGGGCCCTCACATTGGGACGAACATATAGGAAAAGAAAAGGGCAGCCAATTACAGTGCATCCCCTAGGTAATATAACAAGGTATTTTATGTGAGGTCGCCTCAGGGAAGGGAGTGTGGGAAAGATGTCAAACAAGAATACTTGCACAGCGTTGGCACTATGCCTCCAAACTCAGCCTCGCCAACGCCTGCCAGTGTCCCTGGAGAAGAGAATTAGGGCCATCTCCACTTCTGCGAATGCCTGAAAACTTCTTGTACATTTGTTCCAAGCTTCAGTGGACCTGGAACATTGCACTAACCTGCTCCGCTATCTCCTTCCAGGCAGCCCGAGATGCTGTATTTGCAGGAGGGGGGACTTTCTGTAGCAGGGCATCCAGAGCTCGATCACTGAAGGGGATGTTTTGCCAAGTTACTCCTTCCAGCCATTATGCATTTCAGAGAAGAAAACATGTCTCCCCTTTAAGGATGAGCATCTTCCATTCAAATGCTGCTGACTAGCCAGGTTTTGTAGCCGGCAGCCAATCAACTTGCATTTCCTATGTGCAGGGAGCAGAGACAAATGAAGGGGTGGGCTTTAGATTGTAACCTACCCGACACTACAGGCATGGGTACGCCTGCAACCCCAGTGTTAACAGAATCAAAGTCAAGGCATGGGTCTGCAAAGTTTACAGCGCAGGAGGCCATTCGACCCATCGTTTCCATGTTGTCTCTTTGCTAAAGTAATCCAACATTAACCTCACTACCCAGCTTTCTCCCCGTAGCCCTGTACCTCCCTCTGCAACAGCCTCCCTGCAAAGCAGAAAGCTTTATTGTGACAACAAAGGGAGCATTTTGCTTTGGGGCAAATGTGAAACATTTCTGACCCTCATCAGCCAAAGGGCTGCTTCTGCTCAGAACATTGCAGAGAATGCTGGGAAATGCTGTTGAACCACCCACTACAGGATATCCGGCACCGACGGGACCGAGCTGTTGCCGATCTATCAAAACTGCCGGACATATAAAGTTAATGTTGAAGCATACGGAGGTTTTCATCTCCGTATCTGACAACAAACACTGTTGCTTAGCAACAGCTTCTAAACAGTCGGCTGCAGCTGCAAGCGTCTCTAGCTGAAGCTGTTGCTATAGCTACAGACCTGGCAGTGCCTGACTGGGGGGAAAAAAGCAACGAGAACTAAAAAAACTTATAGAAAACGGCTCCTGATTTTTGCTGTTAGATCGAGTATTCCGGACCTATAACCTCCGGATAAACCAAAGTTTCCTGTACAAAGAAATGCCAGGAAGGTGGTAAAGGCAGTTGGAAAATGCTCAGAAATAGGAAGATTTTGCAATCCATTGCGTGCTCTCTCAGCGGTGCCTGATACTCTATTTGTTCAATAATTGGAATCAACCTTAAACCGTTGAAGGGACAACCAGAGTGTTTCTTACTCTGTTCACAGCACTGGCTATGGGCCTTGATCCTTCGCCTTGAGTTTCTCAGTTTAAAAAAAACAGGAGTGACAAAGTCACGTGAATTATATTGGGTCAGGTCTGGTTGTTGTAAAATAGATTTTGCGCTCAGCTGTACAAGTTGTACAGATGCAAAACAACTGCAGGGTGTAGCGGACAATTGGGCGATCTGGCCTTCTGCATGTTTTGCGTCCAATTCCTTCTGCCCACAATTTTGCGCCAGCTGCCAGTATCTTGCATAGTTCTTGTGCCAGAGGCTCATTAAAGACCCAGAATGCATGTCAAAATATTAAAATTAATACCTGGTGCAATTTCCTGGCTTTTGCACTGGGATTGTGCTTTTTTTTCCTCTACGAAGCCTATTTTGAACAGGATCAAGGGAAGCTCCATTTGCAATAGATTCCTTAAAGGGGAACAGGCTTTGTTATGTTTTTGTTGCAGTGTTTTATTGTACCTTTTTGGTGCAGTCTTTTTAATGAAAGATTTTTTTCAACATTTCTGAAAAATGATTCATAAAATACATTTAATAAAAATTTAAGGCCACGATTTTTCTTCACTCATTGCGTTGAGTTTGCTCTTGAATGTCCTGAAACAACGAGTCCTGTATTGCCTGCCACGTCACTGGTTAAAAAATGAGAGGACATGAAAAGGAATTTTATAGAAAGGCAGGGAGATACAAGGTATCTAGGTGGCAAGCTGCAGAGTCCTGTAGATGGCAAGTGAAGGTAAGTTACTGACGGGGATTGGTTTGGATGCATCTCAAATACAGTATTTCATGGTCGAAGTGAAATAAGATAAAATAAAGCATACTAGGGAGAGCGGTAGGACCCAGAGTCACATGGGCTGCACCTACCGTTATGCCACCAACCAGATCTGCAGATCTCGGCACATCTGCCTGCTAATGACCAAGCATAACTGCCTCGGCAGGCAGCCAGTTAGAGCTTTGCCATCTGCTGCAGGGGAATCTGCAGCCAATCTGCAACACAGGCAAGACTCGGTCAGTGGGAGGCAAGGTCACCACTACTCTCAACATCTCTGCTGCCGGCTTAGTCCAAGCTAGCACTGCTGTATCAGCTTATATGCTAATCACACATGCATCGAACAGGTGACTGACGCACTGGTCAGCACTTTCACCTCCGTTCCCATAACACGGCTGCCCAATTTCACCACACTGCTGCATTTGAGAAAATGGCGGCAGCAATGTGGCCACTCGACCAGCAGATCCCTGTTCCTTCTCAGCTGTGCACTGTGACCCACCCGATGCTACCTCCTCAAGCTAATGCTTGCACAAGTTGCTGAGAGAGACGCAAGGTGCTGTGAGGTGCTGTATTTCTGGGGGAGGCCTGCAGCTTCACCTTCCCCCTAATCCCTACATGCTGTTAAATGCAAGGATCCCAGGGTGGGAAGAGAAGGATTCCTGAGATGTTGTAAGCTAAAGGATCACGTATACAGGGACAGACATGCGATCAATCCACAACCCAGCCTGGATTTAGCAAGTAACCATGCATTATAAAAAGGTAGGTCATGTTACAATGGCTGGATGTGTGAAGATTGAGTGCGCCAAACTTTCAGTTGTTAGTTGCAGCTTGACTATGTTTCTTGTTGATGTATGGTAATGCTGGGATAGTAGGAAAGAGCTGTAAGGTTGCAAAGGGCTTGGCATGGGCAGTAAATCTGGAACAAGTTGACAGGCAACACTTTGAGGCATGCATACTTAAGGGGTATTCTACGTAAGGGGTGTTCTACGCGGAGTGAACACACGAAAGGCTGCTGGACCGGATAGCATCCCTGGACGGGTACTCAAGGAATGTGCTGATCAGCTGGCTGATGTCTTCACCGCCATCTTCAATCTGTCATTGGCCCAGGCAGTAGTCCCTACATGCTTCAAGACCGCTACCATTATTCCTGTGCCAAAACAAACGGCTGTGACGTGCCTGAACGACTATCGACCTGTCGCACTCACACCCATCATAATGAAGTGTTTCGAGAGACTGGTCTTAGCTCACATCAAAGCCAGTGTTCCCGCCTCTCTTGACCAACACCAGTTTGCCTATCGTGCAAACAGATCAACGGAGGATGCAATCACAACTGCTCTACACTCGGCACTGAATCACTTAGATGGTAAGGAAACCTACATCAGAATGCTGTTCATAGACTACAGCTCAGCATTCAACACTATCGTCCCCAACAAGCTGGCCACCAAACTCTTGGCCTGAACACTTCCCTCTGCAACTGGACCCTGGACTTCCTAACAAACAGACCCTAGTCTGTCAAATTAGGTAACCACACCTCCGCCCCCCCCCCCCTCCCGACCCTGAACACGGGGGCCCCACAAGGATGTGTGCTGAGCCCCCTCCTCTACTCCCTCTTCACTAGGGTTGCAAAGGGGTGGAAAGTTTCTGGTAAATTTCCGGAAATTTTCCACGGGAAGTTTAGCTTGGGAATTTTGCCCAAAAAAGCACATGCTAGCATAATATTGTTTTTTTTGTATTTCTTTCTTTTTTTCCCCACAGGTCCTCTCTTAAAATTACTAACAGAGATGGAATCTTAATTACTAAGGAATTTCTTAATCAATATATGTTTATCTTCTTACTTGGCTTGTTTTAATAATTACAAGTTTTGTGTGTGACTGTGAACAAATGTGTCCTGATTGGTTGGATGAGTGGATGAGCGATTAGCTCCCTCTATTTGTAATATTTGCATATCGAATTGTGATTGGCCTGCAGGCATCTGTAAGACTGCTATAGTTTTTTTTAAGATCCAGGTTAGGGGTCCTGAGGGAAGTCATTTTGTTTTCTGCTGATGTTGTGATGATGCAGTAAGTAAATCAGACTTTATACCAAATAAACCAGTTACTTGTTGAACTTTGTTGTCCATCAATTTAAAATATACAAAATAATACACTATTGGTGATGTAGCGTCGTGTGTGTACAGGTCATGCTTCCATCACATGGAGCATCAGCAAAAATGTACTCACCCTGTTGCAATCGTGCTGATCGACCGCAGTTCGACACAGAGATGAATGCCCTTTATTTCTCTGCATAGAACAATGCCACGTTTACCGTCGGATGTGTGGAAGCATTTTACCCCAGGCATTAAAGATGGAAAGACTGTGTACATGTGCAAACACTGTAGAAAGCCATATGTAAAGAATGCCACAAAGATGCAGCAGCATTTATCCAAATGCAACAACTTCACTCAAAGCTCACAGCAGTCAGCCCAGAGTTCCTCTGCTTCCATTCAAGAAGATGATGGTTCTCATTCAGCATCAGGCTCCTGATCATCAGCAACTCCTGGCCCACTTGGAAGGTTCTTTGATACAATGGATAACCATAGCCAGAAGAATGCAGATGAGTGCCTTGCTCGAGCTGTATATGCAACAGGCTCACCCCTCATGCTCACAGCCAATGTGTACTGGAAGAGATTTTTCAATGTTATTCGCCCTGCATACTGTCCTCCCACCAGACATGCTTTGTCTACTGATTTGCTGGAGGCTGAGTATAACAGAGTCCAAGGAAAGCTCAAAGAAACGATAGCGAAGGACAACAGACACACAGGCACATACATTGCTGATGAGCTGAAAGCGGTCATCAACGATCTTGGATCACAAAAGGTCTTTGCAGTAGTCACTGACAATGCTGCGAATATGAAGGCTGCTTGGGCTCAAGTGGAGGAGGCCTACCCTCATATTACGTCTATTGGGTGCGCAGCTCATGGGCTTAACCTGCTCCTCAAGGACATCATGGGTTTGAGAACCATGGAAGCACTGTACAAGAGAGCCAAGCAAGTTGTTAAGTATGTCAGGGGAAAACAGGTAGTTGCAGCAACCTACAACTCCAAGCAAATGACAAAGAACAAGAACACCACACTGAAGCTGCCCAACAACACTAGATGGGGTGGTGTTGTCATAATGTACAACAGCCTTCTGGAGGGTAAGGAGTCGCTGCAAGAAATGGCAATATCCCAGTCTGGGGATATGGAAACCACCATCAAGAAAATACTGCTGGATGATGTGTGTTGGGAGAGAGTGGTTAGCAGCCTTAAACTACTCTCACCAGTAGCATCTGCAATTGCTCAGATTGAAGGAGATGACGCTGTCTTGTCAGATGTTCTCAGGCTTTTTACTGATTTAAAAGAACAAATCAGCATTGCCCTACCCACATCCCTGCTGCTCAAAGCAGAGGAGAAGGCAATTGTTCAATTCATAGACGCGTCAAGAATTTTGTGTCAAGCCGATTCATGCTGCAGCATACATGCTGGACCCAAAGCATGTCGGGAGACCAATACTTTCTGGAGAACAGATCAACAGCGCTTACAGTGTGATTTCTACCCTCTCACACTATCTCAATCTGGATGTGGGCAAAGTTCTGGGAAGTCTGGCAAAGTTCTCTACCAAGCAAAGTCTTTGGAATGGGGATGGGATATGGGAATCATGCAAGCATATCAGTGCACATACCTGGTGGAAGGGACTTTGTGCATCTGAGGCCCTGTCACCTATTGCATCGGTGATACTCCAAATCCCACCTTCATCAGCGGCCTCTGAACGAAACTGGTCACTTTTTGGGAATACGCATACAAAGGTGCGCAACAGGCTGACTAACAAGAGAGTGGAGAAACTGGTGGCTATCCGGGCGAACCTGCAACTTATTGAGCCAGATACAGAAGTGTCCACCACACAGCTAGACACTGACACAGAGGAGGAAATGGACACGTCAGAGCCAGAGTCAGAGAATCAGGAGGAGCAATGAGGAGTAGAAGACTCAGAAGACTCATGAGTAGAAGACTCAAAGGGACAAAATAAGGACAAATTACAGGCTAAATAAGCTGACGCTCTTTTTATTTTATTTTAGATGGGTCTTTTTTGTGGGGGTTCAAGAAAGTTCAAAATTATAACCTAAATAAAGTTTTGAAAGCCTGTTTTTATTTGTATGGAACAGTATGTCTATTTTGACGACAAAGATAATATAAGGGTCAGAGACAAAAACCATCAGTGTGCAAAAAAACTCTAAATTCCCGAAAATTCCCATGGAAAGTTTCCTCTTTTAAAAATTCCCAGAATTTTGCAACCCTACTCTTCACCCACGACTGTGTGGCTGTTCATGGTTCCAACACCATCATCAAGTTTGCGGATGATACCATGGTAGTAGGCCAGATCACCAACAACGATGAGTCAGCCTACAGGGAGGAGGTCCAGCATCTCGTGAAGTGGTGCGCCGATAACAACCTGGCCCTTAACATCAAGAAAACCAAAGAAATCATTGTGGACTTCAGGAAGTCTAAAGGCGGAAGTCACACCCCCATCCACATCCATGGGGCTGTGGTGGAAAGGGTGGACAGCTTTAAGTTCCTCAGAGTCCACATCACGGAAGACCTCTCCTGGTCCCTCAATACCTCCTCTCTGGTGAAGAAGGCCCAGCAGCACCTATATTTCCTAAGGAGGCTGAAGGGATGTAACCTGTCACCCCTGATCCTCTCTAACTTTTACCGCTGCACTATAGAGAGCATCCTGACAAACTGTATCACAGTATGGTATGGCAGCTGTAGCTACTATGACCGGAAAGCCCTGCAGCGGGTAGTCAAAACTGCCCAACGCATTACCGGCACCCGGCTACCGACCATAGAGCACATATACCAGAAACGCTGTCTACGGAGGTCACGGTCCATCATCAAAGACCCTACCCACCCCAGCCACAGTCTGTTTGCCCTCCTGCCATCTGGGAGACGCTACAGATACATTCGCACCCGAACGACCAGATTTAGGAACAGCTTCTTTCCCAGGGCTGTCATCCTACTGAACTCCACAAATAAACTCTAAAGCCTGCACATCTGCCAATGCACTTTATTATGGTTATGTTTATGTTAATGTATTACAAGCCAAATGTATGTTGAATGTTTAAATGTCTTAATCTAAATGTACACTCTCGGGAGCCGCAAGCCTACATTTTGTTGTACTGCACTTGTGCACTAACAATGACAATAAAAGTTGATTTTGATTTTTTTGATTTTTACTTGGGCCATGCCTGATACATGGCACTATTGAGTAGTCTTATCTTGCCAGATTCCTTAGAGTGCCGTTTTCTCCTGCATCTGTTCCCAGGGTCTGCAGATACTGCACACAGCGTTAGACTGGTTGCCACCTCCCACCAGGCATGGTGCACCGCCATCTGTGGGGAGGGTGCTCTGGAGTGCTAATTCGCCAGCCAAAGAGAATTGAATGCTTCGCCGCTCCGTCACTTACCCATCAACACGGTTTGGTGCCTTCACGTTAAGTTAGCTTTCCCTTGCTTTTGGCCTGCCACTTCTTTCCACCCTACACACGTTGGCAAGCCCGACAAATATTTAAATATTACTTTCAACTTTTTGAAAGGGTTGAAGATTTTTTGCCCACCCATGTGGCTTCGCATCAATCACACGCCCTGCGCCTAGGCCAACATGTACAGAACATACTAAAAAGAGCTGACCTCACGAAATCGAGTGAGGTCAGCTGTCTACATTACTCATGGTCGTGTATGCGATGTGGTCAGCCCCATATACATATAGCATCACAGCCATGGGTATCCTGTTGATGGTTATGGGTGACTACACATTCAGGCAGGCAGCAGTACCAAATATTCCCATGATGTCTCATGTCGTTGCTGGGGTAGATTCCTTGTGGGCCTAAGATATGGTAGCACAGGCCTGCTTTCACTATATAAAATAAAATTGTTTTCATGTGAAGCAAAGCCAACAGATATTGTGTAGCCTAAACATAGACACAGAATCTCCTTTGTTTGAGTCTATCCTGTCACCAACACCAGGGAACAATAACTTGACTGTGACCATTGATTACTACCAGTGCCTAGAGATTATCCTTGGGATTGAACATAAGAAATAGGAGCAGGAGCAGGCCATTTGGTCCCTCGAGCCTGCTCCGCCATTCAGTAAGATCATAGCTGATCATCTACCAAAAACTCCACTTTCCTGCACTATCCCCATATCCCTCGATTCCCCTAGTATCCAAAAATCTATCAACCTCTGTCTTGAATATACTCAATGACTGAGCCTCCACAGCCCTCTGGGGTAGAGAATTGCAAAGATTCACCACCCTCTGAGTGAAGAAATTTCTCCTCATCTCAGTCCGAAATGGCCGACCCCTTATCCTGAGACTGTGACCCCTGGTTCTAGACTCCCCAGCCAGGGGAAACATCCCCCCTGCATCTACCCTGTCAATCCCTGTAAGAATTTTCTATGTTTCAATGAGATCACACCTCATTCTTTTAAACGCCAGAGAATATAGGCCTAGTCTACTCAATCTGTCCTCATAGGACAATCCCCCCATCCCAGGAACCAGTCTGGTGAACCTTCGTTGCACTCCCTCTATGGCAAGTATATCCTTCCTTAGGTAAGGAGACCAAAACTGTACACAGTACCCCAGGTGTGGTCTCACCAGGACCCTATATAATTGCAGTAAGATGTCTTTACTCTTACACTGAAATCCTCTTGTAATAAAGGCCAACATACCATTTGCTTTCCTATTTGCTTGCTGTACCTCCAAGTTAACTTTCAGTGATTCGTGTACAAGGACACCCAGGTCCCTCTGAACACCAACATTTCCCAATCTCTCACCAATTAAAAAATACTCTGCTTTTCTATTTTTCCTACCAAAGTGGATAACTTCACATTTCACCACATTATATTCCATTTCTTTCCCACTCACTTAGCCTGTCTATATCCCCTTGAAGCCTCTTTGCATCCTCCTCACAACTTACATTCCCACCCAGCTTTGTATCATCAGCAAACTTGGATATATTACATGACCCTGCGCACGTTGGCAACTAGTCCAATAAAAACTTCTCCGAAGTGCACATGATCAATCGCAATACATGGCAAGGCTCTTGTTTCCTGTTGTTCCCGATAGAAAATTGTACCATGAGGTAAACTGTTGTCCATTTCTCACCAATTCATCCTGGCCTCTCTCTCTCTCTCTCTCCACCGCCACCGCCCCCCCACACCCACCCACCCCTGTGACCGTGCTAATTTGCTTTATGGTGATCCGCCTCCTTTAAAAAAAAAAAATCTGGACAACCACATAGCAAGTTCATAACACACTTACCAGTACAAAACAGCAAGAAGTTAGAAGTAGTACAGAGTAATTGTTGCGTTAACAAGGTCTTGGCACCTCTTGCGTCCATCATCCACTTTCCTTCACCATTTGCTATTCAGTTCATTGCCATTCTGCTCACAAGCATGCAGCCGCCTCACCAGTCAGGACTATTTCACTTACATTTAGTGGTAAGATTCAGTCAATGGAGATGCAGCTATTAGGTTATATCATTGTTAAACATTATGCAACTATTAATCAAGCAGGATCCCTCGGCGGCACTGGTCATAAAGTAATTTGAGAATCAATGTAGTAATGACTTTGGGAAATGAAAGTAACCAAAATTAATGCAGGTCACATACCAGAGGCTCACAGATAAATTCAAATCTCTAAGTATTCACAGATGGGCAGTTTCCTGCATATGGAGTTAGATATATTATAAATTATGGTGTTGCATATATTTGCCTACATGCTTCTAGATTTAAAAACTGTCAACACTACAGTATCAGTGAAGTGATGCCATGTACCCTTTCATTTACTGCCCACTGCACCCAGTGTGCTCACTGCACAGCTGAGGGGCTGCTTGTTGGCGAGTGGGAGTACAGAGGGGCAGAACATGGGTTAGGCCCGCACTTCCCACACAGTGAACCCCTGGTCCAAGAACATAGGCTGTGAGAGAGAAGGTTGGATAGGTGAGTCTCCCCTGAATGCCCCTTTCCCTCCCCCAGCAGCATTGGCAGAGGCCTGGGAGTAGCTTTTAAAAATGGGGTAATATTTCACCGATGCACCCCAGTTTTTCAGAAAGCAGTTGTGAAGGAATAGAAAAACAAAGGACCAACATCAGAGGGACTGGGCGGTGCACTGGATATCAAGCAGGAACAGGCAAATAAATTATAAATATGACAGCCATCATGTGCTTCTACATGCAAGGAGCTCTGCCCTTGGAGCTTAAGCAGGAAAGCGGAATTGAACAGTGAGTCAGTTACCTGATATGCAGGTCAAGTGTGACCTGCCGTTTGTCTGTACCTGTATGCACCTGAACTCCATGAACCTTCAGAGGCTGAAAGACATTTCAGAGGCATGATCAAATCCCCAGTCAGCTACATACACCTGAACAACTATCGTTTCCTTGATATATTTGGAACCTATTTCAACTCGTTGGGTCTGCAGTAAACAGGCTTCCGCTGCTTACAGTAAAAGCTCCCTTGATGGCTCCTCAAATTTAGCAAGCGAACAGCTGAAGGCCCCAGATTCATTTCGTGGTCGGTGCCGAGTTAGCGGTCTCCACCGGGACAGGAGTCAGAGTGTTAACAATTGACCTCAACGCGCTGCGATGGAGGGGTATATGGGCCAGGGTTCATACTATCCAGTGACTCCTGCGGGAAAGTGGACGTGATAAACATCGGGTGAAGACCGAGTCATGCTCAGCAGTCATGGTCCCTGTGGTCAAAAAAAAATGGCGACATTCACCACCTAGATTCGCACCCGAGTAATGGCCGCCATGATAAAGGTACTGGAGAGTGACCAGTGCCCATGATCCACCATGATAATGTACTGGAGAGTGACCAGTGCCAATGACCCACCATGATAATGTACTGGAGGGTGGCCAGTGCCCATGACCCACCATGATAATGTACTGGAGGGTGACCAGTGTCCATGATAATGTACTGGAGGGTGACCAGTGCCCATGACCCACCATGATAATGTGCTGGAGGGTGACCAGTGCCCATGATAATGTACTGGAGGGTGACCAGTGCCCATGACACACCATGATAATGTACTGGAGGGTGATCAGTGCCCATGGTCCACCATGATAATGTACTGGAGGGTGGCCGGTGCCCATGACCCACCATGATAATGTACTGGAGGGTGACCAGTGTCCATGATAATGTACTGGAGGGTGACCGGTGCCCATGACCCACCATGATAATGTACTGGAGGGTGACCAGTGCCCATGACCCACCATGATAATGTACTGGAGGGTGACCAGTGCCCATGATAATGTACTGGAGGGTGACCGGTGCCCATGACACACCATGATAATGTACTGGAGGGTGACCAGTGCCCATGGTCCACCATGATAATGTACTGGAGAGTGACCAGTGCCCATGACCCACCATGATAATGTACTGGAGAGTGACCAGTGCCCATGACCCACCATGATAATGTACTGGAGGGTGACCAGTGCCCATGACACACCATGATAATGTACTGGAGAGTGACCAGTGCCCATGGTCCACCATGATAATGTACTGGAGAGTGACCAGTGCCCATGACCCACCATGATAATGTACTGGAGAGTGACCAGTGCCCATGACCCACAATGATAATGTACTGGAGGGTGACCAGTGCCCATGGTCCACCATGATAATGTACTGGAGAGTGACCAGTGCCCATGACCCACCATGATAATGTACTGGAGAGTGACCAGTGCCCATGACCCACAATGATAATGTACTGGAGGGTGACCAGTGCCCATGGTCCACCATGATAATGTACTGGAGGGTGACCAGTGCCAATGATAAGGTACTGGAGGGTGGCCAGTGCCCATGATGAGGTACTGGAGGGTGACCAGTGCCCATGATCCACCATGATAATGTACTGGAGGGTGACCAGGGCCAATGGCCCACCATGGTGAGCCCTCTGCTGTGTAAATGGTTCCCTGGGACATATCCCAGTATGATATTTCTTTCCGATGGAAATGAGTCACTCATTTGGTTTGTGCGTTTATTTGGCACATCCGTCATTGACCGAATCATCCTGATGGGTATCTGGAAATCTACACATACATTAATAATGGAGGCTGCATTCTGCTGAAACCTCAGCAGATTTTTATTTTCGTCAATAATGGGAGGAAGCTGCAGAGGCACACTTCCTGCGTGTGGTTTTATCAGACTGGGTACGTTTTAAAGCCACCAGTACTTCACCTCAGTGTGTTAGACAGCTCAAAATGTTCTCTCCACGCACAACCCAAGTTTGGAAGGACAAACGTGTGGTTGTCAAATGAGGACAGGCTTGGACTCAGGTGTGATGCACTCTACAGTCAAACAGCCTGCCGACACTCACGGTCAAGGCTCAGACGAGAAGAACTGCCACTTAAGCAAGGTACACGAGGGTGCGCATGGAACTGTTGTGCAGAGTCAGTCAGCACCTTCAGAAGGGGAGAAAATTAGGGGGAGATGCAGCAAAAAGGTTGACACCTATTTGCTCTTTAAATGTACACTGAAGAAATTCACGGACACAAGCTACGTAGGAATTAACGCTCGTTAGAGGAACACTATTTAAATTGCAGAGATATTAAATTACCTTCACTCCAAAGCCGACTTTTGTGAAGGCAAATGTTTGCAGGTGGTTGTTTGAACTCCGAATAATGGGAGCGATGGTGTTCACCAACAGCTTCTCCAGATACTGGCCAACAAACGGCCATGCTTGCTGCAGAACCTACCGATAAAAGTCTCTGTTAGATTGCAACATTTGTGAATTTACTCTTGGATCTAATAATCGCACTTAGCCCCAGGCAACATGATTTTTTTGCAAGTTATTGTTTGCCTTCTTCTTTAAACCTATCCCATGCATCTTCCCTAGCTGACAGGACAGTCAAACAATTTTCTTTTAGGACTCCAGGTTGCTTAGTAACTGGTTGCTAGGCAACATGTGTGAGAGCAGTCCAGTGAAAACTCGCCCTCCAAATTTACTTCTCTCCCCGAAGGGGAAGCAAACATCTGGTCAGCCCCTTCCCAGGCCGAGATTGGTCACTCGTGTGTGAGCAATCTCAGGTACAGACATGAACCTCTGCCACCACACCCTAGACAACATGCTTCTCCCACCTGTGGAAGAGTAATCAGTTTGTATCAATGAGCCCCAGAGCCTTGAAAACTCCCCAGAGCTTCCTCGTGCTGCTGAAACATTGAAGACTTCACTCCTTATTTTGCTGGTCAAAAAAAACCTGAGCAACTTAACCAGGGCTAACCGGAGTTGTGTATCCAGGGACAAAAGCCCTGATTTTAACCTCACCTGCCTGGTGGGGAGAGTGGGTTTGGGTCGGATGCCCATTTTATACCCCGCCTGATTTTACACTCCATTGACAGGTTAAAATCAGAGCTTTAAGACTCAGGCATCCCCTTGACAGCTGTATTTGTGCCAGCAAGCACGGTTTTGAATGCGATCAATGGCTCGACACTTAATGTAGTTGTGTGAGAGATAAGTCCTTTGCTTTAATGTACCTTCAAGTGATGTTGAATGATACATCTGAGGTGGACGTTCTGAAGCCGACAGCGATTAAACAGGTCAGAGACTCCATGGTACCAGACAGCTATGTAACAAAGGTCAGTCTTGTATTGCCTGTTAGCACAGGCAGAGCGCCTTTGTATTTGGTGTTCCGTGGAGAATAGTAAAGTTTGTAATTACTGTAGCGTCCAACTGTTCATTTACCCGTTTACTGTTCAATAATCTGCTATTTTATAGCCTGAGCCACAGTCTGATAGACTTCATTCTTCAGCGTACTGAAGTGAAGGAAGTAACGCAAGCTCACATGGACAGTTACCCAGAATACAGTAACAAGGCTACGCTGTTCAACCCCTGTTCTCACCTACATATTGGGTGGGTAAAGGCACACTCCAGTTAGTAAGGAGTAAGAGCATACAGGAATGGGTTGTAGCACTGAGCCCGAAGAAAATATCGAGCGGAAAAATGCAAGACAAACCAAGAGCTACCTTTTCACTCCAGTGGAAGTGGTTGTCAACTGTACACAGAGTAGCCGTGACACAGGATCTTTACAGGCATTCACTGCCTGGAAAAGCCCCGGCCTCCCAAGTGGAAGAGAGTGCTTGGAGCCATGTGTTCAACACACAAATAAATCCCTCTGTACAAAGAAAGCATTTGTCCTGCACCACACCCAAACCAAGGTCAGACTGTGAACTGGAGTATTTGCTTATCCTAATTACTTAACAAGAGAAAAATATAAACAGAACAATCTCCTAATTCTCAAGTTGGCTTGAAGACTTGTTCCTTTTCATTACTCTATTGATCCGTTTAAAAACCGCTAACTCTTTTAGTAGGCTGTCATACTTTGCCCTGATCACTTATTCAAAGGACATGTCACGTGTGTGGATTCAATTAAGGGAACATTTTATTTAAAAAACTAAACAAATAAAAGTAAATACATTTAATAAAAACTGAAAATTTTAAATCGGATTAAATTGCACGTCTTTTCCCAGCTGAATTCATCACATTGGCGCACAGTAGCGAAGTTATGCTGAACCTTTATAAAGCGCTGGTTAGGCCACAACTGGAGTATTGCGTCCAGTTCTGGTCACCACACTTTAGGAAGGATGTGAAGGCCCTTGAGAGGGTGCAGAGGAGATTCACCAGAATGGTTCCGGGGATGGGGGCATCTTAGCTACAAGGACAGGTTGGAGAAGCTGGATTTGTTTTCATTAGAGCAAAGGAGGTTGAGGGGTGATTTGATAGAGGTGTACAAGATTATGACGGGTTTGGATAGGCTAGACGGGGAAAGGCTGTTCCCACTAGTTGATGGTACAAGGACTAGGGGACACAGATTTATGGTTTTGGGCAAGAGATACAGGGGGGACGTGAGGAAAAACTTTTTTACACAGCGAGTGGTGAGGACCTGGAACTCGCTGCTGACGGAAGTGGTGGAAGCGGAGACACTCAATATTTTCAAGGGGAGACTGGATAGGCACATGAGGGAAATAAACTTGCAGGGTTACGGGGATAGAGCAGGGGAATGGGACTGACTGGATTGCTCTAGAGAGCCGGCACGGACTCGAAGGGGAAGTCATGTTTGACAAATTTGCTGGAGTTCTTTGAGGAAGTAACATATAGGGTGGATAAAGGGGAACCAGTGGACGTAGTGTATTTAGACTTCCAAAAGGCATTTGACAAGGTGCCACACAAAAGATTATTGCTTAAGATAAAAAATCACGGGATTGGGGGTAATATTCTGGCATGGATAGAGGATTGGCTATCTAACAGAAGGCAGAGAGTTGGGATAAATGGTTCATTCTCAGACTGGCAATCAGTAACTAGTGGTGTTCCGCAGGGGTCAGTGCTGGGTCCCCAACTCTTTACAATCTATATTAACGATTTGGAGGAGGGGACCGAGTGTAACATATCAAAGTTTGCAGATGATACTAAGATGGGAGGGAAAGTAGTGAGTGAGGAGGACATAAAAAACCTGCAAGGGGACATAGACAGGCTAAGTAAGTGGGCAGAGATTTGGCAGATGGAATACAATACTGGAAAGTGTGAGGTTATGCACTTTGGCAGGAAAAATCGTAGAGCAAGTTATTATCTTAATGGCAAGAAACTGGAAAGTACTGAAGTACAAAGGGATCTGGGGGTCCTGGTGCACGAAACTCAAAAGGTTAGTATGCAGGTGCAGCAAGTGATTAAGAAGGCCAATGGAATGTTGGCTTTCATTGCTAGGGGGATAGAATATAAAAATAGGGAGGTATTGCTTCAGTTGTACAAGGTATTGGTGAGACCGCACCTGGAATACTGCGTACAGTTTTGGTGTCCATACTTAAGAAAGGACATACTTGCTCTCGAGTCAGTACAAAGAAGGTTCACTCGGTTAATCCCGGGGATGAGGAGAGGTTGAGTAGATTGGGACTCTACTCATTGGAGTTCAGAAGAATGAGAGGCGATCTTATTGAAACATATAAGGTTGTGAAGGGGTTGGATCGGGTGGACGCGGGGAAGATGTTCCCGATGATGGGTGAAACTAGAACTAGGGGGCATAGTCTTAGAATAAGGGGCTGCTCTTTCAAAACAGAGATGAGGAGGAACTACTTCACTCAGAGGGTGGTAGGTCCATGGAATATGCTGCCCCAAAAAGCTGTAGAAGCTACATCATTACATAAATTTAAAACAGAAATAGACAGTTTCCTAGAAGTAAAGGGAATTAAGGGTTACGGGGAGCGGGCAGGAATTTGGACATGAGTCTAGGTTCGGATCGGTCATGGCCCTGTGGGTAGCGGAGTGGGCCCAGGGGCCGTGTAGCCTGATCCTGCTCCTATTTCGTGTGTCTAATTCTGTTAGATTCAGGAGATGGTTCTGTGATAGTAGATTGGCAGTTAGGATCAGATCAGCCATGATCTTATTGAATGGCGGAGCAGGCTCGAGGGGCCGATTGGCTTACTCCTGCTCCTATTTCTTATGTTCTTATGATGGGCCGAATGGCCTCCTTCTGTGCTGTTATGACTCTATGACATCAGCTGTAGATGGGAGTTGTAGTCAGTGACGTGATCTGGTTTCACCTTGTACAGCATCCCTGCAGGAACAACCCTCCATTGCACAGGCAGAAGCTCCTCACACTCAAAGAAAGTCATTAAAGAAACAGTTCCTACCTTGTTTAACCAGTCCGCACGCTCGAGATCCTGAAAGTGGATCTGTGAAGAGAGAACGCATCGTCAGTTTGTCAGTCTTTTAATAAACTGATCGATAAATCGATCCAGGGATGTCTGCAGCGTGACCACCTTTAACAAGCAGCTCTCCCCAGAGTACGTTGGTGTTAAAACAATATGTATCGCGTGACTAACCATCACAAACACCAGAGGTGCGATTTCCTCGTTTGGCGGGAAAGGAGTGGAGGAGCAGTTAAAATGGGGCAGCTCCATTTCCCGCCGGATTCCCCACTTTAACAGTGTTGGGGTTTTTTTGATGGATGAGGCTTCTCAGGACCCCACGTGAAAAGTCTCAGCCTCTGCTCAGAATAAACACAATGCAATTTGGAAAGAATTGACAATACCTAGGCTGACTTGTGCCTTATAGTTGTTCTAAAAAAAAACTTTCCACAGGATTCTGGCAAAATTCAGTGGAAAGTTCCAGAATTGGCACAGGACACAATTATGGCATCCTTCCCAGGGTGCACTGCACAAATCAAAAGCATTTCCTCTTCTCCTCCCCCAGTGAAAAAAATGCAAGTGTCCGAAACTGGAATCCTCTACAACACAAGAGTACATTGTTCACAACACTTGGCAGAGGATTCTGGGGAATTTCTTTATCTATTATCTTAAAATGTTCCCAATCCACTGCTCTCCCCCCTCAGTTAAGGCCTAAAACATTTAAGATAAAACCAAGCTGACTGTTCGAGTCAGAAAGTTGTGGGGAGAGGCTGATTAATTAAAGAGGCACTTCCACCTCAGCAGTGTTTTAAACAATGGTAGTGCCTGTGTTTGAGAGGGGGGGGGCGGGGGCTCCTTCAACAGCTGCAGACTCCAGTTATTTGCTCACACTATTAATCACTAAACTACCAGCAGCATGTAGCGAGGCCATGGGAGGGATGCCACCTGTTTGGTTTTGCCTGCTTTTTGTGTGGAGTTGTCAGGAAGTTTTCAAACTGAAAACCAGAAACCCAAAAAGTTAGATTTTTGTTTTTACAAACAGAATTTAAAAAATGTCTCCACATCCTTCTGTATCCTATGGTCTGGAGATGTTAGTTAGTGAAGTTTTTGATCAAATTAACTCATTAGCAAGAGATACCTCAGAATTCAAGCCGTTCTCCCACGTCCTGCCCATACTCTGCACACTGAACAGTTTCGGAGTTGGACAAAAGCTTTCAGAGTTGAGACAGCAGGAAGCAGTGTGTTTATCCCATCACGTCGCCAATCCTTCTCTTGTTTGCATCCTCCCTTTGATCCTCTGCCTATTCTCATAACCAACCTTCACATTGATACTGTATGGCTCTTAGAACCAGCAATTAAGGAAGTCTAAAAACGAATCCATCAAGCAGCGGGTAATTCTGAAGCTCTCTCTTTCTCTCCCCCAAAAGGCTGTGAATTGCTGGGGGTCAATTGAAATTTTCAATACTGAGGTTGATAGATTTTTTTCACTGGGTAAGGGTATTAAGGGATATGGATCCAAGGCAGGTAAATGGAGTTAAGATACAGATCAGCCATGATCTAATTGAATGGTAGAACAGGCTCGAGGGGCTGAATGGCCTCCTCCTGTTCCTAAGCAGCTTTCCATTCGGATTGGCTCAAGTTCGAGTGTGCTATCCAGAACATTTCTGGATCTGACATCAAGAGGTTGTGACTTTTACACCACTGCGATGTATATGCTGACTCCTGTCAGCATTGATAGCTCACGGGAAAATGAGTACAGCTTCCGATGAGGTACTCTGTCTATTTGAGGAAATGTAGCCGTTTGGTGTGAGTCACCACTGCTGCCCGGTACTGTTGACATGAGAGCGTGCAAGCACAGTCATGAATAAAAACCTCTGAGCAAAAAAAACACATGGCACTGTGGCAGTAATATCAGTTTCAGAATGAAACAGGAAACCACATTGTCCATTTGTTCAATGGTTTGTTATTAAGGTTTTAAGATCTCAGAGGGTATCTGTAAGTAGCTGTGTGCCTCTGAGATGGAGTGGGATGCTGCTATTTCAGTGTTATGCATGACAGACGTGGATCTATGCCCATAATTCCCCAGCACACTGAGTTCCCAGTCTCAACCCTTCCACTGACATGGGGTGCAGGCCAGATGCTCAAAGGGAAATGGATGATGAACAAGTCATCCTCGTCCACTCCCTGCTCTCCGGTCACCTCTGAATAGCAAAATCACACAGTGGAAATGGCAGAGGTTGAGGGATCTCCAGCCCCTCTACCTGGAGGTGCTACACCAACAGGGGAAGAACAAAAAATACTAAATAGCTTACTCCACCCAAATCAGAGGGTGTGCTTTTCCATTGTAAAAGCAATGAAATCAAATCCAGTAACACTTCAGTTCATGTCATGTGGTGACAGTAACACGTCAGTTCACGTCACATGATTCAGTTGTGACGGCTCTTGCAACCACCAACCAAATGTTGTGTCTCCTTGTGTTCTTATTGCTATATATAATACACTTTTAACTCATTTTAGTTTACAGCTTTTACTCAGTGCTTTCATGATGTTGCTGCCGCATGGTGCGGAGTGACACAAGATGTCCGACCTTGCACTGTGCACTGCCTGACACAGTGTGCCACATAGCAGTATAAATGCACTAACCAAAGTAGTTCCATATAACAATGTAACAAGAAGTTCCATTTAACGATGTGATAACATAACGATGTAACACCAAAGACCCTGAAATTGAATAAACATCTCGTCTCTCCTTCCCCCACACCCACCCCACTTGCCAACATTCAAGGTCACTCACGTGTTCTGCAGTTTGCTGGGGGGGGTTTGCACGTGACTCAACCGGACGATTTTAACAGGCAGAAAGCTACAATCACATTTTCCACATGAATCGTGACCGTTCGAAGACGCTCCCGCAAATCGCAGTGCGCACAAGTGTTGGCAATGCTGCAAGCTGTACTGGTACACACGTCAAATAACACAGCCTGCAGTGTTTCCAGGACATAGGACATCTCAGGGTCAAGGTGACTGATAAAAATTGCTTGCTTTTCCCTCGAGCCCCTCAATGTTGCAGTGTTAGAACAGAGTGTACCCACTATATTAACCCGATACACAACAGATTCCAGCCTACCCTGCTCTGAATAAAAGATGCTGACCTCACTCAAGAACACATCGTTTACTATTTAATTAAAGAAATATCTTTTTATCCAACATCAGTTTGGTTCAATGATTTAAATTGTTGATGGCTGCATCAGTGTAAATAGCAGGGGATCTCTGTAATCTGATTGAGCTAATTATGTGCCTGTTGCCATCTTCTTAGGCAGTCCCTCGGAACCGAGGAAGACTTGCTTCCACATTAAAAATGAGTTTTCAGGTGACTGATGAGCCCAATGCAGGACCTACAGTCTCTGTCACAGGTGGGGCAGACGGTGGTTGAAGGGGCGGGTGGGTGGGGTGCTTGGGTTGACGTGCGCTCCTTGCGCTGCCTGCGCTTGGCTTCCGCTTGCTCCCAGCAAAGAGACTCGAGGTGTTCGGCGCCTTCCCGGATGCTTCTCCTCCACTTTGTGCGGTCTTGGGCCAGGGATTCCCAGGTGTCGGTGGGGATGTTGCATTTTTCCAAGGAGGCTTTGAGGGTGTCCTTGAAGAGTTTCCTCTGACACCTGGGGCTCTCTTACCGTGTCAGAGCTCAGAGTAGCGCGCTTGTTTCGGGAGTCTCATATCGGGCATGCGGACGATATGACCCGCCCATCGGAGCTGATCGAGCGTGGTCAAAGCTTCGATGCTGGGGATGTTAGCCTGAGCAAGAACACTGACGTTGGTGCGCCTATCCTGCCAATGCATTTGCAGGATCTGTTGTGTATGTCTGGTGACACTTCAGATGACAGACCCATTTGTCTGGAAACTTGGTAATGGTCTTTGTAGACACAAATGTCTTTTCCTATTGACAATCACACAAGAATGGCCACATGGAGACCCAGTGCTACCTATGCAATTGTCTCCCAGCAGGAGTCTGTGTCGTAGGAGCAGAGGAGAGAACATTGAGACAACACCAAAGAAAATATTGCCCTTCAACATTAGATCTGTGCGAATATCCAAGTGTCCAATGTTTATCTGACATTTAATTGAACACAACAGAAAGGAGAGAGGTGCCCAGGAATGTGCAGTACTTATGTTATGCCATTAGAGATGATAAACACATTCAGTCAATATTATATTGTGTATCTTATTTACAAGCATCCTAAAGACATCTAGGGCAGATCCTCATTATGGCACCAATCTTTTCTCCGCTTTGACTTCTTTAATCTAATATTAGACTCTTGCAGAGCAGGTGTTTCAGTGGACTCCTAGGGCTAGGTGGTGGATTAGGCCAGTTTTCGGACCCGAATTAGGCGGCGTGTTTGGAGCAGCGGCAGAAGCCCGAGGCTTGTCCGAAATTGGCCATCGGGCCTCATCAGCACAATTCCAGTGAGCCAATCGGGCGTCCAGAGGCAGCTCACCACCAATTTGGGCCAGCTGTGACCCCAAGGTAGGTCCGGGGGGGGGGAAAGAGAATGGGATGGGGGCAAGCGCAGGTCGATAGTGGCCCTCATGAGTGGCTTGGAGCCAGGAGGAGAATTCTTGCTCCTCCCGAATCCACATGTAGGCAAGTTAAACAGCTCAACTTTTTATTGGCGGCCTCCAGCAGTCCCTTTAAGGACCACTGGTTAGGCCGCAGCAACAACAGGAAAACCTGAGCACAGTATGCCTGGCGCATGCTCCAATCAGTGGTCTAATTTCTTCCCCACGTTTCATAATCCTCAGTCTGAAGCGGCTTCTACGCTGTTGCTGTTTTACTTCAGATTCCAGGAGACCGGTGTCTGTGAGCTGTCTCCCAGTGTTTACATAACTAACCCATAAGAAACTGAATAAGCGAGCTGGGTTTAGACGTGTACATACTGGCAGTTGGCTCGTGGAGTCCCCTGGAATCTGAACTCAAAACAGCAGCAGTGTAAAAGCAGTTTAAACAGTGCTCCCTACACAATTATTTGGCATGGGTGTCCTGGCCAATATTTATCCCTCAACCAACATAACAAAAACAGATTATCTGGTCATTATAACATTGCTGTTTGTGGGAGCTTGCTGTGCGCAAATTGGCTGCCGCGTTTCCTACATTACAACAGTGACTACACTTCAAAGTACTTCATTGGCTGTAAAGCGCTTCGAAACATCCGGTGGTCGTGAAAGGCGCCATAGAAAGTCTTTCTTTATGTCGCACTCCACAATCCCCCTTCAATTTATCTTTGAAATGCAGTGCCTCAACACGAAGATCATGCAAATTAAGAGGACAACGTACAAGTTGTTTCTTCTGCAGTGAACAATTTATCAGCTCTTTTGAGCAGATATCTGCAATTCGCCATTAAGGAAGTGTTAAAAATACATTTTTTAGAATCTGTTATCAGCTAATTCACCAAGAGAAAAAAATCTGAAGCGTGCCATTCAAACGATCTGAATTCCAAAGCACATCCTAACATATACTAAAGAGAAATTCTGGGACATTCTCTTAGGCTCACCCACATCTAAACCCGACTGCAGTTATTAATGGCTCCAAGTACAAACAGGACTTAAGAACTGGGAAGAAGTTGTTTAGTGCTTTGCTCACGAGTGATAATAATTGGTATAAACCACACTCCCCACAAACAAAGGAAACACACTGAATGATGAAACTTCAAACTCACCCTTCTATGAATCCACAATGTTCTTGCACCAACATAGAAGTAACGTCAACTTGCATTTATATAGCGCCTTAAACGTAGTAAAACGTCCCAAGGCATTTCACAGGAGAGTTGGATTACTACCTGAGCCACGTGCAAATTTGGCTAGGGTAAATAAAATTAGAGAGTTAAATGCGTGGCTCAAAGACTGGTGTGGGAGAAATGGGTTTTGCTTCTTGGGACACTGGCATCAGTACTGGGACAAGAGAGAGCTGTTCCGTTGGGACGGACTTCACTTGGCCAGTGCTGGGACTAGAATCCTGGCGAATCATATAACTAGGGCTGTAGAGAGGGCTTTAAACTAATTGGTGGGGGGGAGGTTTTAAGAGAGCGCAAAATAAAAATGACAGAGGAGAAGGCAATAGAGCAAGGTAGCAGTGGGGGAATTAAAAACCAGAGCGTGTCAGGAAGGGACAGAATGTATAATGATAAAGGTAAAGTAGTAAAAGGGGTAAAAGCAGGAATAAATTGTCAGAAAACATATTTGAAAGTTCTTTATCTGAATGCACACAGCATTCGTAACAAAATAGATGAGTTGACGGTACAAATAACTACACATGGGTATGATCTGGTGGCCATTACGGAAACATGGCTGCAAGATGATCATGACTGGGAACTAAACATACAAGGGTATTTGACAATTAGGAAGGACAGACAGGAAGGAAAGGGAGGTGGGGTTGCTATGTTAATCAAGGATGGAATCACTGCAATAGTCAGAAATGATATTGGGTCAAAGGATCAGGATAGTGAAACAGTTTGGGTGGAGATAAGGAATAATAAGGAGAAAAAGTCACTAGTGGGCGTAGTCTATAGGCCTCCTAACAGTTGCAACTCTGTTGGTCGGAGTATAAAATCAGGAAATAGTTGGGGCTTGTAATAAGGGAACAGCTATAATCATGGGGGATTTTAACTTTCATATTGACTGGACTAATCAAATTGGGCATGGCAGCCTTGAGGAAGAGTTCATAGAGTGTATTAGGGACGGGTTCCTTGAGCAATATGTAACTGAACCAACCAGGGGGCAGGCAATCTTAGATCTGGTCCTGTGTAATGAGACAGGATTAATAAAAAATGTCCTAGTAAAGGATCCCCTTGGAATGAGTGACCATAATATGGTTGAATTCCAAATTCAGTTTGAGGGTGAGAGAGTTGGATCTCAAGCCAGTGTACTGAGCTTAAATAAAGGAGACTATGAAGGTATGAGAGTAGAATTAACTAAAGTGGACTGGGAATACAGATTAAAGTGTAAGACGGTACAAGAGCAGTGGTCTACATTCAAGGAGATATTTCACATCTTTCAAGATAAATATATTCCACTGAGGAAAAAGGGGAGTAAAAGAAAAGACAGCCATCCGTGGCTAAGTAAAGTAATAAAGGATAGTATCCGACTGAAAACAAGGGCATATAAAGTAGCCAAATCTAGTGGGAGGATAGAAGATTGGGAAGCATTTAAAAGCCAGCAAACAATAACTAAAAGATTAATTAAGAAAGGGAAGATAGATTATGAAAGTAAACTAGCAAAAAATATAAAAACAGATAGCAAGAGTTTCTACAGCTATATAAAAAGAAAAAGGGTGGCTAAAGGGAACGTTGGTCCCTTAGAGGATGAGACCGGGAAACTAATGGTGGGGAACATGGAGATGGCAAAGACGCTGAACAAATATTTTGTATCAGTCTTTACAGTAGAGGACACTAAAAATATCCCAACACTGGACAAACAGGGGGCAATGGGGGGGGGGGGGGGGGGGGGGGGAGGAGCTAAACACGATTAAAATCACTAAGGAGATGGTACTCGGTAAAATAATGGGACAAGGCGGATAAATCCCCCGGACCTGATGGCCTACATCCTAGGGTCTTGAGAGAAGTGGCGGTAGGGATTGTGGATGCATTGGTGATTATTTTCCAAAACTCCCTGGACTCAGGAAAGGTCCCGGCAGATTGGAAAACTGCTAATGTAACACCCTTATTTAAGAAGGGAAGTAGACAAAAAGCTGGAAACTATAGACCAGTTAGCCTAACATCTGTGGTTGGCAAAATGTTGGAGTCCATTATTAAGGAAACAGTAACAGAGCATTTGGATAAACATAATTTAATCGGACAGAGTCAGCATGGTTTTATGAAGGGGAAGTCATGTTTGACAAATTTGCTCGAATTCTTTGAGGACGTAACATACAGGGTGGATAAAGGGGAACCAGTGGATGTAGTGTATTTGGACTTCCAAAAGGCATTTGACAAGGTTCCACACAAAAGATTACTGATCAAGATAAAAAAAATCACGGGATTGGGGGTAATATACTGGCATGGGTGGAAGATTGGCTATCTAACAGAAAACAGAGAGTTGGGATAAATGGTTCGTTCTCGGGCTGGCAATCAGTAACTAGTGGTGTTCCGCAGGGGTCAGTGCTGGGACCCCAACTCTTTACAATCTATATTAACGATTTGGAGGAAGGGACCGAGTGCAACATATCCAAGTTTGCCGACGATACAAAGATGGGAGGGAAAGCAGTGAGTGAGGAGGACATAAAAAACCTGCAAAAGGACATAGACAGGCTAAGTGAGTGGGCAGAGATTTGGCAGATGGAATATAAAATATTGGAAAGTGTGAGGTTATGCACTTTGGCAGAAAAAAATCAAAGAGCAAGTTATTATCTAAATGGAGAGAAACTGCAAAGTGCTACAGTACAAAGGAATCTGGGGGTCCTGGTGCATGAAACACAAAAAGTTAGTATGCAGGTGCAGCAGGTGATCAGGAAGGCCAATGGAATCTTGGCTTTTATTGCAAGGGGGATGGAGTATAAAAACAGGGAAGTCTTGCTGCAGTTATACAGGGTATTGGTGAGGCCACACCTGGAATACTGCGTGCAGTTTTGGTTTCCATATTTAAGAAAAGATATACTTGCTCTCGAGGCGGTTCAGAGAAGGTTCATTCGGTTGATTCCGGAGATGAGGGGGTTGACGTATGAGGAAAGGTCGAGTAGGTTGGGCCTCTACTCATTGGAATTCAGAAGAATGAGAGGCGATCTTATCGAAACATATAAGATTGTGAGGGGGCTTGATCGGGTGGATGCGGTGAGGATGTTTCCACTGATGGGTGAGACTAGAACTAGGGGGCATAATCTAAGAATAAGGGGCTGCCCTTTCAAAACTGAGAGGAGGAGGAACTTCTTCACTCAGAGGGTAGTAAATCTATGGAATTTGCTACCCCAGAGAGCTGTGGAAGCTGCAACATTAAATAAATTTAAAATGGAGATAGACAGTTTCCTAGCAGTTAAGGGAATTAGGGGTTACGGGGAGAGGGCAGGGAAGTGGACGTGAGTCTAGATTCGGATCAGCCATGATCCTATTGAATGGTGGAGCAGGCCCGAGGGGCCGTATGGCCTACTCCTGCTCCTACTTCTTATGTTGTCAGACAGAATTTGACACCGAGCCACATAAGGCGGTATTAGGACAGATGACCAAACGCTTGGTCAAAGAGGTAGGTTTTAAGCAGCGTCTTTAAAGGAGGAGAGGTAGAGAGATGGAGAGGTTTAGGGAGGGAATTCCAGACCTTGGGGTCTAGGCCACTGAAGGCACGGCTGCCAATGGTGGGGCGAAGGAAGTGAGGGATGCACAAGAGGCCAGGGTTGGAGAAGCGCAGATATCTCGGAGGGTTGTGGGGCTGGAGGAGGTTACAAAGATAGGGAGGGGCGAGGCCCTGGAGGGATTTGAACACGAGGATGAGACTTTTTTTTTTAAATTTTTTTTTATAAAGGTGTTGTTGGACCGGGAGCCAATGTAGATCAGCGAGCACAGGTTGTAAGTTTTATAAAGGACCCAGAGAAGTCTAATTAGAAAGGGGCCAAAATTCCTCAGGAGTTAGGTCTCCACCATTTCCTGAAATTTATGATTTGCCTTGTCCAGCCTCAGTCCAGACCCAGTGTATCTACGGAGGTCTGTACACCGAGTGAGTTGAGGTGTATCGGCCTCCAAATGGGTAAATGTGGGTCCCACCGGTCGGGTCCAGGCCAGGGAAGTGACCTGGAGAAATGGCAGAATTATTATATTTTTTAAGAAAGCAGGTTGGTTTCCTTTCACAGGGGGCTGAGGGGGACATTTGCCAGGATTGAGGGGGGCCTGGACAACCCACCCACCCCCCATGGTGGGCAGGTGCCAGTATTTCTGTCCACATGGGGGAAAACAATCCATTATGCCACTTGCACCCAACTGCTCCATGCAAATGGCGTGCTCTCGCACTCACCCTGCAAACCCCGGTGGGTTCAGCAAGAGGGTACGGTTGGGCGTAATCCCGGCATAACCACTTGGAACATGTCCTGAGGCGTTTCAGCCTCAGTGTCTGTTGAAGCCTCAACGTCTGCAGAAATATGATTACTGGCAATCTCAAAATGACAGGTTGAAGTCAGATAGGGCGAGGTTGTCTCAAAAGCAAATTCACTCCACCTTGGAATAGGAAAGTTGTTTTCTTTTGTAGAATATAAATCAAGAGTCAATCAATAAGAACCCATCCAAATGATTGAATTACCTCCTGCCTTTTACATCCCCACTGGGAGCTGATGCAGATGAAATGTCTCTCTCAGTTCTCGTGATTGATCTGTAGCTGTGCCAAAACGTGCATTAGCGCACTTAGTCCAGTCTCTGGACACAGCCAGGAAAAGGCAGTAAAAGCAGCACTCGCTGCCAGCATGCAGCAGTTAGACTGCAAAGTAGAACTCCTGCGAGAAGTGGTTCACAATTAAACCACCCAACTTCCCTTCCTGGCCCCCATGCTAGCTGATATTATAAATGGTTCCCTCTCCTCGGGTACTGTCTCCCTCCCTTTCAAAACTGCCATCATCATCCACCTCCTCAAAAAATCCACTTATGACCTCTGTGTCCTTGCAAACTACCACCCCATCTCCAACCTCCCTTGCTTCTCCAAAGTCATTGAATTCCCAAATCATTGCCCATCTTGCCTGCAATTCCCTGTTTAAATCTTAGATTGGGTCTCCACCCCTGCCACAACACTGAAACAGCCCAAATCAAAGTGACAAATAACATTCTCAAATGACTGTGTCCATTGTGCATTATCCCTCCTTGTCCTCCTCGACCTCTCTGCATTCGTTGACATGCTCAACCATACCATCCTCCTCCAACATTTTTCCCCCCATTGTCCAGCTGATTGAGACCGAGACTGCCCTTGCCTATTTCCACTCTTACCGATCCAGTCGTAGCTAGAGAACCTTCTGAAATGGCTTCTCTTCCTGCCCCACAGTTAGCCCCCGACTCCGCGGTGGATCTATCCTTTTCCCCTTCCTCTTCCTTATCTACACAATGGCAGATATAGGTTCAGCTTCCACATGTACGCTGATGACACGCAGCTCTACCTCTCCACCACCTCTCTCGAACCCTCCACTGCCTCTGTGATGTCAGACTGTCTGTCCGACATCCAGTCTTGGATGAGCTGCAATTTCCTCCAATTAAACACTAGGAAGACCGAAGCCATTGTCTTTGGTCCCCTTCACAAACTCCATACCTATCCCACCAATTTCATTCCCCCTCCCTCCCTGGCCATTGTCTCAGGTTGAAGCAGACTATTCACAACCTCAGCATCCTATTTTACCCTGAGCTAAGCTTCCGACCCCATATCCTCTCCATCACAGGGACTGCCGAGTTCCACTATTCCAATGGTCTTCTGGCCAGTCTCATCCTGCACCCTCTGTAAACTTCAACTCATTCAACATTCTGCTGCCCCTATCCTTTCCCGCACTAAGCCCCGCTCACCCACTGGCTCTCGGTCCCCCAATGCCTCCAGTTTAAAATTCTCATCCTTGTGTTTTAATGTCCTCGCCCCTCCCTATCTCTGTAACCTCCTCCAGCCCTACAACCACCACCCACACCCACCCCCGCCCACCCCCCTTCACTGAACTCGCCATTCCTCTGACTATGGTCTGCAGTGCATCTCCTCCCCTCACCACTGTCAGCCGTGCCTTCAGCCGTTTAGGCCCCAAGTTCTGGAATCATCGCCCTCTCCTTTTAACCCATCTCTTTGGCCAAGCTTTTGGTCACCCCTCTTAGAATCAGATTCCATTTTTTATGATTGCATCTGTGTGAAGTGCTTTGGGACAATTTTCCACATTACTGTATATGCAAATGCAGCAGCAATCGTAGCAGTATTGAACCCTTAACACTTTGGTTTTGGAGTAACACACTGTCTGCTATAGGGGTGATTCCATGCTCCCAGCAGAGAGTTGCACTCAACAGAAGCGCGGTGAATTTGGGCTCTGGTATTACAGCCCCATCTTTGCACCGAACTCCATTTGCGTGTGGCTCCCTGGAATCACCCCTTACATCTGTATCCAGTACAAGTGGAGCCAATTATATATAGAGTATTTGACGGTGGGAAGGAAAGGCTCAGAATTCCTTTTTTTTTTAAACTTTGCCATTACTTTCACTGCTTATTAAGTTCTTGGTGTAATGTCAGGTTGGTCTCTGCAGCACAGCTCATACATTCCTGGACAATTAGTCACCCCGATTAAGCAGCCACACCTTACACAAGCGGATTGCCCATCCCCCTCCTTGTAATCCTTTGAGTATTGAGTTTTTGGATCTACTTTTTTCCCCCCTTTCTCCTCTCCTGAAAGCACCAAATCTTGCTGGGCTGGAGGTTCCATAGAACCACAGACAAGGAGCTATTCTTCATGTGCAAGTCAAGACAGTGAGTGTTGGCAAGGCATCACAGCTGAGCCCAGGTGAGCAGAGGCCAGTTGTGGCACCCCTATTAACTGGTCCTCACAGCTCAGTGACTATGCAGTGATAAATATAGTCTTGTCATTGTAAAGAAAGGCCATCAAAGCAAGAGGCTCGGGCTCAGAAGCTGTGCACTCCCCATGTGCCGAGTTCCCTGGCCTCAGATGTACAGGCACTGAATGGGAGCTGGTCACATCCCTACAGGGAGGATGGGAAGGCTGACCAATCTGGGTGGCTGCGAGAGCAGGAGACATTAAAGCAGCCATTTCCCTGCGCTCTCAGTCTGGGTATGGTGCATGGCGAGAAGGGGGAGCCTAAAAGAGAATGCAAATAAATGTGTTAATGGACCAGGAGAAATAAAGTGCTCAAAAAAAAGCTTTACAGAAACACCAGACACGTCCAAACAGGATATTGGGGCCATGCTGAGTCAGGTGAATGACTGAGGGGAGGAGCATCTTGTTCTTTACCTGAGCCAACTGCAGTTACTGCATGAATGAGTATACTCAGTGACTGAGAAGCAATGTGCTAATACAGTGTGGGCTTTGCAGACACTGCAGCGGTTTCTCTGGGCTCCGCAGTTCACTGTGTATTTGGACTACAATCTGCTGGCAGGGTTAAACTCACCCAATAGCTAGGTACTAGCAAGCCCAAGGATTGAAAACAGAATCCTTGCCACTGGGTCCCAGTGGTTCAATAAATCCGTCGAGTAGTTTATAGCGTAAGGCACAGTCTGATAAAGTGTTTATTCTTCTACCAACTGAGACTGGTTTCCTGAACTTCGGAAGCAGAAGAGTAAACAACTATGGCAATAATGGCACTAGATGCTTTTTTAAAAAAATAATTATTTACATGACTGCTCTGTGAAGTGGAGGGATTATCCTCCCTGACATCTCCGTCTGAACTCAATCCAAAACTCTTGGAGGGATCCTCTGAATGAGATTAAAAAAAACAAACAAAGAGTTTCGGAGGTCAGTGAGGGTCTCTTGGGGTACGTGCATAGCAATGTTAGCTTGTGTGGAGCCCAGACCAGCTGGGCCGAATGGCCTGTTTCTGTATATTTTATTCATACAGATCCCTTACAGATTGTGTCTCTGCTGATATTCATTCAGCTCGATCACACCATTGGGCTCCAACTCCTCCCAGCCATTTGCTCCAGCAATGTCACCAAGACAGTCTATTCCTCCCCTCCATTAGTGTGTACAACAACTGCAGCGTGTTACTAAGCAAGCAACTGGGGAGCCCTCTAGTGATAAATGGGAAATGGCCTGGTGTATTACAGTGAGCGCTACAAAAAGAGGAAAGCCCCAGGCTTGATCCCCAGTCTGTACGGAGGCAGCTGATCTCAGCTGCGACAGCAATGAGGGCACTACAACTGGCCTCAAAGCACTCGAAAAGAAAATCAGCCAGGGTTCCCACTGC
The DNA here is from genome assembly GCF_052327205.1 of Somniosus microcephalus. Classification (NCBI taxonomy): domain Eukaryota; kingdom Metazoa; phylum Chordata; class Chondrichthyes; order Squaliformes; family Somniosidae; genus Somniosus; species Somniosus microcephalus. Next base: position 29,827,773 of record NC_141019.1, on the reverse strand, counting down.
CCACCATAGTTCAGCGGCACCTGCTGAAAAGAGCACGTGTGGACACAAGAACCTAGGAATTACAACACGAGAAAAAGACCAACGTCCAACTCGGTCGCCTTCTACCTGGTCGTCACTATCCCAAAATATTATTTGCTGAAAGAAATCGATCAAATTTGCATTTGAATAAATCAAACACAATCTGCTTCCACCGTCTCCCCAGTGAGCCTGTTCCATGGATTGACATCAGTGAGAGAAGAATCAGGCTCAGCTGTTGGGAAATAGTCTGCCGCCACTCGGGGTAATTTTAACCTAACTCGGCCGGCGGGAATGGGGCAGGTTCGGGTCAGATGCCCATTTTACACCCCGCCCGATTTTACACTCCATTGACATCAATATTCGGACTGTCTGGGCTAAGCCATGAAGCATGGGAGATACCAGAGGCCTGCTTGGAACCATACTTTAGTAGGAGTCACCCACCACACCTTAGGAGAAAAGAGGCAAGGAGAGTTAGTGGAGGAGAAGAACCACCCAATGGGCTTCCTATTGCTTCTATTATCCTCCTTTTCATTCCTTCTACTCTTGACGTCAGTTGAAACTCAGCCTTTATTTAATATTTATGATAATGCCGAGCTCTCGAGCCAAGGGGCTGGTAGAAGAGAATCAATTCTGCTGGAATACTGCAGCATTCTGTCTGAGCTCAATCGATGGGACAGCTGCTGATCTCAGCAGAACAGCTTCTATTGCCGTTGCCTCCATTTCCTTCGCGACATAGTAAATCCTCTTAATGACTCCACTCCTATCAGGGTTGTATTCTCCTCGAGGCCTGTGCTAATTAATCAATGAATTGACCAGCCTTTGATTTAGCTCCAGCTATTTGGGGCGAATAGAGCCGTGCAAAATTTTCAGCAGTTATATTTTCCATCTGATTTTAACCGATTTGATAATACCCCCACCGACTGCAAAATCATTTTAATCAATATTTCAAGAGATTGAGGATTCTCATTCAAAAGCAGGTTTTTAAAAATGGAAAAACATGGCTGTACTGAGTGGGGCCACGCTGCGGTGTAATCGCCACTGCGGGGCCGCGCTGCGGTGTAATCGCCACTGCGGGGCCGCGCTGCGGTGTATTCTCCACTGCGGTGTATTCTCCACTGCGGGGCCGCGCTGCGGTGTAATCGCCACTGCGGGGCCGCGCTGCGGTGTATTCTCCACTGCGGGGCCGCGCTGCGGTGTATTCTCCACTGCGTGGCCGCGCTGCGGTGTAATCGCCACTGCGGGGCCGCGCTGCGGTGTATTCTCCACTGCGGGGCCGCGCTGCGGTGTAATCGCCACTGCGGGGCCGCGCTGCGGTGTATTCTCCACTGCGGGGCCGCACTGCGGGGTAATCGCCACTGCGGGGCCATCGCCACTGCGGGGCCGCACTGCGGGGCAATCGCCACTGCGGGGCCGCACTGCGGGGTAATCGCCACTGCGGGGCCGCACTGCGGGGTAATCGCCACTGCGGGGCCGCACTGCGGGGTAATCGCCACTGCGGGGCCGCACTGCGGGGTAATCGCCACTGCGGGGCCGCACTGCGGGGTAATGGGTCTGTGCAATATCTCAAACTATGCCACTGTTTGATTACTCTGGGACGGTACCACTGGCTTGCACAAGACAATGGCAAGTTCCATTTTGCAATATTTTTTATACAAAGTCAAAAAAAGATACGATCATTTTGTAGATAAACCTTGAGGTGCACAACATGATATGCAGCTTCTGGCTAACGTGATCATTCTGAGCACAGTAAAAATGCACCATCTGTCCTGGAGAAGTTTAATCTCACTTAATTTTAGAGACAGATTGAAAAATAGAAGTTTCAAAGACCAGCTGCGAGGTTCGAGAAATAAATACAGTATCTACTCGCACTTCCCTCTCCCTGTGCTGTGCCACAGGACTGGAATCACCTTCCAACAGAAATTGGCTAAGACAGCAGTTAGTGACATTCAAACCGCGGATTCCAACTCTGGCCCTTATCTAGTGTAAGCAAAGCAGCAGTTTGGTAGGTTGGATTTTTAAATAACAGCGAGATGAGAGCAGGGGAACGCGGTTAGTAACACAAGCAAAGGCTTGGTACTTCTGGACAAACCAAAATTTCTCTTTCCCGTCCTGAAGGCAGTGTAACTCTGGGGACCCCTGTACATACTGACACACTCCCGGGGACCCACTATAAATACTGACACACTCCCGGTGGACCCCCTGTAAATACTGACACACTCCCGGTGGACCCCCTGTAAATACTGACACACTCCCGGGGACCCACTATAAATACTGACACACTCCCGGGGGACCCCTGTAAATACTGACACACTCCCGGTGGACCCCCTGTAAATACTGACACACTCCCGGTGGACCCCTGTAAATACTGACACACTCCCGGGGACCCCCTGTAAATACTGACACACTCCCGGGGACCCCCTGTAAATACTGACACACTCCCAGTGGACCCCCTGTAAATACTGACACACTCCCGGGGGACCCCTGTAAATACTGACACACTCCCGGGGGACCCCTGTAAATACTGACACACTCCCGGGGGACCCCTGTAAATACTGACACACTCCCGGGGACCCCCTGTAAATACTGACACACTCCCGGTGGACCCCCTGTAAATACTGACACACTCCCGGGGACCCGCTGTAAATACTGACACACTCCCGGGGACCCCCTGTAAATACTGACACACTCCCGGGGACCCCCTGTAAATACTGACACACTCCCGGTGGACCCCCTGTAAATACTGACACACTCCCGGGGACCCGCTGTAAATACTGACACACTCCCGGTGGACCCCCTGTAAATACTGACACACTCCCGGGGACCCCCTGTAAATACTGACACACTCCCGGGGACCCGCTGTAAATACTGACACACTCCTGGGGACCCCTGTAAATACTGACACACTCCCGGGGACCCCCTGTAAATAGTGACACACTCCCCGGGGACCACCTGTAAATACTGACACACTCCCGGGGACCCCCTGTAAATACTGACACACTCCCCGGGGACCCCCTGTAAATACTGACACACTCCTGGGGACCCCCTGTAAATACTGACACTCTCCCGGGGACCCCCTGTAAATACTGACACACTCCCGGGGACCCCCCTGTAAATACTGACACTCTGGGGACCCCCTGTAAATACTGACACACTCCCGGGGACCCCCTGTAAATACTGACACACTCCTGGGGACCCCCTGTAAATACTGACACTCTCCCGGGGACCCCCTGTAAATACTGACACTCTGGGGACCCCCTGTAAATACTGACACACTCCTGGGGACCCCCTGTAAATACTGACACTCTGGGGACCCCCTGTAAATACTGACACTCTCCCGGGGACCCCCTGTAAATACTGACACTCTGGGGATCCCCTGTAAATACTGACACACTCCTGGGGACCCCCTGTAAATACTGACACTCTCCCGGGGACCCCCTGTAAATACTGACACTCTGGGGACCCCCTGTAAATACTGACACTCTCCCGGGGACCCCCTGTAAATACTGACACTCTGGGGACCATTCGCAAATAATAAGACACTCTAGGGACCGTCTGTAAATATTGGCTCACAATCCAAGACGTGCTCTCTAACTTCCGAAAGGCAGCACCAGCTACCCAAAAGAAAACAGTGTTGTTATCATTGCACAAAGTGTTTGTTAGTACATAGTAACAGGATATGGAAAACCACAAATACAATCTAGATTACAGAATTCTCGAAGCACTCTGGTCACATTGGATGCCATCTGGCCCCATAGACAGAAACCTGGTGCCCTCTTAGACCCTTTCCATCCCCTTGCAGACCTCCTGGAGTCTGCAGACTCCAGTTTGAAAATCTAGCTCGAACGCATTCTTTATCAGGACCTGAAACCTATGGAATTCCTCATCAGCCTCACTATTCCCTTCCTCCTATAACCTACAGGCTTTTAAAATCCAAGCTTGGTGTCCCCTAATCATTACTTCCCGATTTACCTCACTTTCTTTTCTATTCCTTTCAATTTTGGCAGTCCTGCCCTGTGGGCTTTGCCCCGTCACCTTTGTTTCTTAATCAGAAATCCTTCCTAATGTCCAAAAGCTGCCCTTTCCCGTTTCACAGTATCGAAAAAGATGCAGTTGGAAAAGGACATGGTCTACAGTGCCTGAAGGAAGTCCTGAGCGATATGGCACATGATAACACCTCAACTGACGAGCCTTATACAGTCAAGTAAACTGAGAAGAGACAGTTGAAAAGCGCACCATCTCTCACTGCCCAGGGAATATTGTCCAACTAACTGTAGGTGAGCTGGAATGTGCAACTGCAGTTTCTCAAAATATTTACAGGGCAGAAGTCTCACTCCATGTACAGTTAACTGCTTTTTAAACATACTCGTATATTTCCTGCGATGTTGCAGGAACAAGTGTTTGAGTACAGAAGGAGGGGCAAGTGCCAGACAAGCACCAATGCTCATCACAGATCAGGAGGCCCATGAGTGAGAGATATGGTAGGGCAAGAGTGCAGGTGGGGATTCTGAGGAGGAAGGAACAGGTCGGGAAGAGGGAGAAACCAGCAGGCCAGCTGTTGGCGTGATTTAGGACTGTGACTCACCTCTTTTTCAATCTTTGCCAGGCTAGAAGCAGGGAATGGACATGGTGGCTGAAAGGGGGTTGATTTTTGCTCTTTGTAACCGATTGGTACATTGCAGGCTCATGCAACCAATCGGAAAACTGGAACTTGAGGCTAGAGACACAAAACATTATTAGACAGACACTGTGAAGCTTTTTCACCTCATTTAATTTTAGGTGGCTCTGTAACAGGAATTTGCATAATGGATTGTGGACATTACTGCGAACATTATTTATAATCGATACTGACATTATTGATGTAAACTGCCCATAATGTATCTATAATCTATTCCTTGATATTAAAAGCAGTCACAGCCGTCACACGCCAGATGTTACACTTTATTACAGATGCACAGGAATCTGCAAAGTCCCCATACCAAACAATTACACTCTGACTGATCTGATGAGCCTGTGTTTACTTAACAACAATTAGACTTTGTGGCTTTAAAAGGTTCACTGCTCCACCTTGGCAGCACATTCTGCATTATACTGTACACACATAGTACGACATTGCTATTCTTATGAAACAGCATTTCATCAGAGTTACCGTGAGCAACACTACAGGAGGTAATAATATGTCCATCATTGTAGAAAACACTCTTTGTATAAAATATCAAGAAATCATAAGTGAATAATATTATACAAAAAAGGAGGAAGCTGGCCAGATGCCTGCTGGTTTTTCCTGACTGAGATAATCTGGCCTGTCTTCAAGCAGCTACCAGACTAGGAAACTACCAACAGCAATTAGCCTCTAATTGAGATCAGGGTGTGCCCATTAGACCCCTTTCTCACAGGTCGCACCCGAGGGCCAGGCTAGGTTACACCTTGCTCCACGCTAGTACCCCTGCTCCTGCACCCATGGGCAACGCCACGAGTGATCAGCTAGTAGCACATAAAGTATATTATTTCTCCTTAAGCGAATGTCAATTATCAGTGTCACTTGATAAACATGCAATAATTAATCGTTTGAAGCAGATCCCCTTGCACATCAGTAACAGGCAGTGCACTGACCATCAGGGTCAACACTGAGACCCTCCCCATTGTTAAAGGAAATCATAGAACTAGAGACATTTCAGTTCACAAGCAGGCCATTACAGCCTTTGCTAGCTCCCCTAGAGATATTCACTCTGACCTCATTTCCCTGCAATAATGACTCAAAACTAAGTAACGGAAAACTGCAAGTCACTCCAAAATTCCAATATTCTGGTGCTCAGACTGAAGAACTCCAGCTTAGCTTCTGCAGTCGATGATGTCAAGCGAGTCAATTTTAGTCCTGGAATCCCTCCCAGAATGTTCTGGTTTAAACTGTAATTATTATACAACAGAATTCTTCCTCTATCTGGAGCTTGTGGAAGCAGAAGGGACTGGGCAGAGTCGAGTGCCAGTATTTACAGTATCGATCTGGGAGAGTGAGCAGAACAGTGCTTCACCATAGCAACTAAAAAGGCACAAGCGGAACAAACTGACGAGCTGCCAGCAAACAGAGTCTCAAAGAAAACAGCTCAGTAATGATGCAAGCGTCAGATAAACGTTCAGCAGCACAGCTTAGAGTGTGGTGCAGTGTGGGCACTTCCTTAGTGTGGGGTGGGGCAGGATGGGGCCGAGTCAAAGTATTCACTGTGTACTATATTTACCAACAGCACGAGTTAAAGGTTCCGTTTTCTCTCTCGCATGCCTCTCTCCTAAAGTTTGGGGACGAGAAAACTTGTCTGTCCTGTGTTGGGTGGAGTTGAAACACCTCCTGGACCAAATTACCCTCCGTTGACTAAATGTTTCAAAGCAGAGATGCGGTTTACAGAATAGAATGAGTAATAAAGCGAGCAGCTCATTAAATGCGACTCACCAAACAACAGTCTGGTCCTCCTCGAGCTGATTTGGATTTTTCCCATCGAAGGCCGTGCTCTTAAAGGGGCACTGCCTTTGCGAGGAAAAGCGCTGGGCAAACTTTGAGTCTGGGACAGGCACACCACAAGAGCATCATTTTTCACCGCAGTGACGCAACACGAAACAGAGATGATAAAGTGTGCAATTTATGTCATCGTATTGAGTGTTTAACAAAAAAGTGAATCTTTTCATGCAAGTGGTAAGCCTCCCACATTCCACCCTCCATAACCTTCAGCTCATCCAAAACTCGGCTGCCCGTGTCCTAACTCGCACCAAGTCCCGTTCTCCCATCACCCCCTGTGCTCACTGACCTACACTGGCTCCCGGTCCACCAACGCCTCAAATCCCTCAATGGCCTCCTCGCCCCTCCCTATCTCTAATCTCCTCCAGCCCCACAACCCTCCAACTCTGGCCTCTTGGCCACTTCCTTCACCCCACCATTGGTGGCCATGCCTTCAGCTGTTTAGGCCCCAAGCTCTGGAATTCCCTCCCTAAAGCTCTCCAACTCTCTGCTCCTTGAAGAGGTAGGTTTTAAGCAGCGTCTTCGACCAAGCATTGGGTCACCTGTCCCAATATCGCGGTGTCAATTTTTGTCTGATTTACGCTCCTGTGAAGTGCCTTGGGATGTTTTCCTACGTTAAAGGCGCCGTATAAATGCAAGACGGTGTTGATGTAAAAGAAACTCCAGGGCAGTCTCTTTTGGTGTCGAGTGGGAATGTCATTGTAAAGGAAAGAGTAGAGTTAGCATGGAAATGATGGCTGGATATGCTCAGGACGTGCTTCATACAACTCAGCCACTGGTGCCTCGGGCACACACTAACACTGAACACAGAATCAGGCGTGATGCCTAATCTGATTGGCAGCAACAGCGAGTAATAAACTCCCAGTCTAGTCCCATCGGAGCAGCAAATACCAACTGTGATTGACAACAGGCCTGTTTAAAAACACTCCCGGCCTGTCAGACACACCCAGTGGAGTGACAGACTCAACAGGCAATGTCCCCTTCGTACAAGACCAAGAGCCATGAATTGGGAGTAACATTTTACAGCCACTCCCTGACTTCAGCTCCTTGAAGATTTTTTGCTCCTAATTCATTCCGTGAAGATTGTAATAGGATCATTCTTGCTAACATACTGGTCCCTACCTCAAAGCACTGCTTTAGCTGTGTCACTTGTCGTGAGAATAAAGATACTTTTATATTACTAGGTTTTCTTGTTCTGGTCTACCATCGCCTCCGTGCTCTGCTCTCGCCCATTTGTACATTCAGCACCAGGTGTCAATCTCCATTAGCACACTGGGTTCCACTCGCCGAATCCCCCACTATCATCCTCCTGGGGGTCACCATTGACCAGAAACTTAACTGGACCAGCCACATAAATACTGTGGCAACAAGAGCAGGTCAGAGGCTGGGTATTCTGCGGCGAGTGACTCACCTCCTGACTCCCCAAAGCCTTTCCACCGTCTACAAGGCACAAGTAAGGAGTGTGATGGAATACTCTCCACTTGCCTGGATGAGTGCAGCTCCAACAACACTCAAGAAGCTCGACACCATCCAGGACAAAGCAGCCTGTTTGATTGGCACCCCATCCACCACCTTCAACATTCACTCCCTCCACCACCGCCATACCGTGGCTGCAGTGTGTACCATCTACAAGATGCACTGCAGCAACTCGCCAAGGCTTCTTCGGCAGCACCTCCCAAACCCGCGACCTCTACCACCTAGAAGAACAAGGGCAGCAGGCGCATGGGAACACCACCACCTCCAAGTTCCCCTCCAGTCACACACCATCCCGACTTGGAAATATATCGCCGTTCCTTCACTGTCGCTGGGCCAAAATCCTGGAACTCCCTCCTTAACAGCACTGTGGGAGCACCTTCACCTCACGGACTGCAGCGGTTCAAGGCGGCTCACCACCACCTTCTCAAGGGCAATTAGGGATGGGCAATAAATGCTGGCCTTGCCAGCGACGCCCAGATCCCAGGAACTAATAAAAAAAAAACTAGAGGGCCCAGGGTGCAACCCTCTTTGGTGGATCAGATGGCCGTAACCCAAGGGTATGATTGAGTGGTGGTTATGCTACTGGACTAGCAACCCTGCAGTTGAGTGCAAATCCCATCATGGCATGTTATAACACTGAACAAATTAAATCTGGTAATTTATGGGCTGGCACCAGATTAATGACCTTAAAAGCTACTGGATTGTTGTAAAAACCCAACTAATGGTCGACCAGCCCTACTCGTGACTCCAGACCCACATTATCTGGTTGACTCTTAATGCCCTCTGGGAAACCAAGAATAGGCAATAAATGTGGCGTTTCTAGAAAAAACACACCTGCTGGAAGATTGCTCGGCCCGCGCGCGCTGCTGTGAGCTCCCTGCAGGTCCTGCGGTTTACACTGAGGGATGCTGCGGTCCTGTAAAGTAAAAGTACCGTTTGCCATTGCAGCTGCACAGGGCAGTCATCTTGCAGTAACAGTAATGGGCCTTGTTCCTCTGCCACACCACCCCCCGCCCCCGCCCTGCCCCCCCCCCCCCGGCTGTGAGGAATCTGTAATATCCAGGATGAGGACAGGGTGAAGATTCCCAGCATTTTCAATGTTAGGCCACGCACTCGCTACATGTAACAAGTCTACAGTTTCACAGTTGATTGATAAATCATCCCTCAGTACTGAAGCTGTACTTGTGAATATAAATATTAAAGGGGAGTCGTGCTTATTGCACAAATTGTAGAGAGTTTATACTTACTCAGCAGAGCAAGGTTAAAGCGTTAGACAATGGATGCTTTGTGCTAAACAAAATGGCTGCTGTTTATTCAACAAAGCAAACCCGACCCATGTTACAGTGATGCTTCCTGACGCTCTACATCGACCAGCTATTTGTAGTAACAAGTATTTCAAGGGGCATTCCCCCTCCCACCCTGGCCTGCAGGCCTCCTTATATTTCCTCCACTCAGCAGCTTGCGGCGGATCCTGGGCATGCCGCTGCAGACAGTATTCACTCTCTTTTCTGATTCCATCACTGGCTTGTTCTCAATCACTGTACAACCAGAACAGCAACAGATATTCAGTTATTAAAGATAATGACCATCTTACCCATTACTTAATCAGCAAAGTACAAAGTCTGCTGCTTATTAATAAACAAGCACATCTCATTAAATTAAACCATCAGGAAATTACATGAAGCAAAAACCATTTTTAATCAATGTTAATTAGATTGGTATTTGGAACAGTTTCACAGGCGCTGCTCAACCTCTGGTACCTCACCCAAGCGGGCCATTCACTAGATAAACTCACCGAGTCATTGGGCGAGCCTGGTCCCTAAATGTCTGTCATTTATCCAATTTCTCTATGGAGAGATTTTCCACCCATTGACTATGAACAAACATACAAGTTTCTTATTTTGGCCTTGCCAATAACGAGCACTCATACTTTGCACTAAACAGAATAAATCATGGGCTTACATTAACCCAAAGCTTCTCGGGCATAAAGCTGCCCCTGAATTCCCAGCCAACCTGTCTTCATCTCATAACATTTTCCTCAGCTTGGAAAGTCTGTTCGAAGAAACTCAGAACGTTTGACACAATCCCTTAGTCAGAGGCCTTTGCGTGGCAAAGCCTGGGAGCCTACAAGCAAATCCTATTAAAAAGCTCACATTCTCAAAACTTGCTACTCAGGCAAATACTTGGACACTTCCGCTGCCGTACTCGGCTCTGCATGACTGTGCAGACCAAATTTATGTTCTGGCAAGCAATTCACAATGCCTGGACTTGAAGGTGTACTGAGCACCAACATCGAAGCACCATTTGTCCTGGAAGTGTTCATTCCAGGAAACTCAGCATCTGCTCAGTGTCTTTTGGCAGCACAGCACAGTTTGGCCAATTGCTCAGGACCATCATGATGACATTTTTTAATAACTAGGGTTGACAATCTAGTATTCCGAGAGGTTTCATTATCCCGCTTACAACGCGCCCCCCCCCCCTGCATGCTCCCATTGGCCACCCGACAAGCGCGTCCTTGAGGCGTTCCTCCTTCCCACATAAATTGGAAAGCAAACAGACTCTTTGATACACAATTGGATGATTCTTGACTTTTCCCAATCCCGATTTGTGTTTTAAAAACGCCCCTATGATTTTTCTCCTGGGTTCCTCGCAGCAGTGTCCAGGAGATTAATCTTTAATTCCAAGAGGGGAAACACTTTAGGAAGGATGTCAAGGCCTTGGAGAGGGTGCAGAGGAGATTTACCAGAATGGTACCAGAGGATGAGGGACTTCAGTTACGTGGAGAGACTGGAGAAGCTGGGGTTGTTCTCCTTAGAGCAGAGAAGGTTAAGGGGAGATTGACCAGAATGGTACCAGAGGATGAGGGACTTCAGTTACGTGGAGAGACTGGAGAAGCTGGGGTTGTTCTCCTTAGAGCAGAGAAGGTTAAGGGGAGATTGACCAGAATGGTACCAAGGGATGAGGGACTTCAGTGACGTGGAGAGACTGGAGAAGCTGGGATTGTTCTCCTTAGAGCAGAGAAGGTTAAGGGGAGATTGACCAGAATGGTACCCGGGGATGAGGGACTTCAGTGATGTGGAGAGACTGGGGAAGCTGGGGTTGTTCTCCTTAGAGCAGAGAAGGTTAAGGGGGAGATTGACCAGAATGGTACCAGGGGATGAGGGACTTCAGTGATGTGGAGAGACTGGAGAAGCTGGGGTTGTTCTCCTTAGAGCAGAGAAGGTTAAGGGGGAGATTTAATAGTGGTGTTCAAAATCATGAGGGGTTTTTGTTAAGAGTAAATAAGGAGAAACTATCTCCACTGACAGGCAGGTTGGTAACCAGAGGACACAAATCTAAGATAATTGGCAGAGGAGAGATGAGAATTTTTTTTTTTTAACGCAGCGAGTTATGATGATCTGGATGCACTGCCTGAGAGGGTGGTGGAAGTAGATTCAATAGTAACTTTCAATGGGGAATTTGATAAATACTGGAAAAGGAAAAAAACTGCGGGGCAATGGGGAAAGAGCTGGGGGAGTGGGACTGATTGGAGAGCTCTTTCAAAGAGCCGGCACAGGCACGATGGGCCAAATGGCCTCTTATGAAAAACAGAAAATAAAAAGCACCTTTAGTTTTGGACAAACAAGGTTCAGTAACATTACGAGGGCGAGTCATCCAAATGTACAGTTCCCTTCAAAATCTCCTTTAGCAGCCAGTTTCCTGGAACCACAGCAGACGCCAAGTCTCACATTCCATTAGCAAATTTCTAGAACTGCTTGCAAGCAGCTCTGTGGATAGCAGACAGTTTTGTTTATAACTGAAAGCATGAGATTCAGGTCTATGGGGAGATGAGACACATCAAAAGAACTAACTAACTAAACAGTACTTCTGCTCCAGTTCATCGCCTTATCCAGTTCAGAAGGAATATTCACTTCCTAGAATCCAAACTTGAAATTTGAGGAGACTGTACTTTGGAGAAATATTAAAAAGGAACAATCCACACTGCTCAATGTTCACCCATTCTGTATTCTTCAGCAAGATCAGATTCCTGATTTTACCTCACAATACCCCTTTCTCCTTATTGCCCCTCAAGCCACTATTTTCTAAACTTATGCTTTCCCCCTTCAGGTTTCCATAGGATTCCCACCGGGTGGGATGTGTGAGCAGCACTCAGTCCTCTACCACTGTTGAGAGGGAAAGCTGGCGGATTGGCCGGTCCTTGGATGCTGTTCTTCCTCGCCCATGGGGAAATCCCACGACTCTGCTCAGCAACTCTCCGGTAGCCTGGGGCAGAACAGTGCGAGGAATCTCAGGCACAAGACCTACCCCTCCACGACACAACTGACATGGGCACACCAGTACGTTACCATATTCAAAAGATCTCTGGCACTGTGAACAGGATCAGTTATACAGCGAGCTGCACTCTCCATTTATATCACTGAAGGAGACAAATGTCTCTCTGAAGAGTTATCACAAGGGAAGGCAGATTATTATCAGAACTGCAATAGATTGGGAGAAGGGGAAGTGCAACGAGACCTGGGTGTCCTTGTGCACCAGTCGCTGAAGGTAAGCATGCAGATGCAGCAGGCGGTTAAGGTGGCAAATGGTATGTTGGCCTTCGTAGCGAGAGGATTCGAGTACAGGAACAAGGATGTCTTGCTGCAGTTGTACAGGGCCTTGGTGAGACCACACCTTGCGTATTGTGTGCAGTTTTGGTCGCCTTATCTGAGGAAGGATGTTCTTGCCATGGAGGGAGTGCAGCGAAGATTCACCAGACTGATTCCTCATACGTCATTCCCACCATCCCAGGTGAGATTGGGTCGATTAGGCTTATATTCGCTAGAGTTTAGAAGAATGAGAGGGGATCTCATTGAAACTTATAAAATTCTAACAGGACTGGACAGACTAGATGCAGGAAGGATGTTCCCGATGGCGGGGGAGTCCAGAACCAGGGGGTCACAGTCTAAAGATAAGGGGTAAGCCATTTAGGACTGAGATGAGGAGGAACTTCTTCACCCAGAGAGTGGTGAACCTGTGGAATTCTCTACCACAGAAGGCAGTTGAGGCCAATTCATTAAATATATTCAAGAAGGAGTTAGATATATTTCTTAAGGCTAAAGGGATCAAGGGATATGGGGAGAAAGCAGGGAAAGGGTACTGAGTTTGGATGATCAGCCATGATCTCATTAAATGGCGGAACAGGCTCGAGGGGCCGAATGGCCTACTCCTGCTCCTATCTTCTATGTTTCTATGTTTCTAAGGTGTGCAGTACCTCCCAGCCGGTAGCACGGTTCCCTGGGACTGGGCAGTTTTGGGCGAGTGGGTCAATAACCAGGGGTTACAGATTTAAAATCATTGGCAAAAGTTCGAGAGGGGAGATGAGGAGAAATGTTTTCACTCCGAGTTGTGGGGATCTGGATCGCTCTGCCTGAAGAGGAGGAAGCGGATTCCATAAAGAATTTTAAAAAGGCAGTCGGACAGGTACTCGACGATGAGGAACTCAGGGTGACGGACACAAAGTGGGCAGTGTGGGACTGAGCACGACTGCTCTTTCAAAGAGCCAGCACAGGCACGACGGGCCGAATGGCCTCCTTCTGTGCTGTAAGTTTCTATGATTCTATGACTGGTGCAAAGTCACGACTCGCAATAAAATAAATGGAGTCAATCTGGATGCAAGTGCTTCTTCTCTCTCTCAGTGATGTCAATGGAGCAACCAAGAGGGAAGGAAGCCACTGTAGCAGGGCTTTGCTAGTGTGGGGGACCATATGCTTTCTTTCATGTGGTAAGGAATATATTCCATGCCAACTCTACCTCATTCTTTCCCAGGACTGTGGGTCTCCTTACCTTTCTCAGTCTGCATGGTTTTGAAGCCCAAACTGGGTGTCACCTAACCTGATTTATCCCATCTTCTCTCCTACTCTTTTCAACTTTGGTGATGTCCTGCCCTTCACCTCAATTATTTTTTTTTGCCTCCTCTAAGCATAAAACATGTGTGATAAAAATAATAACTTCCGGGAAGTTATGTCATCACTTCCTGTGAACTGTGAACTATGAACTATGAACTGTGTACATACCTCACTTCCTGTCATGTGTCACTTCCTGTTGGACTGGTATAAATACTGGTCTGTTCAGTATTGTAAGAGGCTTCTACCAGAGGCATGGTAAAGACCTCTCTTGTATATAGTGCGTTTATAAGTTACTTAAAGCTTACTTTAAAGTTACTTGATGGTAAGCCTCCTTTTTCTTACATCAATTTAAGTAACTTAATATTTACACTCACGAATACTAGACCTTCGGACAAGCTCGGAATTAAGGATCCAGGGAACCACCCATCATGGAGAAAATCCTTAGACCTATTCGTCTGGACTTGGACCCGAATGCACCAGCAGCTGGCAGGGTATGGAAGCATTGGTACCGTACTTTTGAGAATTTTCTGGATGAATGTGAAGCGGATGCTCCTGCTAGATTGAAGATACTTATCAATTATGTGACCCCAAAAGTGTTCGAATATGTTGATGAATGGGATAATTACGATGAGGTGATTCGGGCACTTAAAAAACTGTATGCCAAGACCCCAAATGAGGTCTATGCTAGACATCTACTGGCCACAGCCCGACAAGGGCCAGGGGAATCAATTGACGAATTCCTGCAAGAACTTCGCAGGCTCAGCGTAGATTGTAACTTTCAGGCAGCCTCAGCTGAGCTGTACCGCCAAGAAATGATTCGTGATGCTTTCATCTGCGGGATTGCCTCTCCATTTATACGCCAGCGTCTACTAGAAAGTAAAACACTTGAACTACAAAAAGCTTTTGACCTAGCTTGTTCACTGGATTTGGCAAAGAGAAATGCAGACCTCTATCAGCTGCCCAGATCTCGATCTGCTGCCGTAGCTGCAACCAGACAATTCAAGCGGTCTCAGGTGAACCCTATCATGGGGGAATCTAATTCTGATAATTCTGATGAAGAAGGAGGACGACCCCACTTTAGCAGCCTCTTGGCAATCTAGGAAGGAATGCTTCTTTTGTGGAGATGCTTTTCACCCTAGGAAAACCTGCCCTGCTCGCAATGCAATCTGCAGTTATTGCGGGAAAAAAGGACACTTTGCTAAAGTTTGCCTATCAAGGGCCTCTACGAGGGCCAATCCAGCTAAGGCCTACCGAACTGCCCCAATTAGGGCCTATCAAGATGCTCCAGCTAGGACCTATCAAGCTTCCTCTCGAGCTCTCTCCCAAAGAAGCACACCGAGAGTTTTAGCCACTCTCTGTGCAACGACACCAATTACAGCTGCTTGCCCACAGAACCTGTCTCATGCAGCCACAAAAGTTTCAATTAAAGGGCATACCTTAGATGCCTTAATTGACTCAGGAAGTACTGATAGTTTCATTAAGGAACAGATTGTTGCAAAATTGAAACTACATGTCTTCCCATCGGACCAGGCAATTGCGATGGCCCAGTCATCACTTAATACCAGAATCTCCGGCTTTTGTGTTGTTGATATGACACTTCATGGTCATATGTATCCCTCCACCCGACTTTCGGTGCTCAAGGACTTATGTAGTGATCTTCTCTTAGGACTGGACTTCCAAAAACAGCATAAGAAACTCACCATTGAGTTTGGTGGATCCAAACCCGGACTTACTATTTCTAATATACCGTCTAAATTACCATTTTGTGCATTATCAGCAGCTTCACTTGATGAACCCTCATTATTTGCCAGTATTCCGCCTCAATGCCAACCGATAATAACGAAATCGCGGCGCTTTAATCAGGAAGACCAATCTTTTATTGCGGCTGAAATCTCTCGACTTCTAGCAGAGGATATCATTGAACCATGTTCGTCGCCCTGGCGGGCTCAAGTCGTCATTGTCAAGAACCCTCTAAAACCTCACAAACAGCGACTATGCATCGATTATTCGCAAACCATCAATCAATATACCGACTTGGACGCCTACCCATTGCCACGCATTGATGATATGGTTAATAAACTGGCCGAATACAAAGTGTTCTCAACTTACGATTTAAAAAGTGCCTATCATCAGTTACCCTTGAAGGTCTCAGATAAGCAGTACACAGCCTTTGAGGCTAATGGACGGCTGTACCAATTTCGTCGCCTCCCATTCGGGGTTACTAATGGAGTGGCTGTCTTTCAACGGGCAATGGATGGCCTGGTTAAGCAGGAAAACCTAAGGGACACTTTTCCCTATCTTGATAACATTACCATTGCAGGTCATGATCAACAGGAACACGACTCCAACCTCCAAAAATTTCGGGATGCCCTCCATCGCCGTAATTTGACCCTGAATGAATCCAAATCTGTTGAGTCGCAACCGACCATCAACATCCTTGGCTACTGCGTAGGCAATGGTATCATTAAGCCAGACCCAGAAAGACTTCGCCCGCTCCAAGAGCTCCCGTCACCTAAGAATCCGGCTTCTTTACGTCGGGCTCTCGGTCTGTTTGCATACTACGCTAAATGGATTCCTCATTTTTCGGACAAAATCCAACCCTTGCTGCATGCTAGATCATTTCCACTGGGAACAGCGGCTGTTGCAGCCTTTAACCTTCTCAAAAAACAGTTGGAGAAAGCGGCTCTTCACTCCATTGATGAGAATCTCCCTTTCGTGGTTGAATGTGATGCCTCGGAGGTGGCGATCTCGGCTACTCTGAATCAGGAAGGTCGTCCTGTAGCATTTATGTCCAGGACCTTAGAAGGTGCCGAGCTACATTATCCTCCGGTTGAGAAAGAAGCCACAGCCATCATAGAGGCAGTACGGAAGTGGAACCATTTTCTAGCTCGCCAGCACTTTACATTGATCACGGACCAACGATCAGTCGCCTTCATGCTCGATAATCGAAAACGAACCAAAATTAAGAATAATAAAATACAACTGGAGGATGGAACTGGCCTCTTTTGGTTATACCATTCTCTATCGGCCTGGCAAGGAGAATGTGGCCCCGGACACCCTCACACTGGCATTCTGCTCCACTATGTCATCCTCCACTCTCATGGATGTCCACAATGGTTTGTGCCATCCTGGCTTTACGCGCATGCTACATTTCGTACGATCACGGAATCTCCCTTTTTCCACTGGAGATGTAAAGAAAATATGCTCAGAATGCCGGCTTTGTGCGGAATTAAAACCTCAGTTCTTCCGCCCCTCAGATGGTATACTCATACATGCAACCCAACCGATGCAACGACTTAGCATCGATTTTAAGGGCCCAGTGCCCTCTTCAACTCGGAACACATATTTGCTCACCATGATCGACGAATATTCACGTTTTCCGTTTGCCTTCCCCTGCTCCAATATGCTGGCGTCCACAGTAATCTGCTGCCTTGAGCAGGTATTTTCTCTCTGTGGCATGCCGGCTTATATTCACTCAGATCGGGGTCCATCCTTTATGTCGAGGGAACTCAAGGACTACCTCTCAGAACGGGGAATTGCTACAAGCAAAACAACACCATACCATCCCATCGGAAATGGGCAGGTAGAGAGGTATAACGGTATCATCTGGAATTCCGTACGTCTCGCTTTAAGATCTCGGGGCCTACCAGACCAGCAATGGGAAACAGTGCTTCCGGATGCATTGCACTCTATACGGTCCCTGCTTTCTACAGCCACAAATACTACACCTCATGAGCGGTTCTTTGGATTCCAGCGTCGCTCATCTCATTGGACATCACTCCCGTCATGGCTAACTACTCCTGGACCTGTATTACTCCGAAGATACGTTCGGACGTCTAAAAATGACCCTCTTGTAGACGAGGTCGAACTAACCGATGCCAACCCCACCTATGCAAACATACGATATTCCGACGGCCGAGAATCTACCGTATCATTACGGGATCTGGCTCCCTGCCCACCAGGACCTAGTGGGACATCGGGTGATGGCATTTCACCAGGAAACTCTTGGGACCTATCGGGTACCCCTCTCCAGGATCCTGATCGGACACCAACTAGCTTGGTGCCGGTAGAACCCCGTGCTCAAGGTTGCGACCCTCCCAGTACCGTGCATGAAAGTACTGGTCCGCCACAGACCAGCTCTGCACCTCCCTCTGAACAGAGGCAGTCTGACTTTGAACCTATTGGGGCTCGTACTCGAAGCCATGATCTCCCCGACCCTTCACAGGGCAATCCAGGCCACACGGACTCTGGCCAATGGCCAACCGCATGTAAGCGGACCAGCGACCCTCTACGACGGGAATCCAAACGGGTGCGACTCTTCCTTGTTCGGCGGCTGCGGACCAAAAGGTAGACCACAGCCTCCTAAACCTGCAGGAGGGAAGAATGTGATAAAAATAATAACTTCCGGGAAGTTATGTCATCACTTCCTGTGAACTGTGAACTATGAACTGTGTACATACCTCACTTCCTGTCATGTGTCACTTCCTGTTGGACTGGTATAAATACTGGTCTGTTCAGTATTGTAAGAGGCTTCTACCAGAGGCATGGTAAAGACCTCTCTTGTATATAGTGTGTTTATAAGTTACTTAAAGCTTACTTTAAAGTTACTTGATGGTAAGCCTCCTTTTTCTTACATCAACATGTAAACGAGGGATGGATGACAGAGTGAGAGACACAAACTTACAGGAGGAGCCTGTCTCTTAATGTTGTGTCCGTCAGTAATAAGACACAAGACTGCAGGAGAACGGTACAACAGGTGTTTACTCAACGTGGCTCACTCTGGAACTGAACTGTACAGATTACTACTCAGTGCTATATACAGGTGTGGTCACTGCTGGTACTGCAGTATACATGAGCTGTAAAAAGTAGTTCCCCCCTTAAAAAGGTATATACAGTCTATATATACATTACACTTAACAGTTAGGAATATGTGGCACTTTAGGTTACAATACCCCTTTCTCCTTATTTTCCCTCAAGCCACTATTTTCTAAACATATGCTTTCCTCTAACTAAGTTTTACTAAGGATATCTGGGACAGGTTTACTGCCCCAAGCTTAATAACTAAACTGAAGAGAAAAAATAGCTAAAACTGCACTGAGCCATCACATAACTCATGGTATCACAGGACTCATTTCACAACACGTTTCAAACTCCACCCAGAAACAGAACATCGCACTACTGATGTGTCTCTAACACACAAAAACAACTATCATAATTCACTCGTATCCTTGGAGATCTCCTGAATCACATCACTCCCACATGCCATATCCTGTATATTGATGTTGTTTAATATGCTTTTTATGGCTCTCCAGTCAAAGTTTTGCCTGGTTGCGATATTCTCAACCTGATGGTTTATACTGTACATTTTTCAGTCAGGATTCAATTATGCATCAGATCATGTCACTCTACTGAAGCCTGCACTTAAACAAGGAGTGCTCCTTTAAAAAGGGAGTGCGTCATCTGGTTAGGACACTTTACTAGGCGTGTAAACAGAGGAACATGCAATAGCACAACTGGCACTTCAGTGACATAAATGCACCTCCCATTTCATCTGTGGTTAAAATGTTAAAGCTTAAAAATTCAGCAGATCTCATCTGGAGCTGTCTTTTTTGCAGCTGGTGTAGCAACGTTTGAGAGCTGATAGTTCTGAGAACTGAGCCCAACCATTGAAAATCCCAAATGGAATCACAATGCTTCTTTTAAGTCCTGCCAGCTCTTCTCCCTGTGCGGCACAATTCTCTATGAAACCCTCTTGAAAGATCTGTCCACCGCCCCGAATAACATCACGACCCCTCTTGCCATATTTCACATGTATTTTGTGGCAACAGATAACAAGCAGACAGTAACAAGCAGACAGTAAAAGTGAAGTCTAAAATTAGATCCTAACGGCAAAGCTAGAGAGGTCAACAAGCTCATTTTAATTGGCCTGGACTCCGATAACAGCTCCCTTGCTATGGGTGTTGAATTGTATTCAACAGATTGCCTCAAGTGCATTGTTCTTGTGTTCATTTGAAAGCCTTTGCTTTAGCTGTTCCTGATACTAGTCTGATCCAGTGAACTCCCCGAGACAGCACACTTACTGCAAGGCCTCTTTAGGAGTACAAATGTAAGAAGTCACACAACACCAGGTTATAGTCCAACATAACCTGTTGTGTGACTTCTTACATTTGTCCACCCCAGTCCAACTCCGGCATCTCCACACCATCTTTAGGAGTACTCATCTCTCGTCTTACTCACAGGATGTACTGCACAAAATGGTCTTTGATAAGCTATACTTCATTGACATTTAGTATGGACAGTGACATTAAGGTTTCCAAGCACAGGCCACCATGATGGGACACGGGCAGTGTATTGATGATTTCACTTTTAGTCAATCACACAAACTCCGTGGTACTGAGGTATAGTAGAGAGAGAAAGAAAAAGAAAAAAAAGAACGAACTTGCACTTGTATGGCACCTTTACACCACAGTGCAGTACTGAGGGAGTGCCGCACTGTCGGAGGGGCGGTACTGAGGGAGCGCCGCACTGTCGGAGGGGCGGCACTGAGGGAGCGCCGCTCTGTCGGAGGGGCGGTACTGAGGGAGCGCCGCACTGTCGGAGGGGCGGTGCCGAGGGAGCGCCGCACTGTCGAAGGGGCGGTACTGAGGGAGCGCCGCACTGTCGGAGGGGCGGTGCCGAAGGAGCGCCGCACTGTCGGAGGGGCCATCTTTCGGGTGAGACGTTAGACCTGCCCTCTCAGGTGGACGTAAAAGATCCCACGGCACTATTTCAAAGAAGAGTTATTCCCAGTGTCCTGGCCAATATTTATCCTTCAATCAACATCACTAAAACAGATTATCTGAATATCACACTGCTGTTTGTGGGAGCTTGCAGTGCACAAATTGGCTGCCATGTTTCCTACATTACAACAGTGACTACACTGTACTTCATTGTCTCTAAAGTGCTTTGGGACGTCCTGGGGTTGTGAAAGGCGCTATATAAATCCAAGTTCTTTTTTTTATCTTTTATCACACGCGCAGGGTACTACAATAAGCCTCAGCACCCTTGGGCTAAGAAAAGTTCCTGCTGTCCAATGACTCCTACTCGAAAGTGTCCATGTGTGGACGCTCAGTGAGAAGCAGACTGGATTCAGCCACCCAGGGCATTACTTCATCAACACTCGCTGTCTCGGGCCATACATGAAGACTGGCTATTTGGGTGAGGTACTTGACTGAATTCACCTCAAATTCACCTCAACAAGAGTCAGCCCCTTCATGAGAGATAGAATCATAGAAATTTACAGCACAGGAGGAGGCTATTCGGCCCATCGTGCCTGTGTCGGCCGACAAATAACAAGCCAGATGGGGCGAGGAAAACAAACAAAGCAAGCAAGCAGTCAGTTCACCCCCAGCTTCTATGCTGAATACTTGTCAATTGTAATGGTTTCACTTACTGATGGTTGCAGTTCATAAAGTAGCAGAATTACTTATCCATGGCCCCTCACTTAGGTTTGTCATAAAAAAAGATACTGGAAGAGATTGAATGAGATTAGACAGCTGGTCCTGCTACTACACTCATCCTAGTGATTGTTCGAGCAGTACTGGTAGAGGCGGGGTGGAGCTTTCTCCTTGTCTGCAGGATGGTGTGCATCTCTCGGGTGGGGAGTAGAAAATAGATCAGAATGGATTTAAAAAAAGAAACATGCTGCAAATTCCTTCACTGGGATTACTGAAACCCAAAGCTACGCAGCCAGCTAAAATAAGACGGGTCACCTCCTCCCAGACTCGATGGGTACTCAAGTCCTTCAAATCGGTCAGAGAGACCGCAGACGTTTCCTCAAATCTTCCATTGCCTTCATCTTCAAAAGGCATAAGCCGCCCACAGCAACAGGACCACAAAGATGTGTGGTGTGCCAGATTTTCAATGTAATCATTAGTGTCAGACTCTGCCCAAGTTGGTGCCCGAGCTCCTGATTTCAAAGCCCAAGGAGCTGATGTAAATGCTACCCTTTACCACCACCACCTTGCATTTACATGGCGCCTTTAATAATATAGTAAAACGCCCCAAGGCACTTCACAGGAGTGTTATAAAACAAAATTTGACACCGAGCCACGTAAGGAAATATTAGGGCAAGTGACCAAAAGCTTGGTCAAAGAGGTAGGTTTTAAGGAGCGTCTTTAAAAAAGAGAGAGGTGTAGCGAGGTGGAGAGGTGTAGGGAGGGAATTCCAGAGCTTAGAGCCCAGGCAGCTGAAGGCACAGCCGCCAATGGTGGAGCGATGGAAATCGGGGATGTTCAAAAGGCCAGAATTGGAGGAGCGCAGAGATCTCGGAGGAGACTGGGGCTGGAGTCCTTGCACAGAGCAGCAGTTATTAAGAGCACCAAGAGTTTTAAACCAGCTGGCTTCCTAAACCTGCTACTGTAAGTCAGTGCTTAAGGATCCGGCACCAAGTTAGATATAATCCTTTAGATATACACACATATACTCAACCACAGTACCTTCTTGGCTGAAATACACTGGAATTGAACCACACAGACCACGAAGGTCCCACATTCGATGCCAGGCTTATGCTGGCTTAGCAGATCTCAGCTGGATGGTCACTCGGAGCATGACGACTGGTGTCAGCACTGCTAGCTTGGGGAAGGGGGGAAATCAGCTAGGTTCCTGCTCTGATCACTGCATAGTGCCTCCTGCTGGAATTGGTGTGTGCTTGTGGTGTATACAGGACTGGCCTCGGCTAAATGGCCGACCAACGCTTACTTTCTGGGTTCACGCATGAAAAACGGCCACATAAGTTAGGTACTGGAGAACAGCTGCGGTCTCTGCAACTGTACTCCAGCAAGAGTTAGCACCTTCAGGGGACTAGGAGAAAGAACTTCAGGTTTCCATCTCGCTCCTGTCGGCAGTGCTGTTTGGACAGTGTTCCAGGACAGTTTGGCTCAATGTCTCCAGTTTTCCTAAGCCTCTGGCCGCTTTCATGAACACCTCTTCTATCTGTTACTGAAGATGCGCAATTCTCTCGCGGTCAGTTGCGCTCTGAAATGTAACTGGGGTGACCGCCGCAATTCCAGTGGCATTGGACACCCAATTTTATCGCGAGGTTCACGTGCTACTATTGGACGAGCTGCCCCCTGGCGCTGTGCTGCTGAGCTGGGGGACCTGGTCCTGTGTGTCTGCTTTGTAAAGTCCACTGGAGTTTCCCACATTGGCCTCCAACAGGCCTACAGGGAGTGGTGCCAGATGATGGGTAGTAACTGGGGGAAGTGGTACACAAAGATCGTTATAACATTGCTCTCCCTGCCCGTACCCCAAGCCTAAGAGGATACAAAGCTGTTGGGTTCTGCTCGCCATTTAAACTGCAAATGGATAGGAAACTGGCTAATCTGGATCAGTTGCTCCTCATTTGTTTGGATAATTTCCTTTCTTATTTGCATGAATTTTATTTGTGTGCTTATTTATGCTGTAGAATATTATGAAGAATTGTACTGACACTACCTGCCACACTCGGCAGGGTTTATTTTGATTTGTGTAAACACACTGGATTAGTGAGAATTCAGCTCAGAACAAGATAAACTCATTATAACAAGCATCTGCTCCCAACAACCAGATCAACTGGTTTCTGCAGCACCAGGGATTTACAGGAGCAGTGCTGCTCAGAACTACTGCCGTTGTCTACAAGTCAGTGCCTGTGTCTTCACAACCAGATAAATTGTGTGCAGGATTTCCCCTCTAATCTAATCCAGCAAGTGTGTGTGTGTGTGTGTGTGAGATTGTTCTAGCATGCTACTGATTATTTTGGCAATGAGGTATGAAGCCAAATACTACAATAGCGGCTGGGGTAGAAACATTTAGCAGGGACTACAGTGCTGCCAATCAATCAATGACTGAGCTGCTTCATGGCAACGTGCTTTGCCGTTAATGTTTAACTGCAACAAGCAGCATCATCGATTGGGATTTCAGTGCAGCAAGATCGCCACATGGACTGTAAAAAAAACTCAGCAGTATAAACATAGGAACAGGAGGCCATTCACCCCCTCGCGCCTGCTCCACCATTCAATTAGATCAAGAGTGATCTGTACCTTAACTCCATTTACCCGCCTTGGTTCCATATCCCTTAATACCCTTACCCAACAAAAATCCATCAATCTCAACTTTGACATTTTCAATTGACCTCCCCCCACTGGTTTGCACAGCCCACACCTACGCTTCAGAGCAATTTCCAATCTTAGTGCCTAAAGCCAAACCTCGTTGTTGTCGGAGTAACAACCTAATTGAATCGGTTTGTTATCTTTCATGTCTATGCCAACAGCCCAAAAACAACTGCTTCTGAACTGTTGTGAGAACATGGATTTCCACTCGCAAACAGATCCTTCCATTCTGCCCAAGTAGTTCATTTGTGAAGCAAAAAAAAATCAATCACAGATGTACCTTCTAAGTTGTACATGAGGAGCGCTTCAGTATGGTCAACTCTCACGATACCAGACACATGTTTGTCACACATCTGACTTAGAAGCCCTGATTTTAAACTAACTCGGCCAGCAGGAACAGGGCAGGTTCGGGTCAGATGGCCGATTTTATGCTCCATTCAAGTCAGTAGGGTAGATTGTGTACATTTGCTTTATTTCCCCAGGTTCTCCCCTCCTCCCCTGAAGGTGCTGCCTCTTGCTGGAGGACGGTTCCATGGGCACCAGTAGCCCTCCAGTCCCTCACCCATTCTTCTGGTGTGAGCCCAGGCAGTGAATAAGAACATCACAGCCGAGCCCGATTCTGGCCTCACCCAACAGCCACAAAAGTGCACTTTCCAGCAGGCGTCACTGGGTAGCGATCAAGAATGGGAACCCTATTGATTTTTCACCCTCCCATCCACATGGATGCTGAGGCCAATTGTAATGTCCCCTTCCATGGTCCCAGCTGAAATCAGCAAATGTAGCAGAGACAAGGGATTGAACATGGGCCACAGCACATGAAGTATTCACGCACCGAACCACCAAAAAACAAGTTTGTTTTTTTGTTCTGTTTAAAAGTGCGTACAAGTAACATTTCCTTAACCTGCCCCCCCCAACCCCACCCCAGTTGACACTGCTAAATAGCATTTAACAGGGAGAAGTCAGGAACCAAAACCCAGTCACCTTGTAACAGTCAGCTTATATCCATGAGCCTGTGGATAGGGAGGAGTGTGATTAACAAAACAGAACTTCTTAAATAACTGGCTGCTTGTAACTGTTGGTTCCAGGGAACATTCCTGTGAGCTTGTGCTGTTTTTTTACTGCAATCTGTGGTTGGGTTATGTAACTGGAAGGATTGCCGAATAAAGCGCTGCGTAGTGTCAGCCATTTTCTAACTAACTTGCTGAGGTTGGCGGGAGAGGCCGACTAAAGAAACCCACACTCCTGTGATCGTGCTCGACAAACCTGTTAAAATTCTTGGAGGAGGTATCGGAGCTTGTGAATAAAGGGAACGCCACAGACATAGTTTGTCTGGACATCAGCAAGGCTTTTGATACAGTACCACATCAGAGGTCTTGACATCTTGTGAAAAGCACAGAATAGCTGGGCAGTTATTGAAGAGGATTGGCAGTTGGCGGCATCAAAAGAGACAAAGGGTGATCGTGCATGGAGCTGGGTGGGAAGTGACAGGTGGGGTTGTCCCAAGGATCAATGCGATTCGCCTTGTTCTTTTAAAATTCATTCTCAGAATGTAGGCGGCACTGGCAAAGTCGCCATTTATTGCCCATCCCTAGTTGCCCGCTAGGCCACTTCAGAGGGCAGTTAACCATGATGTATATCAATGTTTTCATAGTGGGGTTAAAGACAAAACTGTCAAAAATTGCTGATACTGAGGTGGGGACGGTTGGAAAGACTGAAGAGTAGGCTGATCAGGTGCAGATAGATTGGGAGCTGGGCTGAGAAATGAGACGAAATTCAATGTCGACAAGTGATGATACGAGGGAAGAAGAATAAACACTGGAGCTAGACTCTAAATGGCGTTAAGTCTACAGGGTACAGCACAGGAGAAGGGTTTGGTGTGGGGGGGGGGGGGGGGGAGGTGGGGGGAGATTGGTGGACAGATTGTTGAAATTACCTCCACAATGTGTGGCAGCAGTAAGTAAAACAAACCGGGTCTTGGGTTATACAGCATATAAGTGGAAGACAAATCACGGTGTGATACTGAGCCTATACAGAGCACAAGGGTCATAGCCATCGAGAGTGATGTGTGCAGTTCTAGGCATCATACTGCAGGAAGGACGCATGGCACTGGGAAAGTGGCAGTACAGCGCTCCCCACCCGATAGCTGGCATCAGCCACCCGAGCTACAAGGAGACAACGGGAGGGAGTCTGTGTACTAGAAAAGAGAAAACTCAGGAATCTTATTGAGGGATTCCGGATCCTTTAAAAAGGTATTGACGAGTTGAACCCTGAGAAACTGGCTGTGGTGAAGGGGCATGGGATGGGGCTCAGAAGAGGGAAGGTGACTGGACAAATCAGAGAGAACTATTCCACATAAAAGGTTGGTGAATGCTTGGGATGGGCTGCCCAGAGAAACAGTTGAAGCCGAGAACATCAGTAATTTTAAAAAGGAGAGAGTTGTACAGGTGCTGGGCAAGAAAATCAATTGCAGGATATAGGGAGTGACTTGTGTCGTCTGTTATTGAACTCTGGGACCGTCCGAACGGACTGAAATGGTCTCCTCCAGTCCTGTACACTCCTGTGTTCCTACATTTCACTGCATAGGGAGCAGGAACAGGTTAGCTTGCAGATTCACCTCCACACACAACCCAGGAGGTAGAGACCAATTATAGTTCCCCGGCCATTGCCATCAGCTAACACAGCACCATGGATTGAAGCTGGAACCTTCAGTTTGCATGGGTCAGTTACTTACTGAACTATTGGGGAAAAATACATCTCCTGCCTTAACCAGCAGGCAGGAAGCTTAACATTTATCCACAAGTAACATGTGCTCTTTATTATCACAGTAAATCTTTCTGCTTTGCAGGAAGGCTTTCAAAGCAGCTGATCCAAATGGCACCAAGCTGCAATGTGTTCAGGGGCTTTCCTTAAATCCACTCCCATCCCATGTTACCACTTCCCTCACCAGCGCTACCCTTACTCACTTGTATACTCTCAAACAAACAGAATCCGTATGCAAAATGCACCAGCTCCTGCAGTCATGTGTTCCTACGACAGCTGCCACATTTCACTCGAATCCAATGGCGAGACAAATACTGTGGATAACTCAGTTCCTTCTGACTCCACCTGGCCTCTCTGCTAATGGTGGACTGACGGATCAGAAGAATTTTATTTCGCTGAATAATGGTATAGAGGCAGCTGACAACTGCACACTCTGCTAATTTTAGTGAAGGCAGCTGTACATGTAAATAATGAGCTAACAGCAGCTCCATAATGCAGAGTTCTAGATGTTGAAGCTTGTGCTGGAATGGTTGCCACCCGTCCACCTTAATACCAACAGTCTAAAATTTTGAGAATGTAAACTGGTCACCTAAAGCCTTTTTTAAATATTAAAAAGTCTACTCTTGTACTATGATGTGGGGGCCTTAATTCCTAATATTAAAGTTTTACATGAATTTTGATCGATCCTCTGCCCCCCATGCCTTTAGTGATCACGCCTTCACATTGGCAAGAAAGAGCTCCTTGGCTCTTCTCGATCAGCAATATTGCCTTGACTTGGAACAGAATGTACTCCCTTTCATAATGGAAGCTAAAATAATGAAGCCATCTGTATATATGCAAAAACAAACAAATGTCTGCAACTCTATTTGCAAAACAAGTCGGACCAGGGCCAGTCTACAGGAGATAAGGAGATAAGGAGATGACCTCATAGGGCACATGAAGTTTAGAATCATGCATTGTCTGTCTCTGGATTCACTCAGTCTCAGGCCTTGAAATGAAGGTTGCTGAACCTCCAGACAAGAGCACCAGAACTGGCAGCCTGACATTGGAGGAGTTAAAAGGAACCATTTTGCATGCAAGTCTGACAATCAGTAGAAAAAAAAACATGCATAACAAGCTTCCCGATTGTTCAAGCATGTGTGACTGTGTTAGAATGGGTTCACGGATCCATCTGAGCACTCACATTCTCACCATCAGTAATCCTTCTCCTCCCCTTCCCTGACCCTGGGCCCAGAGCTCACTGTTGCCAACCCAGCCGAGATCAGCTTCAGCCAGCACAGACATGGGATCAAACTTTCTGGGTTTAGCCCCAGCTAAAGTCCCTGCCTTTACCAGCAGAGCCCTTGGGCAGCCACAGCATTAATAATTTGAATTATGAATACTGGTATTGTAGGTGCTGAAAAGCAAGTTTTTGTAATTGTGAAAATCCAATAAGCTGCAAATTACAAAAACAAAAATCTGAATTTGATACAAACTTCAGGGTCAATTTTCCTGTCACTCTTCCCCCTGCACCTGGGTACCAGGCAGGTGCAGCACACCCAAAGTGCACTCTGCTTGCAATGACCCGAAGCCACCTGTATTTCCAGGTTCAGGTTATTTACAAAGGTCAGGCCTGTTCCCTGGCAGGGCCCAGCACCGGGGAAGCCTGCAGCAGTGGGATTGCCTGCTGACATTCAGGCCTGCTGGCTGCTCTCCAGAAACAGTCAGTCAGAGGCCTCCAGTGCCGATCCATGTTCCTGGACTGACTGATCATGGGTCCTCTGCTCTTCCCTGCCTGATCCTCTCCAATCCTCTGATTGGAAGGGAATGGGCACAGGCCCAAGGTCCACTTCTTCCGAGTGCCCCTTCTGGTGTTGGGTGAGGTAAAGGAGGCAGAAGGTCCCCCCCTTCCTCTCCCGGTCTCATTATTGGGACAGCCCTCTGTAGTGTATGTGCCTTTAAGGGGAGAACTACTTTTTACAGCTCCTGTATACTGTAGTACCAGCAATGACCACACCTGTATATAACCCTGAGTAGGGATCTGTACTGTTTAGTTGTAGAGCAACCCTCATCCAGTAAACACCTGTTGATTGTTCCTCTGCAGTCTGTCGATTATTTGAAGGACACACTACCTAAAGATTCACGGATTCAACATTGGCGACGAGGTGATTCGAACCTACCTGCAACTCTGCAGAAGGCCGATTCCATCAGTGCGGGCGTCGACCATCCTGAGAGGACTTGAGCAGGCAAAGGAGGCTGTGGAGAGCTGGGCTTGGTTCTCCAGCCGCGAAGATCCAGCGCAGCGGGCTGGCAGCAGGTACGGCGCAGACCCTTCCCGGACAGCGGCGGCGGGAGCCGACCGACGGCACAGAAAAAGGCCGAGCAGCGTCGACGGGTAAGAGAGAGGGTAAAGCGCACAGGGCGCAGCCAGGGTTGAAGACCGAGCGGCGTCAACGAGAGAGGGTGAAGCGCGCATGGCGCAGCCGGGGTTGAAGACCGAGCGGCGTCAACGAGAGAAGCGCGCAGGAAAACGCGCAGAGCGCGGCCGGTGTTCAAGGGCCGAGCAGCGTCCGCGGGGGAAGAAAAGAAAGCGGGGGAGACGCCATTTGGGCCGCAGCGGAGAAGGGAAGCGCGGGAGGCGCCATTTTGAGCCAGCGGAGAAGAAGGGAGAGCGCGGGAGATGCCATTTTTAGCCAGTCTAACCACACCCAGGGATGCAGAAGAGTGGCAGGGTCACAGCGTTCGACAATGAAGTCGAAGATTGGGCGACATATGTAGAACGCATAGAGGTGTACTGCAAAGCGAATGAAGTGCCAGATGCCAGGAAAGCACTGGTATTGTTGAATTCCATGGGTGCAAAAACGTACGGCTTACTGCGAAATCTAGTCACCCCAGAGAAGCCAGTGGAAAAGGATTTTGAAAGCATAGTGGCAATCCTACAGGACCACTTAAACCCCACACCGCTGCTGATAGCAGAAAGATTTAAGTTTCACAAAAGGAACCAGCATAAAGACGAAAGTAATGCGGAGTATTTAACGGAACTGCGCAAGCTATCGAAACACTGCCAGTTTGGAACGGGACTAGCAGATACTTTAAGGGACAAGTTTGTGTGTGGGCTTCAAAGTGAAGGAACCCAGAAACGGCTTCTATCAGAAAACGATCTTACGCTGGACAAGGCTTTCAACATGGCAGTATCACACGAAGCAGCCGCACGGGGCGCTGCAGAGATACAATGGAGACCGCAAGAATATGGCACAAATGAAATGTCATATGGAGCAGTGAAGTGTTATCGCTACGGCAGAACAACACACGACCATAAGGATTGTTGGTTCAAGGACCAAGTGTGCAGTGTGGAAAAGTAGGACACATAGCAAGAGTCTGCAGGTCGGGAAAGAAAACCAGCAGCAAGAAACCTCCACAGGAGAAGTACAAAAAGGTACATAAGGTGACGGAGAGTAGTTCAGACGAACAGAAAAGTGATACAGACTCCGGAAGCAAGGAGCTGGGTTGTCTGAAACTACATAATGTAACCAAAATGGAGGATCACCAAACTATCTGGGTCATGCTCAAGATAGACGGAGTCCAAGTGAAAATGGAATTTGTTGTATCCGTGTGTTAATGGAGACACGGAATGCAGGAGTTGGTTTCACAGGTGTTTACTGAACAAAGTCTGGAGGTGAACTAACAGATACAAGACACTATACAGGCTTATATAGCCCAAGTGGCCATTACTGGCATTACAGTACACAGGGGGCTCTTAAAGGCACATACACCACAATTCCTCCCCTTTTAGACAACCAGTACATAACATTTTAAGTAATCATTAATTAACATGTTACAAGAACAATAATCTACACATTGCTGCAGTTAATCAATTATAAGTCAGTCTCTCTGGAGGCTTCCTGACTCGGTCCGGATAACGCCTCGGTGGTGTAGTAGTTTTTGGTGGTGTAGTAGGTTCTTTTGGCAAGGTCGATTCGGCTTGAATGTCAGCGTCGGGTTCATCTGGTTCCAGTATCACCGGATCGGAGGTAGATACTATGGGTATCTCTGCTTCATCATTAGGCGTATAGAGTTGTGGTGTAGGTTGTCCCTTTTCGGATGACTCTATGATCTGGTCAGCATGGCGCCTTATTATGCTTTCTCCAATGTCCACGGTATACATCAGCGGTCCTAGTCGTGTGCAAAAAGTTCCAGGCTGCCATTTCTCGGTACGGTAGTCCCGGGCCAAAACTTGTTGACCTATCTGGAAGGTTCTAGTTGGCCTTTCATTCATGCCTTGAAATTGCCTGTTCTCCACGTCCCTTCTGATGTTTGGCTTGATCAAATCCAGCCGGCATCTTAGGCTTCTATTGAAGAACATCATGGCGGGAGTTTGGTTTGTAACCACATGTGTTGCATTCCTGTATGCAAACAAGAAGTTATCTACCTTATGCTGTAGATTTATGTCTTCATTACCCATGGCCTTTATGGCCTTCTTGAAGGTCTGGACAAACCTTTCAGCCAATCCATTGGTGGCGGGATGGTATGGGGCGGACGTGTAGTGCTTAACCCCATTGTTTTTTAAGAACTTCCTGAATTCTTCGGACACAAATTGCGGTCCATTATCAGAACAGATCGGTTCAGGCAGCCCATTCCTGGCAAATATGGTCCTCAATACTGTGATGGTTTTTTCCGTGGTGGTGGAGGACATCTTTATTACCTCCGGCCACTTGGAGTGTGCATCAACTGCGATTAAGAACATTGAGTCCATAAATGGACCAGCAAAGTCGATGTGTACCCTTTGCCATGGAGATGAGGGCCACTCCCATGGATGTAGAGGGGCTTGTGGTGGGGCGTTTTGGACCTTCTGGCATCCTAGGCAGCTCTTGGTCATTTCTTCGATGTCTCCATCGATACCTGGCCACCACACAAACGCTCTGGCTAGGTTCTTCATTTTCACTCCACCCAGATGCCCCTCGTGAAGCTCCTTTAGCACTTTATCCTGGAGTTTGGGTGGAATCACCACTCTGGATCCACACATCAAGGTTCCTCGGCACACTGACAGCTGTTCTCTTCTTTGCGAGAATGCTGGCAACAGTGGTTCGCCATGTGCTGGCCATCCCTTCACCGTTAAATCGTAGACGAGAGAGAGAGAGCGAGAGAGAGAGTCGGGTCATTTTTCGTTTCCTTTTCAATGGCAGAATTTGTTACTGGTAGACATTCCACTATGGTTGAGTGGAACATCTCCACTGGGTCCACTGTAGGTGCCTCTTCTACCGTTGGCAACGGTAGGCGCGATAAACCGTTAGAATACAAAGGATCAAAACAGCATGGGAATGCTATGTCATATTGGTGTGCCCCTAGGAAAAGGGACCACCTCTGTAGCCTTTGCGCTGTCATAATGGGAACACCCTTTTTAGGGTTGAATATGGAGACGAGGGGTTGATGGTCAGTCAACAAGGTAAATTTTTGTCCGTGTAGGTAATGGTTGAATTTCTTCACTCCCCATACCAGGCTGAGTGCTTCCCTGTCGATCTGGGCATAGTTACGCTCAGCTGAGTTCAATGAGCGTGACGCAAAAGCTATCAGCCGCTCCGAGCCATCAGGGAATCTATGCGATAATACCGCTCCTACGCCGTAAGGGGATGCATCGCACGCCAGTCTGATTGGCAGTGATGGGTTGTAATGAGCCAAAACTTCCTTGGTCGTGATCAAGCCTTTGCATTTATGGAAGGCACGTTTACAGTCTTCGCTCCATTTCCAAATTACTCCCGTTTGTAGCAGTTCGTTAAGAGGGTGCAGAAGAGTTGACAAGTTCGGTAAAAGTTCGGGCAGCACGGTGGCATAGTGGTTAGCACTGTTGCCTCACAGCGCCAGGGACCCGGGTTCGAATCCGGCCTCGGGTGACTGTCTGTGTGGAGTTTGCACATTCTCCCCGTGTTTGCGTGGGTTTCCTCCGGGTGCTCCGGTTTCCTCCCACAGTCCAAAGATGTGCGGGTTAGGTTGATTGGCTATGATAAATTGACCCTTAGTGTTGGGGGGATTAAATACGTGGGGTTACGGGGATCGGGTGGGATATGTGTCGGTGCAGGCTCGATGGGCCGAAATGGCCTCTATCTGCACTGTGGGGTTTCTGTGTTCTGTGAAAAAATTTATGATAGTAATTTATCAATCCCAGGAACGACCTTAATTGTGAGACATTTTCAGGTGCTGGGGCTTTTATGACCGCTTCAATTTTTTCAAGTGACTTATGCAACCCTTCTTCGTTAATTATGTGGCCACAATATATTTGTTTCTGGAAAAATTCGCACTTGGGGCGATTTGCTCGTAGGCCCCGTTCTCTCAGCCTAGTGAGCACCTGCTCCAAATTGGCAAGGTGCTCGTTGTCGTTTTCTCCTGTTACAAGGATGTCGTCTAGGTAGCATTGAGTCCCCAGAATCCCTTGGAGGACTTGCTCCATAGCTCTTTGCCAGATAGCTGGAGCTGATGCTATTCCGAAAACCAGTCGATTGTACTGGCACAGGCCTTTGTGTGTATTTATCGTGAGATACTTTTTAGAGGCCTCTTCAACCTCCATCTCTAGATATGCCTGTGCCAAGTCAATTTTGGTGAAACGTTTCCCTCCGGATAGTGAGGCGAAAATATCTTCTATCCTCGGAAGAGGATGCTGTACCGTGTGAAGGACCGGGTTTACAGTCACCTTGAAGTCCCCACAGATGCGAATTTTTCTCTGTTCTTCAGATTTATTATTCAACGTTTTCTTCATGACCGGGACGATGGGTGTTGCCCACTCGCTCCAATCTATCTTGGATAATACGCCTGCCTTTTCCAAATTCTCCAGCTCTGCCTCGACTGCTGGACGAATTGCGTATGGCACCGGCCTTGCCTTAAAAAACTTGGGAATTGCCGCATCTTCCACTTTTATTGAGGCGGTGATGCCTTTCAAGGTTCCTAGTTCCTGTTGAAACACTTCCTTGGCGTTGGCCAAGATGTCTTTTAATCGTTCAGGCATGATGTCATCATCATTTTTTTTCTTATTGGTCACCGTCAGTGCCTGAATGGAGTGCCAGTCTAAACGTATCTTCCTGATCCATTCACATCCCAACAGCGGTGGACCACCCATCTTGCAGAACGTATAAATACAACTTCTGTATTTCCTTGCCGTTGTATACAACAGGCACCCTTATTTTCCCTTTGGGGTATACTTTCTGCCCCGTATATGTTTTCAAGATAATGGATGTGTCTTTCAAAGGTATATGCGGAAATAGCCGCTCGTAATCCCGTCGATTTATGACGGTCAGAGCTGATCCTGTATCTAGCTCCATTTTAACTGGGGACCCCGTTATCGTGAGGGTAACCCAAATGGTCTGGTAATCTTCTTTGGCAATTAAATTATGTAATTTGAGACAGCTTAGTCTCTTGTTTCCGGAGTCGCTATCGCTCTTCTGGTCTTCGGAGCTACTGTCCGTCATCATTTGTACCTTTCTGTACTTTTCCTTATTGATTTTTTTCCTGTCCGTGGACTTTGTTTCTAGATCGGCATACACGTGTAATGTGTCCAATCTTTCCACATTGCCTGCATGCTTTGTCCTTGAACCAGCAGTCCCTCTGGTCATGGGTGGATCTGCCGCAGCGATAACATCTCTCGAAACCCTGTGTCATTTCATGGGTGCCGAAGTCCTGTGTCTTTTGTTGTATCGCTGCAGCTCCTCTTGCGGCTGCTTCGTATGATACAGCCACACTGAAAGCCTTGTCCAGTGTCAAATCTTTCTCAGAAAGCAGCCTTTTCTGTGTTCCTTCACTTAGGAGACCGCAGATGAATTTGTTGCGAAGAGAATCTGCCAGTCCTGCCCCGAATTGGCAGTGCTTTGACAGCTTCCTTAATTCGGTGAGGTAATCAGCGTTACTTTCATTCTTGTGCTGATTCCTCCTGAAGAATTTGAATCGTTCCGCTATCAGCAGCGGTGTTGGGTTTAAGTGCTCCTGTAGGGTATCAACAATCTCCTTAAAATTCTTGTCCATCGGTTTGGCTGGAGTGATTAAGTTTCGTAACAGCCCGTATGTTCTTGCGCCCATTAGATTTAGAAGTACTGATGCCTTATCATCCTCTATTTCATTTGCTGTGCAATATACCTGCACTCTTTCCACATGTGGTCCAATCCTCTATATCGCTATCGAAAGCAGTAATATTGCCAGTCTTAGGCATCCTGAAAAAAAAAAATGGCACCTCCCGCGCTTTCCTTTCTTCCCCGCAGAAAAAAAATGGCGCCTCCCGCGCTTTCCCGCCGCTGCTGACAACGCTGTTCTCCGCGGTTTTTATTTACATAGGTATTTTTAATAGGTGGAGACTCGTTCCCGCCAGACTCTCTGGGACTTTTCCCTCCCTCTGCTTGGTCCGAACGCCGACCTGCTTTGCAGCGCCGGCCGTCTCCCGAGTGCTCCACCCTCTGTCTCTGTTTGCCTCCGCCTTCGCTGCTCGGCCCTGCTGCAGAGCCAGCCGATGGAGCCCCAGCCCGCCGCCCAGGAAGGATTATTGCAGTACCTGCCACCAGCTAGGCTAGCTGGTGAAACCACAGTTTTTCTTTTCTTTCTTGTTTTTCTTCGACTTTCGTCTGAGGAATCGATCTCCTTTAGGTGCTGCCGAATTGCAGGTAAGTCAGTTTCCAATTCGTCGCCACTGTTGTATCCGTGTGTTAATGGAGACACGGAACCACGGAGTTGGTTTCACAGGTGTTTACTGAACAAAGTCTGGAGGTGAACTAACAGATACAAGACACTATACAGGCTTATATAGCCCGAGTGGCCATTACCGGCATTACAGTACACAGGGGGCTCTTAAAGGCACATACACCACAGAATTGGACACAGGATCAGCCCTAACAGTCATAAACCAAAGGGACTACAAGCGGCTATTCTCACATATACCCTTGAGAGATACAGAGATTATCTTGAAGACGTACACGGGGCAAAAAGTCTACCCCAAAGGAAAAATAAGGGTGAACGTGATATACAACGGCAAGGAAACACCAAAAATGGACTTATATGTATTGCCAGATGGAGGACCACCACTACTAGGACGTGAATGGATCCGGAAGATACAGTTAGATTGGCATGCCATACAAGCACTGACGGTAGATGCCAAAAAGGATGACGACGTCACACCTGGACGACTGTCAAAAATGCTAACTGACGCATAAGAAGTGTTCCAGGAGGGACTCGGAACACAAAAGGCATAACAGCGACGATCAAAAGAGAGGAAAATGCAAGCCCCAAATTTTTTTTTTTTTTTTTTTTTTTTTTTTTTTAAGGCCTTATGCGATCCGCCCAGCCGTCGAAGCAGAGCTGGAAGGTTTGGAATGTTCTGGAGTACTGTCCAAAGTGGACTGGAGCGAGTGGACTACACCCATCGTTCCTGTAATGAAGAGGTCGTTGAGTAATACGCCTGGGGAAGAAGATTCGCATCTGTGGGGGCTTTAAGGTGACAGTGAACCCAGTCCTTCACACGGTACAATATCCGAGTGACCACACCTGTATATAACCCTGAGTAGGGATCTGTACTGTTTAGTTGTAGAGCAACCCTCATCCAGTAAACACCTGTTGATTGTTCCTCTGCAGTCTGTCGATTATTTGAAGGACACACTACCTAAAGATTCACGGATTCAACACCCTCAACCTGTGCCTATTGAAGGCACAGGCACTCTGCTTCATATGCCTCGCACCCACCACGAGAAAGTCCTACAAATCCCAGGGCGCTTTTCCCCCAGGCAGTAAGTGTTCCACAGGTGCAAAGCACAGGAAAATCAGCCCCATTTCTTCCCATCTTCGCTCCTCGACTTAGCCTTACAGTTTGGCAACGATCCATCTCTTATTTTACTCTTTTTACCTTTTTCTGTTTTACATTTCTCTTCCTATTACTGTCACACAGTTCTTTTTCTTTATGTCCCTGTCATCACTGATTCTCTCTCTAATCTCCCTCTTTCTGGTTTGATGCTCAAAGATGTAGTTATGCCCAATTTGCACAGAAATGCCCCAGCAGATTTTGACAATAGTGTTTGAGAGATGACACCTCATCAGGCCTGCAAGTAATAATTCCAATGGATACTGATGTACCACAAATAATTCTGTACAATCCCTATAGGCTGATCTGGAAGAGACTGCACCATTCCAGTCATATCCTTAGTCTAATATATTGTCCATGGCTTAATGTGAAGGGCCTGAGACCGAACAACCATCTTCGACCACTGCATCCTAATAGGGTCAGAAGCACAGTTATTCTATACAGAACATCACAGAGTGTGACTTTTAAGTGTTCACATTCTGCCCTAAACAGTCTATTTGCATCAATAACTGAAACTGTCTTCAAAAGGAAGTGTTGTCTTGCAAAACAAAAACGCCACAGTACTGTTGCAGAGGTTATCCAAGCTCATAGGCTTCCTCGTGATAGCAATGTTTCTGAATTGCAGTAAAAACTGGTCTAAACTGCCTAAGCCAGCCTTTGTTCCAGGTTTACAAGTTGTTCTTTTCAATGTTAAATGTGTTGGATCACTGCTCAATTGACTGTGATGGATGTTGGTACTGTTCCTGTGAAAGTGCAAAATGGAGTTATTGTCAAATGGACATCGCTGACACTAATATTAGAAAAGCTGTGGTTTTAAAAGTGGATTTCTGCTGCAACGTGTGGCTTAGAGGGCGATTCTTGAATGACAGAATATCACCGATGGTCCAAGCCAGGTCCTGCAATTGCTCTTTTCATTTAAATTTTGTGCCATTCATCATCTTGAAGTCGGCTATACTGGTTACGACTGGACTGTGCCATCTCCAGCGATCTATGGCTGCTACTTCCTAGCTTGTTCTACAGAGCTTAAGCATTGCCTTCGAACAGCTTTAGTGATTTCATTGACCAATGGTTGTGTACACTGTTAAGCACTTTGGCATAGCAACATGTTTTGGCAAGCTAGTGCTGTCCATTTGGATGGCATTACCTGACCAATGAAGCTGCGCCTTCATCACCATAAACTGTATGTTGCTTGTTTTGGTCATTGAGAACTTCTGTGCCTTGCATGATCGTGCCACGAGATAATGGTCCAAGATAAGAATATAAGAAAAAGAACATAAGAAATAGGAGCAGGAGTAGGCCTCAAGCCTGCTCCGCCATTCAATATGATCATGGCTGATCTTCAACCTCATCTCCACTTTCCTGCACTATCCCCATATCCCTTAATATCTATCGATCTTCGTCTTGAATATACTCAACGACTGAGCCTCCACAGCCCTCTGGAGTAGAGAATGCCAAAGATTCACCACCCTCTGAGTGAAGAAATTTCTCCTCATCTCAGTCCTAAATGGCCAACCCCTTATTCTGAGACTATGACCCCTGGTTCTAGACTCCCCAGCCAGGGGAAACATCCTCCCTGCATCTACCCTGTCAAGTCCTGTAAGAATTTTGTATGTTTCAAAGAGATCACCTCTCATTCTTCTAAACTCTAGAGAATATAGGCCTAGTCTACTCAATCTCTCCTCATAGGACAATCCCCCCATCCCAAGCACTGATCCTTGCGGTACCCCACTAGTTACAGCCTGCCAACCCGAAAATGAGCCATTTACTCCTACTGTTTTCTGTCCGTTAACCAATCCTCAATCCATGCTAGTATATTACCCCCAATCCCATGAGCCCTAATTTTGTTTAATAACCACTTGTGTGGTACCTTATCGAACGCCTTCTGAAAATTCAAATACACTACATCCACTGGTTCCCCCTTAGCTATTCTGCTAGTTAATACAGGTGAAACTGGAGTTCTTCAGGTGACATCTGTGGACAGTCCATATCTCACAGCTGAACAAAAGAGTGCGAAGAATCATGGCTTGGTATGTCTCAATTTCCATCGCCAGTTTCAGATGACACTTTTCAAACACTCTGTCCTTCTGCCTTCAAATGCAACACATCCCTTTATTATACAGTTCATGCACTCCCATGTTA
The DNA here is from genome assembly GCF_052327205.1 of Somniosus microcephalus. Lineage (NCBI taxonomy): Eukaryota > Metazoa > Chordata > Chondrichthyes > Squaliformes > Somniosidae > Somniosus > Somniosus microcephalus. The sequence continues at coordinate 29,789,064 of NC_141019.1, read as the reverse complement.
CGGTGCCGGGTGCAGTAATGCTGCCAAGGCAGGTGAACTGCTGACCTGTTTTCAGCTGTTGGCCTTCAACTTGATGCCAAGGTTCCTGTGATGATCACCAGGAGCAGGGTGAAACATCATCCCCATTTTCTCAAGGCTGAAGGTAAAGTCCAGGGGCAGATGGTATACTCCTAGCAGCTAACAGAATTTGTCCACAAGGAATTGGAAGTCATGCTCTGACTAAACCAGCAGGGCGTGGCCATCAGCAGACAGAAGTCAGTGAACAATTTCTTCACTGAGTTTTGCTCTTGCCCACAGATTCAGTTTGAACAAATTGCTACTTGTTCTGAAGCTGATGCAGATGCCAGGATTCTCATTAAGAAGTTGTGGTGCATCCCACAACATGGCAGTGAAAAACTCATAAAACCTCCAGTGGTCACTTGAAAAGCTTCTTCACAATCTCCATCTGCTATCATGCTGCACTTTGGCAATGCTGACAAACTTGGCAGGCCACCTGAACTTTGCCAGGGTTCACCTGTTCACGGTGTCGGACACTTTTGTTATGTCAACAAATACAGTGAACAAGCCTTGGTTCTAAAATAAAAACAGAAAATGCTGGAACTACTCAGCAGGTCAGGCAGCATCTGTGGAGAGAGAAACAGAGTTAACATTTCAGGTCGATGACCCTTCGTCAGAACTGGAAAAAGCTGGAGATGGAACAGATTTTTAAGCAAGTGCAGGGGCAGGGAGAGGGGGGAGGGGAGGAAAGAACAAAAGGGAAGGTCTGTGATAGGGTGGAAGGCAGGAGAGATTAAGAGAGATTAAGAGATGGTGCAAGGCAAAGGAGATGGTAATGGGACAAGTTAAGAAACAAAGGATGGCTCTAGATGAAGTGTAAATGGCCCTGGCAGAATGAAAGACAGCTGCCGTGTGGGAAGAGAAAAAAAAATAAATGGAAAAAAAAGGATAGGGGCAGAGGTTATGGTCCAAAATTGTTGAACTCGATGTTGAGTCCAGAAGGCTGTAAAGTGCCTAATCGAAAGAGGTGCTGTTCCTCGAGCTTACGTTGAGCTTCATTGGAACAGTGTAAGAGGCCGAGGACAGTGAGGTCAGAGTGGGAGTGGAGCGGAGAATTAAAGTGACAGGCGACCGGAAGCTCGGGGTCACCCTTACGGACTGAACGGAGGTGTTCCGCAAAGCGGTCACCCAATCTGCGTTTGGTCTCCCCAGTGTAGAGGAGACCGCATCGTGAGCAGCGAATACAGTATATTAAATTGCAAGAAGTACAAGTAAATCGCTGTTTCACCTGGAAGGGGTGTTTGGGGCCCTGGACAGTGGGAAGGGTGGAGGTAAAAGGGCATGTGTTGCATCTCCTAAGCTTGCACGGGAACGTGCTGGGCGAAGGGGAAGGGGTGCTGGGGGTGGTAGAGGAGTGGACCAGGGTGCCGCGGAGGGAGCAGTCCCTTCGGAATGCTGAAAGGGGAGGAGAGGGGGAGATGTGCTTGGTGGTGGGATCACGCTGGAGGTGGCAGAAAATGATCCGTTGAATGTGGAGGCTGGTGGGTTGAAAGGTGAGGACAAGGGAAACCCTATCGTGGTTCCGGGAGGGAGGGGTAGGGGTGAGGGCAGAAGTGCGGGAGATAGAACGGACACGGTCAAGGGCCGTGTCAACCACAGTGCAGCGGGGAATCTTCGGTTCTACTCTATCGCATTCTCCTGCACTTGAGCAAATCTGAAGATCATGTCAGTGGTGCTATGGTTAGTATGGAAACCAAACTGACTCTTACGACACTTGGCTGTCATAATGATCCTGTTCAAGAGCACTCTGACAAGCATCTTTTAGGTGACCATAAAAGAGAGGTAGCCACTATGGTTGGAATTTGACAAGTCTCCCTCGCACTTATAGATGACGATAAGCAGAACATCCTTCAGATCTTGTGGCACACGTCCGCTGTCCATCTTCTTTTGAATGTCTTCTTTAGCTGTGAGATGATAACATTGGCAGCACATCTGTACACTTCTGTGAGGATACCATCACTTCCAGGTGCCTTGCCATTCCATAGAACTTGCACAGCCTTTCTGATTTCATCAATTGCGAGTGGGGCTCGCAGTCAGTCATGAAACAGTTGCTGCTGAATTTCATTGATCACTTGCTCTTTGACTTCTTATAGACGAGTCAGGACATGATTTGTGTTTAACCCATCTTTGCACGAGTTCATCTTTGTTACTGAAGAATTATCTGCCATCTTCTCATCTCACCAGACCTTTGCCAATTGAACTAGTTGTGATCCTCTGCTCAAACACTATGGCTACTCAAAGTCTCATTAGGTAATTATCACTCTAAAGAAACATGGAACACAGAGTTCAGACACTGACTTTTGACCCGAGACCTGCACTCCAATACCACAGGACAGATGGGATAAAAAATTTCCACTTGTAGTCTGCATATTCTGTGTCTACAGCACTTCAAATCACATTAAAAAAAAAACAATTTCTGCTTCCAACCTGAATTTAACAGAATTAAAAGCCTGAATCTGAAAAACAATGGCAGAGAATCTAATATCGGAATCTCTACAATGTTCCTCAGACATAGAATCAGAATAGTACAGCACAGAAAGGCGGCCATTCGGCCCATCGAGTCTGCGCCAGCTCTTTCGAAGAGCAATACAGTTAAGTTCCACTCCCCTGCTCTTTCCCCATAGCCCTGTAACTATTTCTCCTTCAAGTATTTAAGCAAGTCACTTTTGTTGGCTATTATTTAATCTGTATCCACCACCACATCCGTTCACTCAGCTGATGCTTTGTATTTTCAAGAACCCTTTTTAAAAATGGGAACAGATAGTGAATCCCCCTTCAATCGCCCTGAGCACCAAGAACATTCAGGGCCCCTCCACAAGCCCAACCTGTACAACCCCCAATCCATTAAAATACAAACAAGCAGTAAAATGAAGGAAGAAATAGGCCCGTAGGATGTTTACACACGGCATTAATAATAAAGCAAATCATATCAGAATATACTACACTGAAATGAAACTGCTTCATTTGGACAGGGCACAGGCCCTTTCGGCCTATGCATGAATCCACCTCTACAAGATTTTTCAATGCACCAGTAAATTACTCACTCTGATTTGGGATTTTAGTGTTCACTAATACATGTACATGTTTCGATGATAGTCTTGCCAAAGTCAGGTACATCACAGTCTGTTAATGTCACATAAATAATGCAGCAGCCAGGTGAAAATTAATTTAAAGTCTGCGCCCACAGCCGGTTTTCAATTACACACATATTGCTCCTGCATTGAGTAAAATGAAACACTTTACCTCCCAGCAGTTTACCCCACCTTGTGCCTCCCAGGCTAGTTGAATTTTTCATTATATTAATGCATCAATTACAATGTACAGTATTGATGGTGGAGGGGAGAGGTGCTGGAGGGTGGGGAGAAGAAGAGAGCTGGCAGATAAAGGGGTGTAGAGAAACATGTTTAAAATGAACATTGCTCCAATATTACCCGATAGATCTGATTGTGTGGGATATGCAAGTCAAAATTACACCGAATAATTGACCTCCATTTTAAAAAAAATCTTAAAAGGAGAGTTTTAATTGCCAAATAACTTTTAATTAAAACATGGAGCTTTTCTCCATTATGATGTTTCTGGCACTAATTTGTTAAAGCAATTTCGAAAGAGTATGCTTTCCACTTTACTGCAGCAGCCATTGGCTACTCCCAGCCTGTGTCACTGAATGATGATGTTGGTTACTGCTGAGATACAGGAGGAAATGAGAACGCACAAACAATAAACAGAGCAAGTGTCAGATTTCTTAAAACTGGGCGACGTAGTTGGAAAATTTTAGGTGAAAGAGCACCCAAAGTGAACTCTTTTGGAAGTACAGTAATCATGTTTGCAAGGAGCTCAGAAGGTGGGGCCGGGGGGCTGGATATACACACACTGCCAGCTGAGGTTGTGGGCCGCATTTTTATTCTACTCCAGACACCTTGTCCATGAGCAAAGATCACAAAATGCACTTCCGAGATGTTTTTAATATGGGTGCGTGTTGAAGAAAAGGTTTTGGGCAGGTGCGTCAGGGAAGAGTCCAAGTGAAAGTGGATGAGTTAGAACCAGGATATTAAGGGATCTTGAAAAAACTACCAGGATAAAATCAAAGCTAGTCATAGAATAGAGTCTGGATATTATTAAAGAGAGGAAGTTCATGTGTGTTAATAACAACCTTGCATTATAAAAGTAGTTTTTTTTTTAAAAAAGCACACCACTCCAACACATACATATACATACACATAAATACATATATCTAATTTTGCTATTCATCTGCTTAGAATGGAGGAGTAATGATCACATTAAAGCATTTGACAGCTCTGATCAGATGAGGGGAAACATCCTGAAGACTGGTAAGATGCTAGAGATAAAATAAAGTGAACTGGTCTGGGATACTGGGTATTGCCATGGTGGCGGGACACAGGTTGATCCCCCATTTCATTGGGTTCCTGATCTTCACCCAGTTGCCTGGAAGGCTACTCGCGGAGTAGCTGGGGTTATCCCCGAGCCGTTCTCATGCACCTTCTAGCAGCTGGTTCACAGCAGCATAAGATGAAGTTTGGGAATAACAGAAAAATAAATTACTGATGAGAAAGCCATAAATACTTGTTAATATCGGTGCTGATGAAATATAGAGGCCTGTTAGAGTGAGGAGTGTATATTATCAAAGATAAGGGGCTGAAATTCCTCTTGATGAAAATGGGAGAAAGCCTGTTTTCCTTCATCGTTAACAAAATTGCATTCTCGGAACTCACATTCCTGCAGTTTTGTTAGTGAGTCATTGGAAAAATACAGGCATTCTCCCATTTTTTTGTTAGGGAAATTTCACCCCCACAGTGTAATAGTGTACGATGTATATTATATCAGAGACGGTTATACTTCGGGTATAAATCCACAGCACAAAACCATCCACACAGTATTAATTCATTAAATTAGCATTCTCACTCAAAGGCCACAGGCTAGTGTTTTAAAAAAAAAAAAAAAATATTTGTTTATGGGATGTGGGCATTGCTGGTAAGGCCAGCATTTATTGCCCATCCCTAATTGCCCTTGAGAAAGTGGTGGTGAGCCGCCTTCTTAAACCGCAGAGGGCAGTTAAGAGTCAACCGCATTGCTGTGGGTCTGGAGTCACATATAGGCCAGACCGGGTAAGGACGGCAGATTTCCTTCCCTAAAGGACATTACTGATCCAGATGGGGTTTTACGACAATCTGGTCAATTCATGGCAACTGGTCCTAGTTTTTTTATTCCAGATTTATTTAATTAACTCAATTTAAATTCCACAGCTACCATGGTAGGATTATGAACCCGTGTCTCCGGATCATTAGTCCAGGCCTCTGGATTACTAGGCCAATAACATAACCACTATGCTACCGTACCCCTAATTTAATTCAGTGCTGAAGAATTTTGCTTAATGGGGGATGTTTTCATAAATGGGACAATAGATTCAAATCCCAGTCCCAGCTACCTTTTGGATTAAATGGAAATGTCCCACTAATGCATTAGGAGGTGCTCTTCTGGGGTTTGGACTGAGGCACATTGTTGGGGCAAGCTAAAGGAAGTTTCATTCTACAGTATCTGACCCGGCAGTGCGAACAATGGGTGCCACAATGAAAAGGATTTTATTCCCCAGCAATTGCATGCCTCAGCTTGATAAGCATTATGGTCACAAAAAAAGTATTTTCCTCAGTTACATCTTGCACCTGAAATTGAAAAAATAAATAAAACACATCTTAAAAGAACCCATGATTTTTAAAAAATAAAAACTGAAAATGCTGGAAATACTCAGCAGGTCAGGCAGCATCTGTGGAGAGAGAAACAGAGTTAACCTTTCAGTTCGATGACCCTTCGTCAGAACCATGATTTTTTTTACTGCCGTGCACGTCGAGGAGACCGGCTGTTTCGAGTCAGGTAAAAGCTCCAATTTGAAGTCCATTAACATCAGCCACTGGTTCTATCAGTGAGTGCCTGCTGCATTGAGAGAACATGGATCAGCATCTGCTCAATCACGGACACTGAAAGAAGCTGGGATTTGCTCCCTAACAATACTGCTTCCAATTTACCAGCACATTCTCCATAACCAAATATTAGTGTCCCAGAATCCTGCTGGATTGTTCCCTCATAGCCTGTCCATCTGTGTTTCATTTAAAGAGCAACTGATTTTACAGCATACTTTATATGGAGTGCTTCGGTAACTGCCAAGTTCCTTCAGTATTTCATTTTTGTTCAACACTTTCTTCAACTAGCCCCAATGCATTGCGCTATGATGTGGTGCAATGCAGGTTCATACCTGGGGTCCTTTGTCTGGTAGTTACCATATCACAGCAGCCCCTGAGGAATGGACTGAACAAAGCAAAGTACCTACTGGACACAGATCATCTTCTCAGACAGGAATGGTGTGTGGGGTGCAGGGAGAATCAAGAGAGGAGATGTGGGGGGAGAAATGCCTTGAGACACACTATCACCCTCAAAACGTAAATTAAAAAAGCAGTAACGTGGAGTCCAAATAAGATAAACTCCGGTTTTTCTCCAGTCATAAATTACTTGATTCCCCCACACTTGGATCATCCCATGGCACACATCCTTCGGCAGCAGAAAGGGCAGACATGCAAGATGCTTCTCGGCCTCTGGGGAATGCCCAGGGAGCACATCTCGGAGCCAAGCATCAGAGGGGGATATAACTAGTCTATTACTATTCCCTTCCTCCTTGCAACAAAGTGCCTTTACTTAGTACCTTCCCCATGGAAATTGTGGGATGAGAACACAAATCCCATCGTTTTATGATGCCGTGAATTAGAGCATTAGTGCACCAACACCATCCAGTGTAACCAAATCCCATAAAATCAAAAAAAGTGTTCCAGCAGATGTAGATTCTGTGCCCATGCTTTTTTCATTTTCAACAGTATGGTATATCTGATACCTAGAATGAGGAGAGGACAGGCACTGTATCCCTCTACTGTCGTCTCCCTCCCACCGCGCCCCCCCCCCCCCCAAATCCTCCCCTCACTTCCCTCTCATAGATTAACTATCTGAACGTCTGTACTGGTGACTAATGCAGATTATTCCGCTTCAATGGAATGGTGGCTGTAATCTGTGGGATCGAGGTTGCGATGCTCCACTGAACTGCAAGCTTGTATCAAAAATTGTAACAACATTAAAAATGTGTTTTTGCTTCAGAGCCACCTCTGCACTGGGAAGTAAGGAAGGATACATTCCACATCCAGTGTCCCGTGCACAGCAAACCCCTCACAACGAATTTCTAACAAATCTAATCAGGAAGAACAAACCATCCTAAAATCTGCTACAATTAAAAATATTTTATCACCAAAGGCATGTAATGTAAAAAGTATCAGAATGCAGTAGTATGACCGCACCCTATTGGAACTTCCAGCCCACCAGTACCAACTCTTATCTGCAGAAATACAACAAATCATCCTTCATATCGAGAGAGATTTTATAAAACCTATAAGTATTCAAATTCAAATCACAACCCTTGTATAAAAAGTGGAAGCATAAATAACAGCTGAATTTAACATAGTTACAGATATTTTCTATAACATGCACACATCTTATAGCCATGTGAACTTTAAAAAAAATTCTTCACTGCTGCAGATATAGTTGGAGGAATGATACGAGCGCACATCTGGAATGAGGAGATTGCACCGGCATTAGGACCCCGCGCATCCCTCTTCCCCCCCAATAATGTTTCGGACTGGGATTGCGATCCCCCACAGATGCAGAAACTTTGTAACTAAAAAAAGAAAACTCTTGCACTTTCTGCACGGCGAAGCTTCCCGCTGCCCGTCCCTTACCCAGGCTGGAAGGCTCTTGTTGGTCGTCTTTTTGGTGACGGTCTCTTCGTTCTCCAGGAGGTAGAAGGCGTCCCTCAGCCTCTTCCACTTGCTCTCCCTCCGCATTTTCCAGCCCATCCACAGCACTAGCCCGAAAACCAGAAAGCTGACACTCAGCCCGAAGTAACCGGTCAGATAGATCGGCATGAGCCACAGCAGCGTCTTGATGAACCTGGTTAGCAGAGCCATCATGTCGGTGACGGCCAGGCTCGGCGCCCCGGCTTCCTCAGGGGTCCCGCCAGCGGAGGCCGGCGCCCCCTCCTCGCGAGCGCTGGCCCTTCGATCCATGAGCTTGCTTTTTTTTTACACACACACAAAAAGGTTTTTTTTTTAAATGAAATAAAACACACACAAATTGCAAACAAAAAGTGTTCGGGATTCAGTAAAGGGCACGGCAAGTCATCCCAGCGCGAGTGGCTGGAGTCTCTCCCTGACTCTGCCGCGAGCTCCGGAGAATAACGAATCGTTCGCTCCCAGCACGGTTCGTTAAATGTCGGAGAGCCGCGCCGTGCAGGAGGAATGCGCGCAAAATGTTTCCCCCCGCCTGTCACCAGCGAGAAGTAAAAACCAGCTCTGCTCCCTCTCTCTTATAGCCCTTTGCCAGAGGGCGTTGCTGGCGTCTGCATCCTGAAGAAATCCTTTGCTCACACTCACTGCTCTTTTTTTTCCGGGAATTAGGAAGTGGCTGCAAATCTGAAATTCTAACTACGCCTTTCCCCTCAACTCGCCACACAAAAAAAAATTCGAGGAAGATATATTTGATTCATACTGTGGCCGCGTAGAAAAGGCAGTTTGTGCGGGACGGTGACTTATCGGTTGTGGGGTATTTTTTGTGTCGAGCGGAAAGTTTGGTCCCAAAGTGCAGAGCAAACCCGGGCATGAAGAGTGAGCCAGGCCGACCCTCCACATTCACCCGACTTTAAGAACTTCCGTCACATCCGTTCGCTCTTTCTCGCAGTTTTTTTTATATATAATAAAAGTACCATCTTATTCCTAAATATGTTTGTGTTGTTTTGAAAAGTAACCAGCAGTTTATCAGCCGCAGCCCGCGGAACGGTGACACCGAGTACACAACCGATGTTAGAAGTCACACAACATATTTGGGAAGGCCGCCCTTTCCACTCACCGCCTCAAGTAACTCCTCTGTTTACCACATTCAGTTAGCAGGAGGATTTATTTATTATGGCTTCATTGTGAAATATTACTGAGGATTTTCAGGTTTTTGCACATAGAGTTGTCAACATCCCATAAATGGAGTGACACAGCCAGTAAAGGTGAGAGATAGCAAATGGCTACCGACATGACACTGGCACACCCAGCCCAGTTGACCCTGCAAAGTCCTCCTCACCAACATCTGGGGACTTGTGCCAAAATTGGGAGAGCTGCCCCACAGACTAGTCAAGCAACAGCCTGACATAGTCATACTCACAGAATCATATCTTTCAGCCAAACTCCTCCATCACCATCCCTGGGTATGTCCTGTACCACCAGCAGGACAGACCCACCAGAGGTGGTGGCACAGTGGTATACAGTCAGGAAGGAGTGGCCCTGGGAGTCCTCAACATTGACTCCGACCCCATGAAGTCTCATGGCTTCAGGTCAAGCATAGGCAAGGAAACCTCCTGCTGATTACCACCTACTGCCCTCCCTCAGCTGATGAATCAGTACTCCTCCATGTTGAACACCACTTGGAAGAAGCACTGAGAGTAGCAAGGGCACAGAATGTACTTTGGGTGGGGGACTTCAATGTCCATCACCAAGAGTGGCTCGGTAGCACCACTACTGACCGAGCTGGCCGAGTCCTGAAGGACATAGCTGCCAGTCTGGGCCTGTGACAGGTGGTGAGAGAACCAACACGAGGGAAAAACCTACTTGACCTCGTCCTCGCCAATCTACCTGTCGCAGATGCATCTGTCCATGACAGTATTGGTAAGAGTGACCACCACACAGTCCCTGTGGACAATGAGGACACCTTCCATCGTGTTGTGTGGCACTACCACCGTGCTAAATGGGATAGATTCAGAACAGATCTAGCAGTTCAAAACTGTGTGTCCATGAGGCGCTGTGGGCCATCAGCAGCAGCAGAATTGTATTCCACCACAATCTGTAACCTCATGGCCCGGCATAGCCCTCACTCTACCATTACCATCAAGCCAGGGGACCAACCCTGGTTCAATAAGGAGTGTAGAAGAACATGCCAGAAGCAGCACCAGGTGAACCTAAAAATGCGGTGCCAACCTGGGGAAGCTGCAACACAGGACTACATGCATGCTAAAAAGCAGAAGCAGCATGCTATAGACAGAGCTAAGCGATCCCACAATCAACGGATCAGATCAAAGCTCTACAGTCCTGCCACATCCAGTCGTGAATGGTGGTGGACCATTAAACAACTAACGGGAGGAGGAGGCTCCATGAATATCCCCATCCTCAATGATGGTGGAGCCCAGCACGCGAGTGCAAAAGACAAGGCTGAAGCGTTTGCAACCATCTTCAGCCAGAAGCATCGAGTGGATGATCCATATCAGCCTCCTCCTGAGGTCCCCACCACCAGCCAATTCAATTCACTCCACATGATATCAAGAAACGGCTGAGCACACTGGATACAGCAAAGGCTGTGGGACCCGACCACATCCCAGCTGTCGTGCTGAAGACTTGTGCTCCAGAACTAGCCGTGCCTCTAGCCAAGCTGTTCCAGTACAGCTACAACACTGGCATCTATCCGACAATGTGGAAAACTGCCCAGGTATGTCCTGTCCACAAAAAGCAGGACAAATCCAATCTGGTCAATTACCAACCCATCAGTCTACTCTCAATCATCAGCAAAGTGATGGAAGGTGTCGTTGACAGGCTATCAAGCAACACTTGCTCACCAATAACTTGCTCACTGATGTCCAGTTTGAGTTCCACCAGGACCACTCAGCTCCAGACCTCATTATAGCCTTGGTCCAAACATGGACAAAACAGCAGAATACCAGAGGTGAGGTGAGAGTGACTGCCCTTGACATCAAGGCAGCATTTAACCGAGTGTGGCATCAAGGAGCCCTAGTAAAACTGAAGTCAATGGGAATCAGGGGGAGAACTACTCTCCACTGGCTGGAGTCATACCTAGCACAAAGGAAGATGGTTGTGGTGGTTGGAGGATGATCATCACAGCCCCAGGACATCGCTGCAGGTGTTCCTCAGGGCAGTGTCCTAGGCCCAACCACCTTCAGCTGCTTCATCAATGACCTTCCCTCCATCATAAGGTCAGAAGTGGGGATGTTCGCTGATGACTGCACAGTGTTTAGTGCCATTCACAACTCCTCAGATAATGAAGCAGTCCATGCCTGCATGCAGCAAGACCTGGACGACATTCAGGCTTGGGCTAATAAGTGGCAGGTAAAATTCGTGCCACACAAGTGCCAGGCAATGACTATCTCCAACAAGCAAGCATCTAACCACCGCCCCTTGACTTTCAACGGCATTACCATCGCCGAATCCCCCACCATCAACATCCTGGGGATCACCATTGACCAGAAACTTAACTGGACTAGCCACATAAATACTATAGCAAAAAGAGCAGGTCAGAGGCTGGGTATTCTGCGGCGAGTGTCTCACCTCCTGACTCCCAAAAGCCTTTCCACCATCTACAAGGCACAAGTAAGGAGTGTGATGGAATACTCTCCACTTGCCTGGATGAGTGCAGCTCCAACAACACTCATGAAGCTCGACACCATCCAAGACAAAGCAGCCTGCTTGATTGGCACCCCATCGACCACCTTAAACATTCACTCCCTCCACCACCAGCATACTGTGTCTGCAGTGTGTACCATCTACAAGATGCACTGCAGCAACTCGCCAAGGCTTCTTCAGCAGCACCTCCCAAACCCGCGACCTCTTCCACCTAGGACCAGGGCAGCAGGCGCATGGGAACACCACCACCTCCAAGTTCCCCTCCAAGTCACACACCGTCCTTAGAAGTATATCGCTGATCCTTCATCATCGCTGGGTCAATCCTGGAACTCCCTCCCTAACAGCACTGTGGGAACACCTTCACCACACGGACTGCAGCGGTTCAAGAAGGCGGCTCACCACCACCTTCTCAAGGGCAACTAGGGATGGCCAATAAATGCTGGGCCTTGCCAGCGACGCCCACATCCCAGGAACGAATAAAAAAAAAGTAATTTCCACATGCGGGGGGGGGGGGGGGCGCAGGGGGGCGTGATTCTCCTGTGTAACAAAATGGTAAACCAGTTTATAAATGGGTTCCGGTTTTGTTACAAATAGAGAAAGTATCTCCCCATCCACGTGGAGTTGTGTTTATTACTGAGTGACATCCATCAAAATGAGTTACATTGTAAAATCAAAGTGAGTGTCACTCCTAGTGATTGATACATGGCCCGTTTGATCTCTTCCTTCCAAAATACCAACCCTGCCACCCTTCTGTTCCAGCATCTGAAATGTAGGCTGTTTTGCTGAGGATCCCAATAGTCCCCCAGTTTTCCAAGTCGTTCTGCATCCCTGCCCAGAGCCGTTTTATTGCCGATTAAAACTGCTGATAAAAATACTACCACTCTGACACAAAGCAAAGTTTTAGCCCTGATTCAGGATGAAAGGCACTCCACGTGTTCTGAACCTGGAGCATTTCAAACAGTTTCAAATAGTAGGAGTGATGGCTCTAGCAGTGGAATAGCATTTTGAAAGCTGGGATGTCTGCTGTCATGAGGTTGTTGTTTCTAACTGGTTCTACTTTAGTACAGGTCACTGGGTGTATTACACAGATGGTGGCTGTTTGTAGTTTGCAAGGATGGACAAATTTGAAACACCAGGCAACCTGAATTTTTTTTTGGGTTATGTCATTTAAATCCAACTATCCCTTTAAAGTGTCCTTCTACACATGCACACAATTCTTCCTATTTTGTCACCATAATGACAGGCGACTACCAGCTTTCTGTTGGTGGAATAACAGCAGCAGTAGTAATTTTTTCATATTACTGTAATGGCAGGTCTGCATCTGGTCTCTGACTGGTCCTCATCCAATAACCTGGATGGTGTAGTGGTGCCAAAATACAGGTGAGAATACAACATTTCTTCATGCTGTAGGAGGAAGATTTGAAGCTATTATTAATGCTCAAATTAACCATCACAGTGAAAGTTCTGGTCTAATTCTTTAGTACAGTTTTGGCATGGCTGTTCCACATATGATCTTCTTGCCATGTTACATATTATTTGAAACTCAGTTCTTGAACACGTTAGTGATTCATTTGACATTGCCGTAGAAATTCCCTAAGCCCATGAGGGTCTGGCACCAGATAATGGTAACTTACCATTTGGTCTTCTACCAAAGCTATAGTCATGGCTCGCAGGTTCCTTCTCAAATCACTCTATGCTGTGATTGATGACTGAATGTCTGCCTCTGTTTCTGTCAATTCAGGGCTTCCCCAGGGCTATATTCTCTTTTCCACTCTTTGCTTCTTCTCTATATCCAATCCACATCCAACCCTATCCATTCGTTTGCTGATGATTGCACGTCCATCAAGTTCCTTTGGATTGTACAGCATCGGTGATCACAACCTTCATTTCTCTCACATTGCAGTGTTTGAATTATGACACCTTTATCTCCTCAATGCCTTTCAATGGGGAAGAGCACCATGGAGTGAAGGATTAAATCTGCATCCTGTCAGTCCACAGCATTGTTACTTTGGAGCTCTGATGCATTTCAATGCTCTGCGGCTCGTTTAGAGCACCACATCATCTACCTGAGCCACAGCAATCACAGCTTTAACCTGAGCTTTCCACGTCTGGTCAAGGATCCGGGTGACTCCTGGTAATGTCGCTGGGTCAAGTGCAACATCATCTAAAAACAAACCTGTCTGATTAGATTAAATTAAAGGAGCATTTGCAAAATGCCTTAAGGTGAAATTCAAATGTTATCACTCAATGCCTATCTTCAGACCTTGCTCTTGCTTGGTATCTGCCATCTTTTAAAGAGGATCTCATTCCTTCTTTGATACAAAGGAGGTTTTATGCACGTACAGTTGTGCAAATGTCATTTGTACACACAGAGAGTGAAACATGGAGAGTCAAAAAGAGCAGCTGACACTAATTCCAATACAAACACTTCTATAAGTGTGGTTACTTCACATGAAAACTACTGCTGTTGCTTGTTTTGTTCAGTAAATAGTGAAGTATTATGTATTGGTCAGTACCAATTGACAGTTATGCCCTATTGTTTGAAAGAAAATATTCCCCCAAATCCTTTTTTCTTTTGTTTAGAGCCATACCAGCGTGACAGGAGAGGAGCGGCTCAGGTAACTCATTTACATTGTTGAGTTCATTGATATTCATTTTTCCCTTGCACTATGCATGTGAGAAGCTGTTGCAAACCTCTCTATCCCCTACCCAAGACCGAGCTCCTGATTCCGTATCAAATTCCATGTTAAAACATTCCACTGGAAGGAAGTCCCTACGATGTGCAGTACAATGTTAACCTTTCTGTATGGATTTGTTCCCAGTATGGTAAAAGTTTAAAACACATTATTAAACTGACATTGTTGAAACGTAGAGACAGATTTGATCATTGATCTATATTGTACCTGTTATCTGTATAGGTCCAATCCCTCTAATGCACCACAGTGATAACATCCTATTTAGAATGCAGTTCAGAAAGGCAAAGTAATGATATCCCCCTGTTGATTAAAAAACACAATGTTAAATCTGCAGAATCTTCCCTTTCTTTCTTTGCCAACTTTCTGTTTACTCTGCAGGGGATCTCACTATTTCTTTTATCAAGGGCTGCAATCTTTAGCTTTGGTTTGCTCAAGGGTGGCTGCTTATCTGCTTTTTTTTAAAGAAAACGTTCCTTTCTCTCTCCATCAATCCCACTTTCAGAAATATCCCAGAACTGACGGGTTGTGAACTGAGACCCATAGACACATGCAGTTCTAGGCAGTGGATTCAAGGAAAGTGGGCCTCAATTGGCTCCGGGACTTTGTTGGTAGTGTACTATAGGCCCCCAAACAGTCAGGGGGGAGATAGAGGAACAGATATGTAGGCAAATCTCAGAGAAGTGTAGAAATAATAGGGTAATAATAGTAGGGGATTTCAACTTCCCCAATATTAACTGGGATAGTCAGAGTGTGAAAGGCTTAGAGGGTGCGGAATTCTTAAAGTGCATCCAGGAGAGCTTTTTGAGCCAGCATGTAGAAAGTCCTACAAGAGAGGGGGCGGTACTGGACCTAATTCTAGGGAATGTGGCCGGGCAAGTGGTGGAAGTGTCAGTAGGAGAGCATTTTGGTGACAGTGACCATAATTCGGTGAGATTTAAGGTAGTCATGGAAAAGGACAAAGATGGACCGGAAATAAAGGCCCCGATTTTCTGCCAGCCGTCGGGCGGCTTTTCAGGCGGCCGGGGGCTGAAAAAGGGGGTCGCGACTCCACACGCCTGATTCCCCACCCCGTCCGACTTTCGGACCGCCGTTTCTCCGCGACCCGCTTCAGTCCCGCCCGCCGCTGGCGGGACTGGCCGTCGGAACACTAATAAGCAATTATTACCTTGTTTAAGTCGATTTTCAGGGGCCGTTGCGATTTTGGGGCTTTCCCCACATCAAACACGCCTGCAGGGAACCCCAATGATGAAACCTGGCGTGAAGCTTGCCGGCTTGCTTGCTGTCAGCTGCAGGTCATTCGGAAAAGCTGCGATTTAAAGGGACAGCACTTGTATGTTGAAGGACCTTGTTGCTGCAGGCTTGGGGCTACTTCTTCAAAGCTTAGGCACAGCTGTGGAAGGTTGCAGCCTCATACACTTCTCCAATGTGATCTCCTGGGAAGCCCCTCTTGCCACCCTCACTCAGCGCTTCCTCAGCGGAGGCATCTACGAGAAGCATGGGACGCCTTTTTTTCCTTCCCTTCTTGCCATTAGAGGATCTCCAGCAGCAGAGGCGGCAGCAGCAGAACCAGGAACAGCAGGAGCACCAGGCTGCTGCTCACTCACCTGAAGCTGCACAGGCCAGAAGGGGCCAGCGCTTGGAAGTGGCTTGAGAGCACCTTGCTGCGCTTTAGGGGGCAATGGGGACCCGTTTCTGCACTGGCAGCCCTACTCAGAAGGACTTCCATGAAGATCTGGTTTCTCTGTTCAATAGATGGCCAACGCTCCTCAAGAGATGTCATTCTCTTATGAGCACTCACCATGTTTTCCGTACCCTGGCGAGTTATCTCCTCCATGGAGGTTGCCAACCTTTCCATGGTGATGCGTTCATGCGCCAATGACTCCACAAAGGCTCTGTTCATGGTCGCTATGGACTCCTCCATTCGCTCCACACTCGCAGCGACCCTGGAGACAAAACCTGCCAGAGACTCCTGCATCTGTGCATGGAGATCCATCACCTCTTCTCTTGCGGATGGACCCAGAGGCAGAGGGTCGACATGCAGCGCAGCTGAGCTGAGCTGGCAGAGTCCTGCGCCCTCCGACGAGGACTCTCCACTGCTGTCCCTGTCTCCAGAATCTGCTGAGGCTCACTTGTGAGCTGTGAAACACCAGGTGACAACACTACTCTATGTCCCGAAGGTCCCCCCGCGGTGTGAGTGTCTGCGCTGGTGCTGGGTGCGCTTACTTCTGCTGACGCTGCGCCCTCAGAGGTTGGAGCTTCCTCTGAGGAGTCTGGCTGCACAGCCTCTTCCTCCTCCACAGTGAGGAAGGGGGCTCTGGATGGTACTGTGGGGGAGTAAAGGAAGGAGTTAGAGATGTAATGCCAAGGTTCTTCTGGTGACTCCCAGCGAGTTGGCATCTGCTGACACCTGCATCCATGCAACATTGGTCTCAGTGGGAGGCCTCTTCCTCCCTGACCTAGGGAAGAGGACCTCCCTCTGGGCCCTAACCCCATCCAATAATGCCTGCAGTGAAGCCTCGTCAAATTTGGAGGCAGCTCGGGGTCTGGCACTGGCCACAGCTACTGCAGGCTCCTCTGCCATCCTGTATGGTTCGTTTGGAAGCCTTCAGAGGATGCAGTGCTTGCTATGGACCTTGAAAGCACCACGAATGATGACATCATACTGTGGGGCTTTCTGACTGGAAATGGACAATTAGCAAGGCTGCCCACACGCTGGGAATTAATTGGCCACTTGAGGGAAAATTGCGTGGAGCTGGCTGACATTTTTTTGTGTGTCAGAACCCCACATTCGGGGAAACCCGACCATTTCCCACACAATCCACAAAATCGGGCCCAAAGGTTCTAAATTGGGGGAAGGTCGATTTTAATATGATAAGGCAGGATCTGGCCAAAGTGGACTGGGATCAGCTACTTGTAGGAAAATCCACATCAGAGCAGTGGGAGTCATTCAGAAAGGAAATAGAGAGAGTACAACGCCAACATGTTCCCGTAAAGGTCAAGGCAAGGGTGGGACCAACAAGCCCAGGGAACCCTGGATATCAAGGGATATACAAGAATGGATTAGGAAAAAAAGGGAGGCTTTTGGCAGATACAAAGGACTAAAAACAGTGGAAGCCCTAGAGGAGTATAGGAAGTGCAGGGGGGTACTTAAAAAAGAAATTAGGAGAGCGAAGAGGGGGCATGAAAAAACACTGGTGGGCAAAATAAAGGAAAATCCCAAGGTGTTTTATAAGTATATTAAGGGCAAGAGGATAACCAGGGAAAGAGTAGTGCCCATTAGGGACCAAATTGGCAATCTGTATGTAGAGCCGGAAGATATAGGTGAGGTTTTAAATGAATATTTTACATTTGTGTTCATTATGGAGAAGGACGATGTAGGCATAGAAATCAGGCAGGGGGATTGTGATATACTTGAACAAATTAGTATTGAGAGGGAGGAGGTACTAGCGGTTTTAGCGGGCTTAAAAGTGGATAAATCCCCAGGCCCAGACAAGATTTATCCCAGGCTGCTGTGTGAGGCAAGGGAGGAGATTGCGGGGGCTCTGACACAAATTTTCAGAACCTCTCTAACCACAGGGGAGGTGCCAGAGGACTGGAGGACAGCTAACGTAGTACCATTATTCAAGAAGGGTAGTAGGGATAAACCAGGGAATTACAGGCCAGTGAGCCTAACATCAGTGGTAGGGAAATTATTGGAAAACATTCTGAGGGACAGAATTAGTCTCCACTTGGAGAGGCAAGGATTAATCAAGGATAGTAAACATGGCTTTGTCAGGGGGAGATCATGTCTAACCAATTTGATTGAATTTTTCGAGGGGGTGACTAGATGTGTGGATGAGGGTAGTGCAGTTGATGTAGTCTACATGGACTTCAGTAAGGCTTTTGACAAAGTCCCACATGGGAGACTGGTCAAGAAGGTAAGAGCCCATGGGATCCAGAGCAATTTGGCATATTGGATCCAAAATTGGCTTAGTGGCAGGAGGCAGAAGATGATAGTCGAAGGTTGTTTTTGTGACTGGAAGCCTGTGTCCAGTGGTGTACCGCAGGGATCAGCGCTGGGTCCTTTGCTGTTTGTAGTGTACATTAATGATTTAGATATGAATGTAGGAGGTATGATCAGTAAGTTCGCAGATGACACAAAAATTGGTGGGGTGGTAAATAGCGAGGAGGGAAGCCTCAGGCTACAGGACAATATAGATGGGTTGGTCAGATGGGCAGAACAGTGGCAAATGGAATTTAACCCTGAAAAGTGTGAGGTGATGCATTTTGGGAGGACTAACAAGGCAAGGGAATACACAATGAATGGTAGGACCCTAGGAAGGACAGAGGATCAGAGGGACCTTGGTGTGCATGTACATAGACCCCTGAAGGCAGGAGGACAGGTAGATAAGGTGGTTAAAAAGGCACATGGGATACTTGCCTTCATTAGCCGAGGCATAGAATATAAGAGCAGGGAGGTTATGATGGAGCTGTACAAAACACTAGTTAGGCCACAGCTGGAATACTGTGTGCAGTTCTGGTCGCCACACTATAGGAAGGGTGTGATTGCATTGGAGAGGGTGCAGAGGAGATTCACCAGGATGTTACCTGGGCTGGAGCGCTTCAGCTATGAAGAGAGACTGGACAGGCTGGGGTTGTTTTCCTTAGAGCGCAGAGAAGGCTGAGGGGGGACCTGATTGAGATGTACAAAATTATGAGGGGCATAGATAGGGTAGATAGAAAGGAACTTTTCCCCTTAGTAGAGGGGTCAATAACCAGGGGGCATAGTTTCAAGGTAAGGGGCAGGAGGTTTAGAGGGGATTTGAGGAAAAACTTTTTCACCCAGAGGGTGGTTGGAATCTGGAACTCACTGCCTGAAAGGGTGGTAGAGGCAGGAACCCTCACAACATTCAAGAAGCATTTAGATGAGCACTTGAAACGCCACAGCATACAAGGCTACGGACCAAATGCTGGAAAATGGGATTGGAATAGACAGGGCTTGATGGCCGGCGCAGACATGATGGGCCGAAGGGCCTCTTTCTGTGCTGTATAACTCTATGACTCTATGAGCACTGTGTTGCAGAGTGGCATGATGATGCTGGCTTAAGTAACATTCTTCTACAACTCTCAGCTCTCTCATCTGCTTTCCACCCAATTGAGCCCTCATCCATTCTTCTCTCTGCCCTTTCTCCTCTCAACACACTCATTTTGTCCATGAAGCCTACCACCTGCTCCCTCAGTCCTCTCCTGTCCCAGCTCCTGACCACCCAACTTTAATTCCTGAGTCCTATGCTTGTGACATCTTTACTCCAAAGTCCTAGAATGCATCACTGACTTGCAATTATGCTCCCACCTCTCCCTATTCAAGACCTTCCAATCCAGTTGTCCACAGCACCAAGACTGCACTGGTCAAAGTCACAAATGACGTGCTGTGTGACCATACCATGGCTGTCTAGCTCTCCTCATTCTCAACGTGTTGATGATTCCATCCTTCTCCATTATCTTTCCTCTGCAGCACTGCTGTCTTCTGGCTCTTCTCATATCTGTCACAATGCAGGCATTACATCACTTCCAATGGCGTCTCCTTTTCCTACAGTCACCTCCAGTGTACCCGAGGGTCCATCCATGGTCCCCTCATCCTCACCATCTACCTGCTACCTCTTGGTTAATTCATCTGCCAGCATGGATTCAACTCCCACAGGTATGCTGATAGCAAACAGCTACACCATTCTATTTCCTCCATTGATTCCTCCACTGTTGCTAGACTCTCCAAATACCTGTCCAACATCAAGACCTGGATAAGTCAAGGTGTCCTCCAAATTAATGTTGGCAAAACTGAAGTCACCATTTTGGATCACACCAGTGGCCCTGCGATCTTCGAATCCTCTTCGCTGGCAAGCTGCCTGGGGATGCCTATTAGGTGTCCATAGGTTGCCGGTGTAATTTAAATGAGGCCCGAGGGTGAAGCCCAGTATCAGGTGAGCCACGGGCCTACTTGTTCAGGCGATGCCTTCAATCCCTGTGCCCCGTTCATGATGACAGGCCGACGCAAACAAATTTATAGCCCATTGGGTCTGGGTGCGGATAATACGAGATCATTTTAATTTATGGTTAGGCCTGATGCAGTTCGCAAGACCTGGCTGCAGACTTGTTCGGAATGATCCTATCCCGATGTAATTGATTTGAGTCATGTGTGGGCCACTATAATGATCATTTTATGACGTCATATACAATGATAAGAACAGAATTTGAAGATTTACAAATTAAACTTTCCATAGGATCATAGATTGTTACAGAACAGAAACACACCATTCAGCCCATTAAATCGGTGCCAGTGTTTTTTTTCACCGAGACACTGGGATTATTTCCACTGGAGCAGAAAAGGCCAAGAGTTTTTAAAACGATGAAGGATTTGATGGGGTGAATAGGGAAACCTTACTTCTGCTGGTTGGGAAGTTGATAAAAAAGGGTTCATCAATTAAAATTTTTCACTAAGACAGGGAGGAGAGGGGTGAGAAGAAATCTCTTTATACAGAGAATAGGTAGAGCATGGAACGCTTTGTCACGGAGTGGTTGAGGAGAGTCCTGCTCCTCCCAGCTCCACGATTAGGTAAATATATTTTAGATACTTACCTTGTTGTTTGCGGCCTTCAGCGGTTCCTTTAAAAACCGCCTATTAGGCCATATGTAGACCCGATTTTCCTGAATGCAGCCTCAGGGCAAACCAATCTAGCACAAGGGGCCTCAAACAGGTGTGGACACCTCGGCCTAGAAATTGAGTTTGCGCTGCGCCAGGGCTTTAGCGCCGGAAGTTAGCGCCGGCGCTAAGTCCCTTTGCGCGCGCCAAAAATTCAGTAGCGCCACGCCCAAACGGCTGCCGGCGCTACTGAAGGGTTTTAGCGCCTGACAACTGGCGCAACGCGCCGCTGCGGCGCCCGCTGCGGTGCGGCAGGCTCGGGAAGTGCAGGCCTCCTCCTTCCGTTAAGGAGGAGCTGCCTGCACCCGGCCGCGGCCCGCGCAAATCTCTTCAAAAATGAGCCCGGCACCTCGGACAAGTGCCGGGCTTGCATCTGTTCCGGGGGGGGGGGGGGGGGGGGGGGCGGGGGGGAGAAGTCCGGGGAGGGAGCTGCGGGCAGGCGGCCGGCGGGAAAGCGGCCGGCCGCCGCGCCTCCTTAAAGCGCCGGCGCAGACTCCGGCAACACTCGTTTGCCGGAGTCTTAGTTGCGGCTGCCACTGGTGAGGCGGCCGCAACTGAATTTCGGCTTGGGGCCGGGTTACCACGGCAACCGGGACGCTGCGCACACCGATGACGTCATCGGTGCCGGCGCAGCGCTACCGGTCTACCGCCGCGGAAGGGCGCCAGGCAATTTAGGAACCGGCGCCAATTGCAGCGCTAGGCCCTCTAGCGCCGCAAAATCGGTGCTAAGGGCACTGAATTTCTAGGCCCTCTTTCCTTGCCTAGACCAATATGGCGGGTGTGCACTTCCTGCTCGGCATATTGGAGGCTTAGGAGGACATTTACCGCCCGAAAAACAGGCACTGCGCGGTTGAATGTCTAGGCTAATATATTCATATTATTGGAGAATGCAGCAGATGATGAAGAGAAAAGGGTGGAGAAGTGGATTGGGCTAACAGCCTAAAAAGTTATTCGTTTGTAGTTTACTGAGGGAACAATTAAAAACAGATGACTAATTCCCTTGATAGCTTTGTAAATACAGCCATCGCCTGATGTAATACTAAGCTATGTAGACTAGGAAGACTCGGGCTCAAACCTGGACTGTGCTGAGTTTGCTGATCTTAGCTGGGGCATTTGTGGGATCATTGACCTCAGCACTGCTGGGCTACTAGAGAAGGACAAAATAAATCAGGCATTGCTGGTTGCTATCCAATGATCCCTGCTGTAAAGTGTAGGTGTGTTGATGTCGGGATGAGGTCAGGATTGGCCTCATCTGTGATTTTCTCCAAATTGAATAGTCTGCGGAAGCTCTGTCAAGGCTCACTCATGAAGTGAGGTAGCAGAGGAGTGCCAGCGCCTGTGGAACTGCACCCCAGCGAGGAGTCAAAGCCTTCAGCAGATTAGGGGTTAAAATTAGCCAACCAAAAAAATCTCAATTGGCTTGGTGAGTGAAAGCAACATGTGCTGAGTCATACAGACCAGAAATATTTCTCATTCAATCCCCTACTCTGTGTTAAGTTAGCTTACCTTTATCATAGAGGCCCTGGACTAGGCATAGATTGGATTTGCAGTCCCAATTGCTATTCAATAATCTGTGCTGAGGATGTTGAGTGAGAACAGGATCAAACTCGCCTGTGGTGCCACCCACAACTGAATAGCCTGCGAACACTCACTGTCTAGGCTCACACATGAAGACTGGCCACTTGGGCGAGGTATTGGAGGGCTGCCAGTGCCTATGGAAGTACAGCCCAGTGCGAGTCAAAACCTTCAGGGGAAGATGAATGAGATAAAATTGTTGAAGAAAATGTCTGTTCCCCGTACAGTTAAAAAAGCTCAGTTTTTTTTATTCGCTTATGGGATGTGGGCGTCGCTGGCAAGGCCAGCATTTATTGCCCATCCCTAGTTGTCGCCTTCTTGAACCGCTGCAGTCCATGTGGTGAAGGTACTTCTAGTGGTGTTGGGTAGGGAGTTCCAGGATTTTGACCCAGCGATGATGAAGGAACGGCGATATATTACTAAGTCAGGCCGGTGTGTGACTTAAGAACATAAGAAATAGGAGCAGGAGTAGGCCAATCGGCCCCTCGAGCCTGCTCCGCCATTCAATAAGATCATGGCTGATCTGATCCTAACCGCCAATCTACTATCACAGAACCATCTCCTGAATCTAACAGAATTAGACACACGAAATAGGAGCAGGATCAGGCTACACGGCCCCTGGGCCCACTCCGCTACCCACAGGGCCATGACCGATCCGAACCTAGACTCATGTCCAAATTCCTGCCCGCTCCCCGTAACCCTTAATTCCCTTTACTTCTAGGAAACTGTCTATTTCTGTTTTAAATTTATGTAATGATGTAGCTTCTACAGCTTTTTGGGGCAGCATATTCCATGGACCTACCACCCTCTGAGTGAAGTAGTTCCTCCTCATCTCAGTTTTGAAAGAGCAGCCCCTTATTCTAAGACTATGCCCCCTAGTTCTAGTTTCACCCATCATCGGGAACATCCTCCCCGCATCCACCCGATCCAACCCCTTCACAATCTTATATGTTTCAATAAGATCGCCTCTCATTCTTCTGAACTCCAATGAGTAGAGTCCCAATCTACTCAACCTCTCCTCATATGTCCATCCCCTCATCCCCGGGATTAACCGAGTGAACCTTCTTTGTGCTGACTCGAGAGCAAGTATGTCTTTTCTTAAGGATGGACACCAAAACTGTATGCAGTATTCCAGGTGCGGTCTCACCAATACCTTGTACGACTGAAGCAATACCTCCCTATTTTTATATTCTATCCCCCTAGCAATGAAAGCCAACATTCCATTGGCCTTCTTAATCACTTGCTGCACCTGCATACTAACCTTTTGAGTTTCGTGCACCAGGACCCCCAGATCCCTTTGTACTTCAGTACTTTCCAGTTTCTTGCCATTAAGATAACTTGCTCTACGATTTTTCCTGCCAAAGTGCATAACCTCACA
The DNA here is from genome assembly GCF_052327205.1 of Somniosus microcephalus. Lineage (NCBI taxonomy): Eukaryota > Metazoa > Chordata > Chondrichthyes > Squaliformes > Somniosidae > Somniosus > Somniosus microcephalus. The sequence goes on along the minus strand of NC_141019.1, from coordinate 29,765,184 downwards.
CTTTCCAGTATTGTATTCCATTTGCCAAATCTCTGCCCACTTACTTAGCCTGTCTATGTCCCCTTGCAGGTTTTTTATGTCCTCCTCACTCACTACTTTCCCTCCCATCTTAGTATCATCTGCAAACTTTGATATGTTACACTCGGTCCCCTCCTCCAAATCGTTAATATAGATTGTAAAGAGTTGGGGACCCAGCACTGACCCCTGCGGAACACCACTAGTTACTGATTGCCAGTCTGAGAATGAACCATTTATCCCAACTCTCTGCCTTCTGTTAGATAGCCAATCCTCTATCCATGCCAGAATATTACCCCCAATCCCGTGATTTTTTATCTTAAGCAATAATCTTTTGTGTGGCACCTTGGCAAATGCCTTTTGGAAGTCTAAATACACTACGTCCACTGGTTCCCCTTTATCCACCCTATATGTTACTTCCTCAAAGAACTCCAGCAAATTTGTCAAACATGACTTCCCCTTCATAAAACCATGCTGACTTTGTCCTATTAAATTATGATTATCCAAATGTCCTGTTACTGTCTCCTTAATAATGGACTCCAAAATTTTACCTACCACAGATGTTAGGCTAACCGGTCTATAGTTTCCAGCCTTCTGTCAACTGCCCTTTTTAAATAAGGGTGTTACATTAGCAGTTTTCCAGTCTGCCGGGACCGTTGCCGAGTCCAGGGAGTTTTGGAAAATTATTACCAATGCATCCACAATCCCTACCGCCACTTCCCTCAAGACCCTAGGATGTAAGCCATCAGGTCCAGGTGATTTATCCGCCTTGAGTCCCATTATTTTACCGAGTACCACTTCCTTAGTGATTTTGATCGTGTTTAGCTCCTCCCCCCGTTTGTCCAGTGTTGGGATATTCTTAGTGTCTTCTACTGTAAAGACTGATGTAAAATATTCATTCAGTGTTTTTGCCATCTCCATATTTCCCACCATTAATTTCCTGGTCTCATCTTCTAAGGGACCAACATTTACTTTAGCCACCCTTTTTCTTTTTATATAACTATAAAAACTCTTACTATCTGTTTTTATATTTTTTGCTAATTTACTTTCATAATCTATCTTCCCTTTCTTAATCAATCTTTTTGTTATTTTTTGCTGTCTTTTAAAGTTTTCCCAATCCTCTATCCTCCCACTAGATTTGGCTACCTTATATGCCCTTGTTTTTAGTCGAATACTATCCTTAATTTCTTTACTTAGCCACGGATGGCTGTCTTTTCTTTTACACCCTTTTCTTCTCAGTAGAATATATATTTTTTGGAAGTTGTAAAATAACTCCTTAAATATACACCACTGATCATGTATCGTCTTACCCTTTAATCTATTTTCCCAATCCACTCTACTCAATTCCGCTCTCATACCTTCATAGTCTCCTTTATTCAAGCTTAGCACGCTTGTTTGAGATCCAACCTTCTCACCCTCTAATTGAATATGGAATTCAACCATGTTATGGTCACTCATTCCAAGGGGATCCTTTACTAGGGCATTTTTAATTAATCCCGTCTCGTTACACAGGACCAGATCTAAGGTTACTTGCCCCCTGGTCGGTTCAGTTACATGCTGCTCAAGAAACCCATCCCTAATACACTCAATGAACTCATCCTCAAGGAGGGGAACTTGGAGGCGGTGGTATTCCCATGCGCCTGCTGCCCATATCCTTCTAGGTGGAAGAGGTCGCGGGTTTGGGAGGTGCTGCCGAAGAAGCCTTGGTGAGCTGCTGCAGTGCATCTTGTAGATGGTACACACTGCAGCCACGGTACGCCGGTGGTGGAGGGAGTGAATGTTTAAGGTGGTAGAGGGGGTGCCAATCAAGTGGGCTGCTTTGTCCTGGATGGTGTCGAGTTTCTTGAGTGTTGTTGCAGCTGCACTCATCCAGGAAAGTGGAGAGTATTCCATCACACTCCTGACTTGTGCCTTGTAGATGGTGGAAAGGCTTTGGAGAAGTCAGGAGGTGAGACACTGGCCGCAGAATACTTAGCCTCTGACCTGCTCTTGTTGCCACAGTATTTATGTGGCTGGTACAGTTAAGTTTCTGGTTAATGGTGACCCCCAGGATGTTGATAGTGGGAGATTCGGCAATGGTAATGCCATTGAATGTCAAGGGGAAGTGGTTAGACTCTCACTTGTCATGATAGTCATTGCCTGGCACTTCTGTGGTGCGAATGTTACCTGCCACTTATTAGTCCAAGCCTGAACGTCATCCAGGTCCTGTTGCATGCGGGCATGGATTGCTTCATTATCTGAGGAGTTGTGAATAGCGCTGAACACTGCAGTCATCAGCGAACATCCCCATTTCTTTTCGGAACACCTCCATTCAGTCCGTAAGGATGACCCAGAGCTTCCGGTCGCCTGTCATTTTAATTCACCGCCCCATTCCCACTCAGACCTCACCGTCCTCGGCCTCTTGCATTGTTCCACGGAAGCTCAGCGTAAGCTCGAGGAACAGCACCTCATCTTTCGATTAGGCACTTTACAGCCTTCCGGACTCAATATCGAGTTCAACAATTTCAGATCATAACCTCGGCCCCTATTATATTTTTACTTATATTTTATATCCACACTTTTGTTTTGGCCCCCCTCCCCCCTTTTTTTCTCTCCCACATGGCAGCTGTCTCCCATTCTGCCAGCGCATTTCACACCTAATCTAGAGCAGTCTTTTGTCTCCATTAGTCCTATCACCATCTCGTCTCGTTTTGAATACCTCTTAATGTCTCTTCACTTCTCTTTTGTTCTCTCCCAGCCTCCAAACTGGCTTTTTAATTTGTTTCATTTCCTGTGCTTTTTCAGTCTTAACAAAGAGTTTTGACCTGAAACGTTGACTCTATTTCTCTCTCCACGGATGTTGCCTGGCCTGCTGAGTTTTTCCCAGCATTTTCTGTTGTTATCCCCATTTCTGACCTTATGTTGGAGGGAAGGTCATTGATGAAGCAGCTGAAGATGGTTGGGCCTAGGACACTGCCCTGAGGAACTCCTGCAGCGATGTCCTGGGGCTGTGATGATTGACCTTCAACCACCACAACCATCTTCCTTTGTGCTAGATATGACTCCAGCCAGTGGAACGTTTTCCCCGATTCCCACTGACTTCAGTTTTACTAGGGCTCCTTGATACCACACTCGGTCAAATGCTGCTTTGATGTCAAGGGCAGTCACTCTCACCTCACCTCTGGAATTCAGCTCCTTTGTCCATGTTTGGACCAAGGCTGTAATGAGGTCGGCAGCCGAGTGGTCTTGGCGGAACCCAAACTGGGCATCAGCGAGCAGGTTATTGGTAAGTGCCGCTTGATAGCACTGTCGACGACACCTTCCATCACTTTGCTGATGATTGAGAGTAGACTGATGGGGCGGTAATTGGCCGGGTCGGATTTGTCCTGCTTTTTGTGGACAGGACATACCTGGGCAGTTTTCCACATTGTCGGATAGATGCCAGTGTTGTAGTTGTACTGTAACAGCTTGGCTAGAGGCGTGGCTAGTTCTGGAGCACAAGTCTTCAGCACGATAGCCGGGATGTTGTCAGGGCCCATAGTCTTTGCTGTATCCAGTGCGCTCAGCCGTTTCTTGATATCATGTGGAGTGAATCGAATTGGCTGAAGACTGACTTCTGTGATGGTGGGGACCTCAGGAGTAGGCCGATATGGATCATTTCTCAATGGTTTAAGCAGTTTCCTTTCCACGATAAAAGCTCTGCCTTCGTACAAGAACACGTCACCTACCGTGGAGCTGCGCTTTTAACAGACCAGGCTGCTTGAAACCACGTGTAAATTAGAAATATCTGCATAAGCAAACCATGCAAACCTTTCTACTCCCTGGATTGTCTGTATGGCTGCAGAGGTGTCACCTGGCAACAGTGTAACTCCTGGAAGCTGCTCTGCACGCTTTAGTGCCATTTATTCAACTCCTACTTGGGTAACACACACTCTAGGAACTCTTGTGATGACTCAAAAGAGGATTTTGGCACCAGAGTAAAGGCATTGGTCTGCTGAGGTTTGCAGGGCCTCATTGAGACCTCAACAGTTGTCACAATTTAGGTAGAGTTTAATAGAATAGGAGCTTTGTTATGCCATGCAGTCGGTGTGCAGTTTGTCTACCATGTAAGTGATTGAAATAAGGTCTCCAGTTTTAAAAGAAAACTTTATTTTTTTTTTATTTTTTTTTAAAAAGGAGAATTGTCATTAGGGCAGTTTCTATGCATTCACAAATTTCAGGGTTGTAATAATATAAACAAATCAACCACTCAATACCATCTAAGATGGCCATGCTGTCCACCGGGACCTCTTCAACAGTACTACTTTCAAAAGAGTTTATATAGAAACTGTTCATTAATAAAAAAATACTGCTTTTATACATATGCATATGATCAAAAAGGAAAACTATTACAAATAGATAATGTGAAGGACAATCTGGCATCAGTATAAAGGTACGTGTTGAAAAATTGAGCTCCCTGATGGCTCAGTGGGTAAATGCACCACATGATGGAGTACTAAACGACACAGACAAAGAAGATCCCAAGTTTGATCACCATTTTGTGCCGAGTTAGCGGATCTCAGCTGGGGTAACAATAAGGGTATTACAATTGGCCTCAACGACCCACAGTTAGAGGGGATGGCGTTCCTGCTAGCTATCCAATTATCCCTGTTGGAAATGTGTGTGTGTAAAAATTATTACAACTTGCATTTATATAGCACCTTTAACGTAGTAAAACATCCCAAGGCACTTCACAGGAGGACCTATTAGGATGGGTGACTAAAAGCTTGGTTTAAGAGGTAGGTTTTAAGGAGGAGTGAGAGATGGGAGAGGTTAAGGGAGGGAATTCCAAGCTAAGGGTGTAGGCAGCTGAAGGCACGGCCGCCAATGGTGAGTTAAAGGGAGTGGGAGATGCACAAGAGGTCAGAAAAAATGAAAAGAAAGACTTGCATTTCTATAGCGCCTTTCACGACCACTGGACGTCCCAAAGCACTTTCCAGCCAATTAAGTACTATTTTGAAGTGTAGTCACTGTTGTAATGTGGGGAACGCGGCAGCCAATTTGCGCACAGCAAGCTCCCACAAACAGCAATGTGACAATGACCAGATAATCTGTTTTTTTGTTATGTTGGTTGAGGGAGAAATATTGGCCCGGGACACCGGGGAGAACTCCCACCTCTTCTTCGAAATAGTGCCATGGGATCTTTTACATCCACCTGAGAGGGCAGACGGGGCCTCGGTTTAACGTCTCATCCAAAAGACGGCACCTCCGACAGTGCAGCGTTCTCTCAGTGCTGCCCCTCCGACAGTGCAGCTCTTCCTCAGCACCGCACTGGAGTGTCAGACAAGTTTTATGTGCTCAAGTCCCTGGAGTGGGACTTGGAACCCACAACCTTCTGACTCAGAGGTAAATGTGCTACCAACTGAGCCACAGCTGAACTGGAGGAACACAGTTCTTGGGAGGGGTGTAGGGCTGGAGGCGGTTGCAAAGATAGGGAGGGATGAGGTAATGGAGGGATTTGAACACGAGGATGTGAATTTTTAAATGGAGGCATTGCCAGACCGGGAGCCACTGTAAATCAGTGAGCACGGCGCGGGGGGGGGGGGGTGGGATTGGTGAACAGGACTTGGTATGAGTAAGGATACGGGCAGCAGAGTTTTGGATGAGCGCAAGTTTACGCAGGGTGGAAGATGGGAGGCAGGTCAGGAGAGTGTTGGAATAGTCGAGTCTGGAGGTAACAAAAGCAAGGATGAGGGTTTCAGCAGCAGATGGCAGGGTGGAGATGGGCAATGTTACAGAGGTGGTAGTAGGCGGTCTTTGTGATGGGAGAGGTTGTGAGGTCGGAAGCTCAGTTCAGGGTTAAATAGGATGCCGAGGTTGCGAGCAGTCTGGTTCAGCCCGAGACAGTGGCCAGGGATGGGGTAGAATCGGCGGCGAAGAGTTTGCGGTGGGGGCTGAAGATGGTGGCTTCAGTTTTCCCAAAATCTAATTGGAGGAAATTGCGGCTCATCCAGGACTGGAGCAGTCTGACAAAACAGAGACAGTGGAGGGGTCAAGAGAGATGGTGGTGAGGTAGTGCTGGGTGTCATCAGCGTCATGTCTTCCACATGCTGCCCCTTGGCGACATCATCTGATGAGAAATAGAAGGGGGCCAAGGATAGATCCTTGGGAACTCCAGAGGTGAAACTTGGGGGGGGGGGGGGGGGGGGAAAGAGTGAAGATTCTCTAGCTACGGATGGACAGGTAAGAATGGAACCAACCGAGGGCAGTCCCACCCAGTTGGATGATGAAGGAGAGGCGTTGGAGGAGGATGGTGTGGTCAACCGTTTCAAAGCCTGCAGACAGGTCGAGAAGGATGAGGGGGGATAATGAGTCACAGTCATATAGGATGTCATTTGTGACTTTGATTAGGGCCGTTTTAGTGCTGTAGTAGGGGCGGAAACCTGATTGGAGATGTTCAAATATGGAGTTGCAGTAAAGATGGGCACGGATTTGGTAGGCAACATGTTCAAGGATTTTGGAGAGGAAAGGAAGGTTGGAGAAGGGGTGGTAGAATGCAAGGTCAGAGGGGTCAAGGTTGGGTTTTTTGAGGGGGGGGGTTAATGGTGGCATATTTGAAAGGGAGGAGGACATTATCTGAGGAGAAGGAACAATTTACAGTATCAGCTCGCATAGGGGCCAGGAAGGGAAGTTGGGTGGTCAGCAGTTTAGTGGGAAGATAGGAGAGAAACTAGAGAAAGATGCAAGTTCAGGGCTAGGGCAGGGGGCAATCTTGGGGGACATTTGACTTGGTAGGCAAGCGGAGGGGAGGGATGCGGCAGAGGCAGCTGAATGGATGGTTTCAAGCTTAGTGACAAAGTCGCCCTTGAGCTTCTCGCACTTTTTGTTGGAGGTGAGGGTGGAAGAGGCAGGGGAAAGCAGATTAAGGAGATGGTTGGTAGTGGAAAAGAGAAGCCAGGGGTTATCTTTGCATTCCAGGATGATCTTGGAATAGTGAGCAGTTCTGGCAGAAGAGAACAGGGCCCGATAGTGATGGATGTGGTCCAGCCAGATCTGACGATGAATGGCTAAACCAGTTGTGCACCATATACATCAAGCCTGCACCCCTTGGACAAGGGAGCGAAGATGGGGGTCGTGCCAGGGCGAATGACTGGGTGAGAAAGTAAGGGTTTTACTGGGGACAAGGGCATCAAAGGTGGAGGTGAGGGTATGATTGAGCAGATTGATAGCTGTAGAAGTATCGTGGTGAATGGAGGGGCAAAGGCTAGACATTTTGGAGTTTGAAAGTGCAGCTATAGGTGACTTGGAAGAGTTTTTTCCAGGGACGGACACAGAAGGAAGTGGGGTTGGAAGGGGGAGAAAGGAGAATGCGAATGGAGAGGGATACAGGGAAGTATTCAGAGATGGTCTTGTCTGTAATTGAGTCAATGCGAACAGAGGAGTCATGTAAGGTCGATGGGGGTGGTCGTGGATAGGAGAGTTTAAATGAAGGAAGAGGTTAAGGGAGGACAGAAGTGCAGTGAACTCTCAGAGGAGAGAGGGCATGTTGAGTTGAGATGGACGTTGAAATCACAGAGGATGAGAAGTTGCTCAGTGCATAAAAACTTACCCAAAAAAATGCATGAATTTTGCTCCAAGGCCTAACCTCTTTCAGTGCTCTGGAGCCTGAGTTTGGCTCCAAGGCTGCTATCTGTGGTCCTGGTGCACCCATGAGCAATGCTATGGGAGATCGCTCTTTAAAAAAAAAAAGTCTGTCCCTATCCACCCAGCATCCTGCCCGGCTGGTGCCCGACCTGCCCAGGGTTGTTCCTAAGCTGACACAGGCACCCATGTCTTTCCCAACCCAGCTGACCAGTCAGAGTTGCTCCGAACTATTACCACTCTGCCCAGCTTGCCCCAGCCCCGGGTCCTTCTCCTGCTGTTCGGGTATGTTTGGCTCCCACACTGTACTTGCAATATTGAGACAGAACCCAGTGTTGCAAGCGCAGTGGATGGGAGCTGAATGCAGAGTCCCAGCTGTCTTGCTTGCTCACCTGCCCACCTCGAGAGCTTCATGGCCCACCAGCTTGACCACTTTCACCACGTGCTTCACGAGCCCACATGCTCGCTTTTCTGCCTACCTGTCCCAAGTGCTTCCTGGCCCCCTGCTCACCCACCCTAAGTGCACACCGAGAGGTGAAACAAGAGAGCAAGAGCTGAAGGAGGAGAGCAGGACGTGAATGAGGAGAACAAGAGACAGCCAGAAATGGCACAGGAGAGCGAGACAGACAGAATTGCAGTGGGAAAGAGACAGTTTTTGAGGACAGGGGAGGAGGAGAGATTTTCTGATCGATTCTGCCCAATAAATTAGGTGTAGGGTGGGTATAACCAAATCAGAAAATGCAGTCAGAGCTTAGTCACACCTAACTTTTTTTCCTTCATACTCCCAGCACCCCCAGTGTTTCCATGTCTCCTTATTCCTGGGCCTTCACTTCTTGCATAAATGTAGATGAATCATTTGTAGCTGGTTTCATTTCTCTTCGATGACCATTGTTCAACTCATCCATTCCCTCAATGCAACCTCGGAGCGGACATGTCGACATGCGGTTGAGACTGCACTTTAGGCCTGTGTTCAACTCTTTCGTTCCCTCAACGCAACTTTAGGGCTGAGTGTTTGGCAGGCAACCGAGTTGGAGCGGCTGTGCTCTGAATTCATCCACTCCCAACTCCTAGTGTTCAAGCACTGGAATCCCAGGATACTGCTGATGAGAGATGGGTTAACAACTGTGTCAAACTAGTGCAGACAGAAATTTAACACAAACAGTTTGATTAGTGTGCTAAAAATAGCACACAGAGGAAATTAAATCCCCAACAGTTATATACTCAAAAACATATTTTATGAAACAATTGTACACTTTGCATGGTGGTTGAGGAGAGTACATTGGATATGCTGGCAATGGTTGCACATTCACTGGGAGCAATGTGTGCTTAAAGATTGCAGCAATTTGTTAGTTGGGGAGATACTGAATTAGATTTTTTGAAATGTTAATGGTAATAAAACCTTCCACATAACATAAAAGTGAATCCAAAGGTCTTCTATAGGCATATCAACAGTAAAAGGGTTGTCTGAGGAGCGGTGGGCCTGATTAGGGACCAAAATGGAGATCTATTGGTGGAGGCAGAAGGCATGGCTGAGTACTAAATGAGTACTTTTCTTGGGTGTTTACCAAGGAAGAGGACTTTGCCAAAGCTATGGTGAACGAGGAGGTTGCTGGGATATTGGATGAGATAAAAATAGATAAAGAGGTACTAGACAGGCTGGCGGTAATTAAAGTGGATAAGTAACCCAGTCCGGATGGGATGCATCCTAGGTTGCTGAGAGATGTAATGGTATAAATTGCAGAGGTGCTGGCCTCAATCTTCCAATCGTCCTTAGATACAGGGGTGGTGCCAAAGGAATGGGAGGATTGCAAAAGTTAACACCCTTGTTCAAAAAAGGGGAGAAGGTTGAACCTGGTAATTCCAGGCCAGTCAGTTTAACGTCGGTGGTGGGGAAGCTTTTAGAAACAATAATCCGGGAGAAAGTTAACAGCCACTTGGACAAGCATGGACTAATAAAGGCAAGCCAGCACGGATTGGTTAAGGGCAAATCGTGTTTGACTAACTTGATTGAGTTTTTTGATGAAGTAACGGAGAGGGTGGATGAGGGCAATGCGGTTGATGTTGTGTATATGGACTTCCAAAAGGCATTTGATACGAGTACTACATATTAGGCTTGTTAGCAAAATTGAAGCCCATGGGATAAAAGGGGCAGTAGCAGCAAGGATACTAAATACGATTAAAATCACTAAGGAAGTGGTACTTGGTAAAATAATGGGACTCAAGGTGGATAAATCCCCTGGACCTGATGGCTTACATCCTAGGGTCTTGAGGGAAGTAGCGGTAGGGATTGTGGATGCATTGGTAATAATTTTCCAAAACTCCCTGGACTCAGCAAAGGTCCCGGCAGACTGGAAAACTGCTAATGTAACACCCTTATTTAAAAAGGGCAGTAGACAGAAGGCTGGAAACTATAGACCTGTTAGCCTAACATCTGTGGTTGGTAAAATTTTTAGAGTCCATTATTAAGGAGACAGTAACAGGACATTTGGATAAACATAATTTAATAGGACAAAGTCAGCATGGTTTTATGAAGGGGAAGTCATGTTTGACAAATTTGCTGGAGTTCTTTGAGGAAGTAACATACAGGGTGGATAAAGGGGAACCAGTGGACGTCGTGTATTTAGACTTCCAAAAGGCATTTGACAAGGTGCCACACAAAAGATTATTGCTTAAGATAAAAAATCATGGGATTGGGGGTAATATTCTGGCATGGGTGGAGGATTGGCTATCTAACAGAAAGCAGAGAGTTGGGATAAATGGTTCATTCTCAGACTGGCAATCAGTAACTGGTGGTGTTCCGCAGGGGTCAGTGCTGGGTCCCCAACTCTTTACAATCTATATTAATGATTTGGAGGAGGGGACCGAGTGTAACATATCAAAGTTTGCAGATGATACAAAGATGGGAAGGAAAGTAGTGAGTGAGGAGGACATAAAAAACCTGCAAAGGGACATAGACAGGCTAAGTAAGTGGGCAGAGATTTGGCAGATGGAATACAATACTGGAAAGTGTGAGGTTATGCACTTTGGCAGGAAAAATCATAGAGCAAGTTATTATCTTAATGGCAAGAAACTGGAAAGTTCTGTAGTACAAAGGGATCTGGGGGTCCTGGTGCACGAAACTCAAAAAGTTAGTATGCAGGTGCAGCAAGTGATCAAGAAGGCCAATGGAATGTTGGCTTTTATTGCTAGGGGGATGGAATATAAAAACAGGGAGGTATTGTTGCAGTTGTACAAGGTATTGGTGAGACCGCACCTGGAATACTGCATACAGTTTTGGTGTCCATACTTAAGAAAAGACATACTTGCTCTCGAGTCAGTACAAAGAAGGTTCACTCGGTTAATCCCGGGGATGAGGGGGTGGTCATATGAGGAGAGGTTGAGTAGATTGGGACTCTACTCATTGGAGTTCAGAAGAATGAGAGGCGATCTTATTGAAACATATAAGATTGTGAAGGGGCTTGATCAGGTGGATGTGGTGAGGATGTTCCCAATGATGGGTGAAACTAGAACTAGGGGGCATAATCTTCGAATAAGGGGCTGCTCTTTCAAAACAGAGATGAGGAGAAACTTCTTCACTCAGAGGGTAGTAGGTCTGTGGAATTTGCTGCCCCAGAAAGCTGTGGAAGCTACATCATTAAATAAATTTAAAACAGAAATAGACAGTTTCTTAGAAGTAAAGGGAATTAGGGGTCACGGGGAGCGGGCAGGAAATTGGACATGAGTCTATGTTCGGAACGGTCATGGCCCTGTGGGTAACGGAGCGGGCCCAGGGGCCGTGTAGCCTGGTTCTGCTCCTACTTCTTGTGTTCTAATTATGTGTTAGATTTCAGGAGATGGTTCTATTCCTGTTCCTGGCTGGGGTGGAGATCACCTTTTACAGAAGGTAAGTACTGTAGAAAATATAGGGACAGTGATCTCCTGGACGAGTTTCGATTGCCTAGATGGGTCGGAGAGGAATTTCCCAGATTTTTTTCTCCCAAATTGGCCATTGGGTTTTTTCATCTGGTTTTTCGCCTCTCCCAGGAGATCACATGGGTTCAGGAGGGATGTAGTGATAGTAGATTTGAGGTTAGGATCAGATCAGCCATGATCTTATTGAATGGTGGAGCAGGCTCGAGGGGCCGATTGGCCTACTCCTGCTCCTATTTCTTATGTTCTTATGTAAAATTGGCTAAAGGATAGAAAAGGATAGAAACGAGAGTGTTGTGGTGAATGGCTGTTTTTCGGACTGGAGGGAGGTATACAGTGGCGTTCCTCAAGGGTCAGTACTTGGACCACTGCTGTTTTTGATATACATTAATGACCTGGACTTGGGGGTACGGGGCACAATTTCGAAATTTGCAGATGACACGGAATTTGGAACTGTAGTAAACAGTGAGGAAGTAATAGACTTCAAGACAGACAGACAGGCTGGTGGAATAGGCGGACACATGTCAGATGAAATTAAACGCAGAGAAGTGTGAGGTGATACATTTTGGTAGGAAGAATGAGGAGAGACAATACACGCTAAATGGTACAATTTTAAAGGGGGTGCAAGAACAGAGAAACATGGGGGTGCTTGTGCACAAATCTTTAAAGATGGCAGGACAGGTTAACAAAGCAGTTAAGAAAGCATATGGGATCCTAGGCTTTATAAATAGAAGCCTAGAGTACAAAAACCAGGAAGTTATGCTAAATCTATATAAAACACTAGTTCGGCCCGAGCTGGAGTATTGGGTCCAATTCTGGGCACCACACTTTAGGAAGGACATGAAGGTTTTGGCGAGGGTACAGAAGAGATTTACTAGAATGGTTCCAGGGATGAGGGAATACAGTGTCGTGGATAGACTGGAGAAGCTGGGTTGCTCTCCATGGAGCAGAGAGGGCTAAGAGATTTGATAGAGGTGTTTAAAATCATGATGGGTTTAGATAGAGTAAATAAAGAGAAACTGTTTCCAATGGCTGAAGGGTCGATAACCAGAGGACACAGATTTAAGGTGATTGGGAAGAGAACCAGAGGCGACATGAGGAAAAACCTTTTTACGCAACGAGTGGTTAGGATTTGGAACGCGCTGCCTGATCGGGCGGTGGATACAGATTCAATAGTAGCCTTCAAAAGGGAATTGGATAAACACTTTAAAGGAGAAAAAATTGCAGGGATACGGGGAAAGAGCGGGGCAGTGGGACTAACTGGATTGCTCTTCGAAAGAGCCGGCGCAGACTCGATGGGCCGAATGGCCTCCTTCTGTGCTGTATTATGATTCTATGATATTCCTCAGCACCTATTTAGTCACCCAATATACTGGACCTATAGCAGCATTAGTCATTAATATAGATACGACAGCTGAACAGAAATTTCAATATATTGCAAAATGTATGAACAATTTCAAATCAGCACAAAACAATATATCCAATGAAATTGTACTTTACAGCATTGAGGCAAAATTTGCAATTCTGTATAAAGAAAGACTTTGCATTTATATAGTGCATCACACATTCTCTGGACATATAAAAGCGCTTCACACCCAATTAACTACTTGGGAAGTGTCGTCATTTGTTTTGTAGGCAAATGCAGAATCCAATTTGCAAACGAGATCAGTGACCATTTAATCTGTTTTGATGGTGTTGTTGAGGGAGGAATGTTGGCCAAGACACTGGAAGATATCCTTGCTCTTCTTCAAAAAAAGTGCCATGGGATCTTTTACATTCACCTGAACATGCAGACCAGGCCTCGGTTTAATCGCTCATCTAAAAGGCAGCACCACCAACAATACAGCACTCTGTCAGTACTGCACTGAAACATCAGCCCAGATTATGTAGTGAAGTCTGTGATGGGGTTTGAACCCATAATCTTCTGACTTGGAAGGTAGGGGTACGACCATTGAGCCAGCTGACGCATATTGATCACGAATACATCCTCTCACAAAGAGTGAGAATGAGAAAGAGTCAGACAAATAGAGAGATAGATACCACAATGAAAAAAGTATGAGAGATCCATAGAAAGAGATAAAAATGAGTGGAAAAACAACAGAAAGACAGAGCAACATAGATTGAATTAGAGTAGGAAAAAACAAGAGAGAGACAGTTGCAGGAAGAATCAATTTTGATTTTATTTTCCTCTCTGAGTAATACCATGAAAGATCAATTGTCTGTTATATTTATTGGCAATTTATGCTCCATAGCAACCGAAAGAGGAAATTTCCCAGTTGCCTATCTGTAACCCGAGTTTCTAACAGGCTGTGAATTTACCTTATATAAAATTACCACATTCATACTACAGCTGAAAAATGTGTTTGTTGCAAACGACGCTAAATGGTCAAGAATTCATGGTGCAAGTACTCGGTTCAAAGCTCAGAGTAAGAATTACCTCCTGACCTTGGAGCTGTTCTGGGCTGTGAAGCAGATTTGTTCAGGCTGGTATTCAAAGTTAATAATGATGTCAATCGCTGGGCATTTACTGTGGGGATGGAAAGCAATGGGCTGGGTGAAGATAATTCAATAAAAAAAAAATGAGGCTAACATTTTGGGCCATTTGTCACAACTAGAAACTATGCAAGCCCCATTATAGGTCGGTGCTTTTTACCAGAGATAACTTAGTGTCAAACTGCACTTGGGCAGCCAAGAGCACAAACTTTGGGAGTTTCCACTTAGTTCAGATCATCTTAATTGAAACTGAATGCGATGCTGACAAGAGGAAGCAGCCATAATATAAACAAGGCTCTTGTTAGCCACACGAAGCTCAGAGCTTACTACAGGTTTCAGTTGATTTGATGGGTGTAGCTGTTTGAAGGAATAAAACTGTTAACCAGTTTGAAAAAAATGAAACAAAAGCAAAATACTGCGGATGCTGGAAATCTGAACTAAGAACAGAAAAAGCTGGAAATAATCAGCAGGTCAGGTAGCATCTGTGGAGAGAGAAACTGAGCTCACGTTCCAGGTTCCAAGGTCATCGACTTGAAACGTTAACTCTGAAAAAACGAAAGTTTGATACACTGGCGATTCACAGAAAAAGACAATGCTATAACTGATATACAATGATGTGACAGAAGTGAGAGTTGTATTTTTGCTTAACAGGCGTGGGACATTAATTCCTAATGATAGGCATTCAGCAGATGACCAGTTTAATCTGATTAACATTCAATGAAAGAGCAGGAAACACATACACTACAGTACATGGGTCTCTGAAACAGACTGTGGGGAGTACCAGATGTTGTGCATTACAATGAGACTGCTGCTGTTTAAATACCATCCACATCATCACCTCACAGGCATCATCAGCTCAGCCTGCCTCATATGCACACAAGATTTCAATGAACCATTTTCCAGTGGAACCTTTAAAGCTGCAATGGCTCAAAATTGTTTTTTTTTAAAAATTTTATTATAAAGGTGGTGGGGAGCGGAGAGCGGATTTAAAAAAAATCTTCCTACCAGCGCCACCGGTCACAAGATATTCCAGTTTCCACAGCACAGTTCAATTCCTGGATGTTGGTTCCTTGCTCTGAGTGACAAGGATTCAGGGGCAATGAGCAGAGGTCAATGATCGGAATTCACAAACAAAAAACTCCACTGATGGCTCAACAATAACCTGCATTTATATAGCATCTTTAATGTACAATACGTCCCAAAGTGCTTCCCAAAGGAGAAATGGACACCGAGCGGTAGCAAAAGAGAAGTTGGGGAGGTGACTGAAAAAGGTATGATCAAAGAGGTAGATTTTGAGGAGGTTTTTAAAGGTGTGGAGAGAGATAGCAAGTGCAAGTGCAGTTCTCCCCGGTGTCCTGGCCGATATTTATCCCTCAACCAACAGATGATCTGGTCATTATCCCATTGCTGTTTGTGGGAGCTTGCTGTGCGCAAATTGGCTGCTGCGTTTCCTACATTATAACAGTGACTACACTTCAAAAAGTACTTCATTGGCTGTAAAGTGCTTTAGGATGTCCTGAGGTTGTGAAATGAGTTATATAAATACAAGTTCTTTCTCGGAACACTACAATTAGCTCCACTACCAATGTATCAGGGAGGAGAAAAAACAGCAGCTAGGATCCTGCTCCCATTTGCTGTCCAGTCACCTTCTGCTGGAAGGGCACATGTGTGGATGTTCAGTGAGAACAGGGTCTATGATGCCCTTAATGGGCATGACCAGACTGAAAAGTGGCCACTGGGTAAGGTGCAGGAGGGCTTCCCATACCTGTGGAACTGTGCACCCTGCAGGAATCAGCACCATACGGAGAGAAGAAAATGGGGAAGGGGTAAGGAATTTGATCGCTGTTTTGCAACAGATGGCACTAGGGAGAAGTTCCTTCCCCCACCCCCCCTTCTCTTTTATACCCCTCCTCTCCTGAAATTCCACTCCATGAAAATTACCCAATTTATGGTGCAGATGAGCTGATATTACATGGATATCAATTGATGATAATTAAAAAGGCAGCAATATCTACATTTAATGGTGTCTCTCACCCTCATCTTCCTGTGTTTAAACCTACTGGTCAGAAACAGGCTGGGAATGGACATTTTGTGTAGGAACACCATTTCAAGGACATCATGAGATGTGCACTACCTGTTTATAGCTACTGGAGTTCAAGCAGTAAATGTCAAGCTCTGATAAGGCAATCCTGCAACACTGAGAGTGATTGTTATTTTGAGGCTAGCAACATAGTGTTTTGGAGGAGTTACATTGTCAACTTACAGTAACTAGAGTGAACATTGAATGCCATTCGGAGCATTATGTTGAGCTCCCCCAATGGCTTAGTGAGTAAATGTGACACTGAGCTGAACCTAGAAGATCCGAGGTTCAATCTCCAATCTGTGCTCAATTACCTGATTTCAGGCAGAGTAGTAGGGATACTACAATTGGGCTCAACATCTCAGAACGAATGCACTTTTACAGGAAACTTTTTTTAAATCCGGCACCGGTTCATCAAAAATTCCGGATAACCGAAAGCTATAGTAAAAGATACGGAGCTGAGAGCTCTGTATAAAGCAACAAACCCTGTTGCTTAGCAACAGGTTCAGAACAATGGCCACAGGTTCCAAGCGTCTCTGTAGCTTAGCAACAGCTGCAGCCACACCCTTGCACAGCAACAGATCGAGTAAGGCAAGTAATATCAAGTATGACCCTACTCCTGAATTTTGCCGGTTAACCGAGATTTCCGGTTATTTAGGTGCCGGTAAATCGAAAGTTTCCTGTATATAGCACCTTATTATCACGTCCTCAGGACCTCCCAAAGACCTTTACAACCAATGGATCACTTTTGAAGTGCAGTCACTGTTATATAGGCAAACACAACAGCCAACTTACACAATATGCATTAAGGAGGGGTGAGATAAGAGTCAGGGTTCTGGCTTCTTATCGATATCCATAACCCTGCAGGTATGTGCTTGCGGTGAATATTGGGTTAGGACAGGATCGGTTTGTGCTGTGCTATCCCAAGTTCAAACAGCCTGCCAATACTCACCGTCTCATACATGGACAATTCTCATTTGGGCAAGATACTGGAGAGCCGGTGGTGGCCATGGAGTTGTATCCCAGCAGGAGTCAAGGCCCTGGAAAAGAAAAATAAGATTCATACACAGAGGCATATGTACAAGAAAGTGGCAAGAAGCAGATAAATGGTAGCGTAGCAAGGAAAGAGTATACTTTAAGTTGATAGGAAAGAGCAGAATGAGGTGGATAATCAAATAGAGGGCTGAAAAGAGAACGCAGAAAACCAAAGACAGAGAACAGAACAATACGAGCAAAACAGATGAGGCGAGCTTATATTGGGCAGGCTTTATGAGCTGACAAACCAAGCAAGTGCATACAGGCGGTTAAAAAGCAGTTCCACTGGGAAAACAAACTCAATCACTTATCTGGGACATAAATTATTAATTAGAAAAACACCAAAGAGAGCAAGTTGTCCATGCGTTTTCATGTATATGTAAAAATCCCGTAACTCCTGAGCCTTGCAAGGGTTAAACACTTTTTTGGACGTCAAATAATGTTCTGGGTCTTACCATCACTGATGAGATATTGTGGAGAATGATCCCTCAGTTCTAAAAGTAGTTATTCAATTAATTCTAAAATAGTAAGTTATCAAATGATAATTGTTACAATCACTTTTTGTCTTCATGCAGGTAATCGAACACGCCTCTCTAATTTGCTTTTCTGTAAAATCCGAGGATACATCCCACTTACCTACATCCAAAGAGCTTAGGCACAGGTTGGCAAGAGCCAATGCTTAGCAACCCTTAGTGCATGCAAGGCAGTTGGATTTTAACCAGCTAAAACTGCACAGTTTACTAGAACAGAACACTAGTAAGCTTTCCATTGCCTTACCAGCAGGGACCACCCTACCCATTAAGCCATTTACTTGTAGGAGCTGGATGGGAAGCATCCCAGACCCGAATGAGAGGCCAACCCCTACAGGTCCCATTAATGAGCCAGACTGGCTGGTCAATCACCATTAGTGCCCTGGAGCACTGTGGGCCAGCCTGGCAAAGGTATCCACCAGATGACTGACTTGGTTCCAATCTTCCATCATCAGGCATGTTATCTTGGAGCCAACTCAGTCCACAAGGAGACCCTGCTTACCTTCCTCCCTCCCTCCCTCCCCAAATAGAAGTCACTGGTTGGGCAATAAGCAACTGATAAGCCTTCACAAGGCAGATAGCAAGTACCAGTAACTCCTCACAAGCAATGTGGTGAGCAGCATAATTCAGTACAAGTTGTATTAGTGCATTCCCACAATTCTCCGGACCATAGCATGAGCACACATCATGTCCCATTAAATGGTGGTTCCACCAGTTGGGGCTGCAGAGCGTCAGCAGCAGCCACCTGTCTCTCTACAACCCAATCATGGTAGGCACTGAGCCTTGGATATGAGTGCATGTTCTCATACTTGCTCCAGGTAATGCCTTCCAGCAGCTCTTAAAGATTCAGAGCTTCCTCATCGCTATTAGTTTGGTGAAAGGATCTATGCAGAACAGCTTGCAACATGCCATGTTCTATTTATTTAAATTCAATGCCGCCAATGAATGCACTAAATTTGCTAGACAGCTGCAAACAGGAGCCACTTAATCCCCTTTTCTGGCAATTTGTCTTCCATTTGTGACTATAAATAAGGTATGAGAGTTTCAGTTTTTGTGCTTAACCCTCAGAATTCCAATGATCAAATATTTTCTTTCTGCGCATGCTCTTACCTTGGCTGCTAATAATTATCTTGCTGGGAGCTTTGCAATTATTGGCGTAAGCAGTCAGCTGAAAAACATCAAAATTTTGATCCTTCACTCAGACCCGGTCAGATCAGACTCCAACGATCTGTCTCCCACTCTGCTAAAAAAATCAGCCTTAGGATGGATTTTAAACAGTGTGGTGCCTGCTCCAAAATAGACAAGTCACAGAGCCACAGGAAAACAGGTACATTTACTAGATAAAACTAGACAATTCTTTCTTATATCTATATTCTGTTTTATTGCAGTTTATACAAAACTAAATGATAAAATAGAAAGACAATATATAAATTAAAGATAATATGGAGAATATGGGGAGGAAAAAGACAAGACAGCACAGAGTAACAGTTTCATAATGGTTTAATATATATTAATGTTATATAGTATTATTAGATAATATACTGGAGATCTCAGCAATGTTTCTGTGCTGAACGTTCTATGTAATATTCTATGTAATGAGGTGATTTTTAAACCTCAGTGTATCAGCTGAAATAAAGAGTTGCATTTTATATAGCGCCAACGCCTCATACGATGAATTACTCTGAACAGCAGTGATTGTTATTATGTAGGCAAATGCAGCAGCCATTTTGCACACAGCAAGATTACATAAACAGCAATGAGATGAATGACCAGTTGATTTTTTTTTTTGGTGGTGTTGGCGGAGAGAGGAACGTTGGCCTGGCCATCTCCCTACTCTTCTTCAAATAGTGCCATGGGATCTTCAATATCCACTCATCAAAAGGACAGCACCCCCAACAATGCAGCACCCCCTCTGTACTGCACTGGAGTTGGGCTCAAACCGCCAACCTTCTGACTCAGGCTAAAGTGCTACCAGCTGATCCAAGCTGACCCATAATGCTTTAACCTGAAAAGGTATGCTCAGTAATCCACCACTTGGAAGTCCTTTATCCAGTTCATACCTTCATCTGTAAATAGCTGCAGCATTGGCACCTTGGAGAAATAAAATATTCATATCTCGAGTGGTGTTGCACGTCCTTAAAAGTATAAATACAAAATCTTTTCAGAATATTAAAAATATACAGAAATGAGATGGTACTGCATAGTGCTGTGCTGCCACTCTATATAAAAAGAGGGGTAGGGTCCACAGTTCAATTTTCTACAGTTAAGTTGTTGATCGCAGTCAGGCTACCTGAGCAGGCAAGCCTTTTGCCCTGAAAAGGGAAGGAAAATTTGGAGCAATAGTTAACCTGCTCCCCCCAGTGGCTTGTTATGGAACAGCATTACTGGAGGGCTTGATAGGTCACATACCGTCCAATGTATTTGTATGACAAATGTTGAAACATAAGCAACCTTTTCCACAGCTGAAATCACTTAAAGCATCATTATAAAATATAATTAGAGCAAAGCACATTAGCAAATATAATTAGAACAATGTGAAGAATGCCCACAATCTCAGTTGGGTTCATGGGGCGAGGCACTGAACTGAAGCTGGGCAGGGGGAGGGGTGGTGGGAAGAGAGAAAGAAAACAAATTAAGCGAATCCTCCTGTTTTGGCGCACTTCCTAGTAGCCGCTTATTAACATTAGCAGAGGCCAGGGACCAGTGCCTGCCCGTCATCTTGGCCTGGGAACCTAAAAAGGAAGGGGGGGGGGGGGGGCGGAGGGTAGAAGACGCCTATATATAATTTAAATTGAGATAATTGGTTACTTTCAGTACATGACACAAAGACTTTTGTCCTTACCGAATCATGTAAGTTCATAAAAATCCAGCCGATTTTTTTGCTTTTGGAACAGAAACATCATAGCAGCTCTTAATGTTGAGATGTACAAATTATGGCAAGTGGGTCAATTGCAACTACCGAGCCCCGGTAGTCCGACCTCAAAATTCAGCTCTATTTGCGCTAATATTTCTTACTTGTTGGGTTTGTCCTGCTTGAATTTTGGATACCTGGAGATTTAGAAAGTGCCGTTTTCAGCGCTGTTACCTCAATGGTGGATAAATCCTAAATCAGAACACCAAAATCTGTTAGTATCAGCAACATGATACATCTGCAAATTAATGCAAACATGAGTTTAAACTTTATACAGAGCCCCGAGGCTCAATGGTATCCAGATGTAGCTCACAAAAGGTAATAAAAAAAACTTGGCACATTCCTGCTTTAGTTACACCACACTTGAAGATGAAAGATTGCTCATCCTGGGACTGCACTGATATTATGGAGAGATCCTGTTTCAACACAATCCTGTCTGGTGATTATGTAGTTTAATTTTCCCACAGCATTTTTTGTTAACTGAAAGGGAAATGTATTCAACCCTCAAAATAAGTGACAGTGTAAACAGGGACATGATTTCATGAATGGTAACAAAGATCACAAGTTCCAGTTTTAGTTAATCTGCGACTCTTGATCTCAACTGAGGCTTTCCCAGGAGAAGACATTTAAAAAAAAACAATGCAACTCAACTCCAATGACTCTCCCACTTTCAGTTACAGAAATGCAATAGCAGAGGACTGGAAGCTGATCACAGGCGTGCCTGTGTGGTCAGGGATAGTATGCACGGTGGCCTGGGAGTAGCTAAAGGGGGAAAAACTTTAGTATGGTAATTAAAAAACAAAATCAATTAAACAGTTAATCTGTGTGCATAGAAAAATATATCTGTATCCGTAAAAGGAACACCAGATTAGGGGATCTGTAGCTTTTTCATTCTTGTGAAATCTTACATGTCTATGATGACAAGCTAGTAGCAGGGTAAGGAAGTTAAGTTTTAATTCATCTCACCCAGATTTTTAAAAAAAATATTGGGAGATATCTGGTGGAGATGCTAATGGGCAGTTTGGAATCTGCAGCGCGGTTTCTTATTTTTACCGCAGCCCTGCTCCGAGACTTCTTGTTCCCACTCCAAGACAACCAATGAGTAAAAACAAAACTAACATGTTCAAAGAAAAAAAAATTGATGGATGTTTAATAGACACAATCATGGGCCGGATTTATACTCCATCTGTTGCCAAGCCCAGGCAGTTTAAGATGGCCCCTGGAGGTGGTTGCTACAGGTTGTATTTTTATCCCAACACCTTTTCTTGTCTTTATGGCTGGACTACAATCTCCATAAGCGAACCAAGTCTCTTGTGAATCCAGTCCTGTATCTTTATGCTCTGCCTTGTGCGAATTAGCATAGCCCAGGTCTAACTATTAACCCTGATCATAGTAAATCATTTACTGGAGAATACACGAGTTAGCTACCACATTCCCTGGTGACGTCAGAACGTAGAACAATACCAGACCACTGCATATGAGCAAAAACAATTTGTCCAGATTTATTTCAAGACAAAGTAATACAGAAGCAAAAAGATTGGCAAGATACAATACAGCACAATAATCAAACTTACACCACAGCCAAATGGGGAGGGGGGTTGACTCCTTGAAAAGACAGCGTCCATTATTCTTACAGCTCCTCTCAGAAAGTCCTTAGAAACACAGCCATTGGCAGTAAATACGTAGGATTATTCTTTGAGCCTTTATTACCCCCTTCATATAGAGAGATGTGGCAAATAGAAGACTGAAGAGAAGACCACAAGAAAGTTCCTGAATTATAAGGTCTTTTCCGTTGATGTAGAAGCAGTTGCTCTGAAGATTGGCTTCAACAAAGAAGATTCAAGCAGACTTAAAAATACATTATTAACAAGTTAACAGCTTGGAATTGTATTTCCTCTCGATGGTCTTCACTCTCCCAGCTAGACCAGGTTTTAACACTCAATAACAGAGGAAATTACATTATTTGACAGCTAGTACGGAGATGAATTCACAAATGTAGACCATGAAAGATCCCACCATAAATAATGGACTGTGTTTTGCCAGCCAGATATAGATATGAAACAAGCAGAAAAAATATATTTGCATTAACTAAGTTGAAGAAGGCCGATTGCATGCAGCTATCCACGTGTACTGGCCACAGAATAAAAGGATGTTTCAGTCACCCCAGAACCACAGCTGGCTAATGCGATTTTAAAATCCCATTTACCTTATCTAAAATCATATAAAATTCAGACAATTCCTATTTCCATCCTAGAGTTCAGGACCTGACTTTGAGTTATACTGGCACTTTTCACGTCATTGTGTACCCAAAATCAATGCATTATCAAGTGACAGTATAAGTTCAGCCTTATTTTTGACATGCCAGTCTACTACTGCTTCCCACTCTTCCTTCCTTAATCCTAGTGTTTCTTACTTTGCTGTTTTTTAGCTCAGTGTTCCTCGATTTTCTTTTCCTGCTGTCGCTACGTTTTTCTCCTTTTTAAATCTTCAATTTGGCTCTCTGAATTCTCACGTCTACTCACTTTTTCTTCTCTACCTTTTTGCTCTTTTTTTTCCTCTTCAGTCCTGCTGCTTCTGTTTTATTTGCTGTGTGACCTGATTATCTTCTTGTCTCCTCCACCTCAAAAGCACATTACCAGATCTGCCACTGGGATGCAAAAGCCTCCTGGCCTGGCAAAATTGCACATATGCATGACACACAAAGATAAACACGCGAGGCCCCAAAAATATCGCAAATGGAGGCCTAAGAAAACAATGGGAGTTCTGCGAAGCAAAACAAAGGCAGAGATTGGTAAAAGAGGAAAGGCGTGTGACAGGGGTAAAGCCAACGAGGCTTCTGAAAAATAGGATAGTAGTGCACAGGAGGAGATGGCGCAAGTTGAGGAATCAATGTTTCCATGCCAGAAGTCTCTAAAATGGCACGTGTGTGTGTTGGGGCGAGAATTAAGAGAAGAAATGGGAAAACTCTCATAACATCCATTGAGTTTCTCATTTTTTGTGGGATGTGCTTGGTTCCCTTTTTTCAAAATGGGAATTTTTTTGGAGACAGTGAAGTTCGATGTATTTGTTTGTCAGTATTCATGTGTTTATGACTGCTGCTTTTTAGTGAATGTGAAATTTGAGCCACGCTTTGGAATCTTAGACACGTCAGACTTTCCGTGAGATGCAGAATTTTTATATAGATTTGACAGTGTCAAGCAAGAAATCACTACCAAAACAGAATGAGGAATTTGATTCGTTACATATTTACAAAACAAAATAGCAACCATGGTCTGACTCAGCTATTTTGATTTAAAAATTTAATTGGGAGTAAAATATCTCAAAATATTAGGGAGTTACTGAGATCTGAAACCACCCCTAAGCACGGGACCATCAGGCAGCACTGAGGCAGATTGTGTTTTTGTTGGGAGAAAACATTTCTCAGGTTTGTTCCCTGCCCTTTGTTGCGTGAGCTGATCCCAGTCTGCGGAGTGGTTTGGGGGTTGCAGTTGGCCTCTGCATGTCTTTGTTGAGGAGGGGAATGCCAGCTAGGGCTGCTGTTCACTATCCAGAGATAACTGGTTGAAATGTGCATACGTGGACGTTGGGTGCAGGTAGGATATGGTTATGTTAATGTATTACAAGCCAAATGTATGTTGAATGTTTAAATGTCTTAATCTAAATGTACACTCTCGGGAGCCGCAAGCCTACATTTCGTTGTACTGCACTTGTGCACTAACAATGACAATAAAAGTTGATTTGATTGGGTCTGGCTGTGATACTCCCCACGGTTAAATACCCTGCCTAACACTCACTGTCTAGGCTCACACATGAATAATGGACACCTTGTAAAGTATCGGAGGGCACCTGGTGCATCTGGAACTGCACCCGAACAAGGAGTCAATGCTTCAGGAAGCAAGAGAAGAAAATTGGCAGAGAAAAATAAAGTTTCCTTAAATCTCTCAATTACACTATCATGTTATACTATGGAGTCTTCAGAGGCAGGTTCTCACCCCTGATTCCCCAGGTGAGGAGCTTCTGATCTTGGCAGGACTGGGATCAGGAACCAGTTTTAAATCCAGTTCAGGTTGATGGAATGAAAGTCTTTTCTCTCGAGGGTTCTACGTGAAGTAACTTTGGCCCGTCTCAGCTCAGATTATAATTGGTGTGGATCTACAGCACAAGCCGCCTCTAGTTTAGTATTAAATGGCAATCTTACTCAGTGAGATGCAAAGGCTGGCTGGGCGTGAGAAATGGATACTCATTAGCCCCAACCTCTGATCAGCCTCTATCTGAGAGGCCTGCAAGGTAATGGCCCAGAAATTCCAGAACGGGGCTTGCAGCGTGTGCAAGCCCCGTATTTACACTTACCCCGCGCTACTGCCGATCAGCTCCAGGGACGCCTGGAATTGGTGTTTCCAGAAGAAGAATCCCGGGCAGCGTATGACGTCACGCCGCCCAGGAGTGCAGCCAGCGCGAAGTCAGGAGCGTGCAGTGCAAGTGAGACACGCCCCTTGAGGTCTCAGTTTCACTGGACACGCCCCCAATGTTTCTGTCAAGCTGCTAACCATTTTTACATGCAAAGCAGCAGTTTAAATAGGTTTTTGGAAGTTTTCTGAAGATTTTGGTAACTTTCATAAACTTTTTAAAATGTTTACATTATTTTGAGTAATCTGAAGTAGTTTTAAACAGAATTAAAGCAATTTAAAGACTTTTAAAAGCCCTAAAAGAATTTTTTAAATTCCATTTATTTATTTAGCAATGTCGTCGTCATACGTGTCTTCACACTGTTCCCTTTGGGGAACTGTATGAAGTGGTGGAAGGATTTATGGCCATGATTAACGCTCATTCCGTGACCGTAACCATCTTTGAACCAGGCATTAGGGCGGTTAGTCCTATGGCGGGAGGGTTTTACGGGCTCCCACAAGCTATACAAGGAGGGGGGGCCACCCACACCCACGGACGCAAATATCCCACTGGATGTCAACCCAGAATTTAGAGCCGGAGCTCCGACTCCACTTGCCGGGACTGTCTGGAGCGGGGTTCGAAACCCTACCCTGATCTGGCCCAGCGGCGGGGATCCTACCGCTATGACAAAGGCCCAATCCGATTAGCAACGTGAAATGGCAGCATAGGGCTCCAGTCACGGGGAGGGAAAAGGCGCAGGAAACGTATGGGTGTCACCTTTTGTGCGGAGTGGGCCTTTTGCGTAGCAGTAAGCATCCCCGCCGCTGGGCCAGAAGGAGTAGGGTTTTGAACCCCACTCCAGACAGTCCCGGCAAGTGGAGTCGGAGTTCCAACTTTAAATTCTGGGTGGACATCCAGCGGGATACTTGCGTCCGTGGGTGTTGGTGGCCCCCCCCCCCCTCAGATGGGTTGTGGGAGCCCGTAAAACCCTCCCGCCATAGGACTAACCACCCTAATGGCTGGTTCAAAGATGGTTACGGTCACGGAATGAGCGTTAATCACGGCCATAAATCCTTCCACCACTTCATACAGTTCCCCAAAGGGAACAGTGTGAGGATACGTACGATGATGACCTCTTGCGCAATGCACCTCCTTGGACCCTCAGTCGCAGATGCGAGGGGGCAAGTCGTGCAATTGTTAAATTTTTCATTTTATTGACATGTAAAATGTTGGCCCAGTAATTCCCTTCCAAATGCGCGAGTACAGTCGGGGTACTTACGCATCTGGCTGGATGAAATGCCGGTTTTCAGCATGCACAGTGCATGTGGGGAAAACCGGCATTTCCTGTCCTCTGCGTGCGCAGTATAATTCGCCGCTTTCATTAATGCTTTCAGTGAGGTCAAGTCATTACAAGTTACACATGCAAAAAGCATGGGTACAGTTGCTCCAGAGGAAGATATTTATTATCGTGGAGCTTCTGAAAGTATGTATGTCTGTATATATTCCTTTGCGTGTTATGTATATATTCCTTTACTTATGTGTATGAATGTATTATTTAATTATGACTTTCAGAGAAAGTAACTTATTGGAAAATCATAATTAAAAACATACATTCATACACATTAGTAAAGGAATATAAAACATACATACATATACGTAAAGGAATATATGTGGACATACATACATAACTCATTCTCACATTCCATTCACACAGCCACAATTGCTCCTTCTACCTACCGTTCTGAAAATCCGTTTAAAAAAAAAAAAAAATTAAAGTTTAAAACTTACTTAAAATTTCTTAAAATAACTTCCCTCCCTTTCCCAAACCTAAATATTGCATTTCATAAGCTCCTCCATAAAATATATCTCCTTCCCCAGCCAATGAACAACTTTACACTTGCTTTTTTCACGTGTAAGTTCTAGGGACTTACCCTCACTGAATCCATCAGTGAAATCTACAAAGTTCACTGCGCAAGCGCTGCCTGTGCAGTCGCACGCGCTGTGAATAGACCTCGGGTCTGGAAATGCCAGCGTTCCCCGCATGCGCTGTTCCTGCTGAACGCCGGCATTTCCAACGGCCAGATGCGTGAGTAACCCGACCGTACTCACGCTTCTGGCCTGGAATTTCTGGCCCAATACCAGGGCCCACAAGGTCATCAGATTTCTCTATTTGTGACTTACTAGCACATTATTTGTGTCACTGAACACTAATAAGTGCATTTGCTACAATGATAACCATTTCCTTTGGGTAGCTGACACTCTTTTGGATGCTAGGTTTGGGGCCGGTGGTCCTTGGGTATGTCAATATTTGCAACACTTTGCTACATTGAAAAGTTTGAAAACCTCGAGTAGAAAAAGCTTTACTCTGTAGCTGTACCTGACAAGGGGCTTGCTTGATTTTGAGACACTGGGTGCCTAGAATGGGATTGTTTCAATCTTTAATCCTAACATCTCCCACCTTGATGAGTACAAAAAGTCACATGTAAGACATGTCAATCAAGGCAATATTTTCAAACACACCCAACATCCTGAATATTTGACTAGTCTCAAATATATTTAAATCATACAAGAATCTTCAAGTAAAAGTGACTCTCAGAATCACCTGTTGATCTCTTGATTACGTAGGACAGGTAGTTTATGTAGCGTCTCCTTTCGAATCAGACATGTGAAACAAATTAATTTCAGTGAAATTTCTTGTCTTCCCCTACCTGAAAATGTCCCTAGGCATTTCTCAGCCAAAAGGGCAGATCTGCACTCAGGTTCCTGCCAATTCTGCACATGAGTAGCTCTGGGTGAGCTGAACACCAATTCTACCCTGCTCTGATCTGTGCACATTGTGCAAGAATAAAAAGACAATGCACTTAATAAGTGAAAAATTACTTTATTGTTAAATACACTCACCAATAGGCTTTCAGAAATTTCTACTTTTAAAAGGCGCACAATTAAACAGTAAATGGAGGGGGTTAGGTATCAATGTAGGATTTAATAGATGGCAGGTATTAACAAATTAAAAAAGGTATCTTTTATGTTTTTTAAGATGTGGCCAATTTTCAATGTAGGGGCCTGTGATCTCAATGTAGGTTCCCCTACATACTGGAGGAATCTCTGTTGATTTAAACTAAGTATCTGCAATCCTGAAGGTCTTTCTATCAGTGGAAAGATTAACCTTGAGAAAGAACATTGACGTAATCGCAAAGAAAAGCACTGACGGTAACAAATACCGTAGCAATCAGTATATATAATAAATTACCATATATACTGCATCATTAAACCTTTCCAGCCCACAAAATAAAGGCATGAAAGTGCAGATCAGTAATTTTATGGCCTCTAATATCCAGACTATTCGTCATCTGCAGCATCTATTAATCTACTAACCATTTCAAAGAATTTAAATTCAATGCAACAATGTCTAATACTGTACAATGTTTATGGGATAATGAACTCAAACTACTGAAAAACGGAACTCTAAAAAGGGATATAAATGTGGCTTAATTGTCATAACTCATATGTATTCGAGATTAGCAAATCACTATTATGGAAGTCCATTATTTTTTAAAATGGAACTTAAAAGCACTTTTGCCCAAGTGCCGAGCCCTATGGACCTCAACTCCTTTTGCATTAATATACCACAATTAGTATGGTGTAAAACAAAAGTACAAAAATTGTATCAACTTCACGCTTTACAACTACTGTGACTGAGAGCTGCAAGAGAAAGAAAAAGACTATTATTGAGACTATGTATAGCACAAACACATGGTCCTAATAATTGAGCATCACAGCCATTTTCTCACTAGAAGTCTAATGTCTCTTAAACCCACCAAGCATATTTAAGAAACTGCATTGTGGGTGTTTTGGTAAATGCCTTGTGAAACTAATCCTAGTGGAGTTCCAGGGCACCTTGGGTATACTAGTGTCCATACTAAGTTGACTGACATCTGCCAAAGACATAAAATGTGTCTGGAGAGCTTACAGCCATTATAGTATAAACACATCATCATAAAAATATAATATTTTGGAGCTGCTGGTCTTTATATTCGAAGGCTGGGCCTGGCTTTCTTGGCTGGAAAGGGTTAATAATATTATTCCCGAATATTCACAGGCAAACAACTAAGCTCATTCAGCAAGTTCACACAGGGTTGTGTAATACTAAATATATTTGGGGGAGGGAAAGAGAGCATTTTCAGCATACTGATGTTAAGTAGCAGTAAGCTGAACACGTGACATTCAAAACTGCCAAAGGCATCTATAAGACCCAAAGAACGTTTCAGTTCTGAAAGCGTACCTCTCAAGCAGTGACATTATGCGCCTCCTTGCATACAAGTTCCGCTCCTGTCCCAAGTCTGGCATTTTCTTACTGAGGCTGAGAGATTGGTTAGTATAACAGAACTGGGGACATACTGATACCGCCATGCGCTGATCCAGTATCTTGTGTCGTCAAACTGTGAATACCAGATACCATTTTATGAAACATTATTAGATTACAAGTACAATGTACACAATATTAGAGTAACTGAATAGAAATAACACCAGATTTCAGTTACACAGCCTCCTTCACTGAATACTTACATTTATTCCTATGCACCCTTAGAACTGCAAATTCTCATGACTTTTTGGAATAACAGGATAGAAAGGAATTCCATAGCATCTGGTACCTGCGCATTTAACTGCTGATATCCAATGTGACCATTACCCAGTATTACTGTCGTTTATGATATTACAAGTTCTCAGATGTGTGTGTGTTTTGGGGGGGGGGAGAAAGAGAATAAGTATAATGAGGGTTTCTATTGTTTCAAGGGGTTGGGAG
This sequence comes from Somniosus microcephalus, assembly GCF_052327205.1. Lineage (NCBI taxonomy): Eukaryota > Metazoa > Chordata > Chondrichthyes > Squaliformes > Somniosidae > Somniosus > Somniosus microcephalus. The sequence continues at coordinate 29,735,422 of NC_141019.1, read as the reverse complement.
GGAATTGCTCAATGTGAGTCAAGATGTGCAGATTGCCAAAAAGTCAAAATGGGTGCGGTATCTACACTACCATTATACATTTTCTATTTAAAAAAGTGTGTCCATTTTGGACAACATAGGGATAACCCACATAATTTGCTTTCTTTCATTACATGCCAGCCGCACGGTTCGGTTTGCAAGGCAGCACATCTTAGGAGAAAAAAAAGCATTGCAGCTTTATTGTGTCATTGGATTTCAGGGTACTAACTTGAATGGTATTGTAACGTTATCAGAGTTCCTTTGCAATGGTTTACATTTTTGTCTCAGACATGTTAGAAGCTGTTCCAGATCACTCAATTAGAGAGGTTTTGGAACACTGATGTTGGTATACTTCAGTCTGGCTCAGCTCAGTCCAAAGGCAGCATGGCCACCACCATTCTGGTCCCAAATACATTGTAACCCAGATCACCATTCGAAGTCTGTGGTAGCACTCCTCCACACACAGTGAGTACGGCCTTGAAAGTAACCTGTTGTTTTATACATTGCTTTTTGCACTAGGTATGGTGTTAAGACACAAGCTGTATTTCAACAAAGTTTGCAAAAGATTTGCATTTCCTATGATGCTGACCCTACTTTGGGCGACTACCATTTGTGCAAGCTTTCAACGCCTCTTCCAAGTAACAACTTTTCCCACTATGACTTCACTTAGCCATTGCTGCCAGCATCAAGCAAAAGCTATTCCAGCTAAAATCCATAGATGCTTTCTGCAGGGCCTTTTCAAATTGTCAAGAAGCTTGGTATGTTCCTTGATTGAATAGACTGAAGCAATAAACAGTACGTTTCAGGACTTGAATAGTATTCCTCAAGGATAGCACCCCCCTCCCTCCCACCCAATGTCACAGGGAGCAGAGACTCTGATGCATTTAAACATATAGGGTCACTGCTGAGATGTTGAGAATTTTGGAAGTCAGCCCATTAGAACTATTGGATTAATTTTCAGATTTTGCAATGTTTGGAAGTGTTTTACTCCCAAAGTCCCCTGGTCTTAACCCCTGGGGAAGTGCAGTGGCTGAATCTCCCAGTTGTCGTTGTGGGCAAGGAGTTCACCATTGCTGTCTTTATTTGGTTGCGGAGAAACGCATTCTGCTCCAGAAGCACCTCATTGTTGCCCATCAAATTGGACACCTGCTTTTTGAGTTCCTCATTCCGGTTTCGCAGCATAAGGTTCTCCTCCTCCAGGTATCCGGAGTCAACTGGCCGTCGACTTGTGAGATCGTACTCGTACACTTCAAACTCAAACCCTTCCAACTTTCTCCTCTTCAAGCGGTGGTCATACTCATAACAATTGATGCCACTGTCATTATCCACTCGATCAGATTTACGCAATGGCTGAGAAAGTGGGGGGTCTCGTGACAGTCTGATTTCATGTTCTGAATTGTCACGTTTGAAGTGCCGGAATCTACATTTTGAGCCTCTTTGACAGTCACCTTTAAGGTAGTCACGGCATACTGGAATCTCACCTTTATCAGCAGGTAGGTCAGAAACTGACAGACCGTAGGTTTCAGCCACCTTGGAGCGCAAGTGCAGGGGAAGCTCCCCTGTTTTTTTGTAGTATTCCTCATCCTCTGCTGTCCCGTGTATGAATGTGCACTTTGCACGGGTACAAACATTATTCATAAAGTAATGACAGAAGACAAACTCATTCTTTTTCACGCCTAGGTCATGTACCTCATTTATGTCCGGGTGGAGGTACTTGCAGGTCTTGCCGCGATAGCAGACATTGCGCAGGTAGTCCCGGCAAACGTCTTCCGTGCTCTGGCCAGCCCCGTCTTTGCCATTGTTAACAACATTATTGTCTGCCATTTTTACCGATTATTTCTGCGCTGCTCAACAAACAACTGCAAAAGAAGAATGAATCATGTCAGAGAAAAAGGGACCGACCACAAAGTAAGCGTGGGTCATCTTCGCTCCACCCCCAAAAAATCCCACCCAAAGGTGACTTAATCGAGGATACACAACGAGGAGTGGGTGACAAGTTTATCCCAAGAGTGTGAAAGATCTCCTACCAAATTGTAAGCACTCTTTTTATGTATATTAGTTGCCTTGTTTTGTAAAAGCGATAGCATTAAGAAAGGTGTTTGCATGAGGCTTCAATAACGTCAATATTAGCCATTTTGTGTGGTGCCAAGTTGTCTCATCAGGGTGTGATCTCACTTCCCAGCTGTTGGTATAATTTAATCGAGCAGTGGGCTCCTGTATTTGACACAAGAAAATTGTAGCAAAAATGCACATGGTGATATTTATGACCCTCAACTGGCTGAAAAAACAGCCACTGAATCCTGTTCTTAGCCAAGGACCATTTTATTGGGATTTGGCTCCCACTTCCCAAGCGGGTGGCGAGACCCAGGAAATGGCCTCTATCTGCACTGTGGGGTTTCTGTGATTCTGTGTGAGACAGAAGTTAAATACGTTTTAAGCGCAATACTTTCATTTTTAAGATTGGGTTGGATTAGATGGAAAAATAATTCAAATAAAAATAATGAAAATAGCAGACTGAGGGAGAAAGGGTCAAAGAAAAAAAGGAGCTAAAAATCAAAGACAGGTTGGGCAGAAGTTTTTTTTTATAAATATTTTATTTTAAATTGTTTTAGGCATTTATTTTTCTAAGTTCATAAAATGACATTTAATTATCCTTATTATTGTAATATTAGGGTTTGGTTCAGCATCATAATATACAGGCTGAAAACGTAAAAGGATGTGGTTAGCCTAGGCAGCCTGAAAGTATGAAAAAAGTAAAAACACTTCTCTATCAACTAAAAATGACACACTGCCCTATTTATAGAGATGTATTTTGGACGGTGTTCCTTCTCCTCCGCTGAGCATGTTATTCTCTTGGAGTTTGGAGGATCAAGCCTATGCACTACTTTATCAGCAGAATCAATGCCATTCTTCAGTGGAGCCGCCAGGAGGCGCACTTAAGAAGTATGGGAAAGATTCACAGCTTACCCTCAAAACGGGCCACAACACAGCACCCAGAGGAAGACAAACTATTAATAATTAAGGCTGCAATTTGAACTGTTTTCCCAGTTTGAGGTAACAGAGGGCATGCAGCCGAGATGGAAACTGCAAAACACACAAAAATAATAATTATAATGGAATCTTTTGAACAAAGCCATCTAATTCTAGGTCCTATGTCATCACCAATTTGATTTCCTTTCTCCCTCCCCCATGCACCATTTCCTCACAGAGAAGGATAGCTCTCACGCCTCTCTGTAAGGAAAACACCTCAAAAAACATGGGACTAAATTCATTACCTACTGTTCCTCTGTACAATGCAGTGGCATTATATTTTCACCTAGACCATACCACCTCCATCTCTCAACTCCAAGGTAAGAGGTTTGTGGCTTGCATGGCTGTCCAGAGGCAGTGCCTCATAGATGATACCAATGCACTGTGTCACTCAGTTATGAGGAGTTACTGCAAAGAATTGATGACAACTTTAAGACTTCCACTCAACCTTGGGGGTTCTTCTGGCAGTCAACAACTCTTACATTATCTCTGCTGGTTTATTATAACAGAAGATCTGCTCAATTGAATTATTGTCTTATACCTATCATCATTTTTAAGAGTAGTTATTTAAATTGTTTAAACTTTGGTGACCTGAGTGAATGATAAATGCCTGTACGTGGAACTGGGAAAGCAGCAGGAGGCGTTGACCCCTTTCTGCAGGCGGACATTTCGATACACTGTGATCGTGATATTTTAAGTTGAAAAGTTGATTTTCCTTTTATTTCTCAGTTGAAAAAATGACAATTATTCTTATCATCTGACACAAAGTGTGTAAAATATCACAATATACACAGAAGCAACAATATTCTCCTGTAACCTGGTTGGTGAAATAATTCTCCAAATCATGTGATATAACACCATTGAAAGAAAACTTGCATTTATATAGCGCTTTTCATGCTTTCAGGATGTCCCAAAGCGCTTTACAGCCAATGAATTGCTTTTGAAGTTGTAGTCACTGTTGTTTTGTAGGCAAACACTGCAGCCAATTTGCGCACAGCAAAGTCTCACAAACAGCAAATGGCCAGATAATCTGTTTTTGGTGGTGTTTGATGAGGGATAAATGTTGGCCACGACACTGGGATAAATCCCCATCTCTTCAAATTATGCAATAGAGTCGTTTACACCCGCTTGAACAGGCAGCTGTGGCCTCAGTTTATCTCATCCAAACGATGCCATTTCTGACAATGTAGCACTCCCTCAGCACTGCACTAAAGTGTCAGATTAGATTATGTGCTCAAGCCAGAGAGTGGGGCTCAAACCCACAACCTCTGACTCATGGGCCCACCATGTCACATGATTTGATCACCTGCAGTGCCAGAACAACCCAACAGCAAAAGAAAGGTCGTGAAACAATAAGAAATCACCAAGTTTCTGTAAATTACCCAGACCAGCACTCTGTGGAGCATGTTTCAGGGCAGCAGCATATCTTATTGCAGATTATATATGGTGATAATCCAAATAGAAATAAATGCATTAACATTCACATGTGTCTTGATTTATTGCACATAAAAACCATGGGATAAATTCACAACCTCCTGTTCCAAGGAAGCTTAGGTTCAAGAATCAGTACTATACAGCTGCAACCTGCGCTTCTTTTGAACGTGGTCCCCTGCCGAGAGCACTGAACTTACTCTCATATTTCAGTGCCAGTGGTGTAAATGTCTTGAGTGATCTGACCAGGCACTTACTCACTCACTCAGAAATAACACACAGTAAACTGTCTTGTGAGGTCACTCAAACACCGACACCACTGGACTAAGGTATTGCTTTTATTTTGCCAATAACTGGTGGATTAGCAAGCATGTTTATAGAAGGGACTCGATCTCATAGCTGCCAGGATATTGCTATAATTATTCCATTTTTATTTTGCGCATGACTCGTGCTATCTCCAGAACTGGCACTGCTCTTGCTCATAGCCGCTGACACAGATCTGTTGGTTGCTTGCCAGGATATTGCTATAATTATTCCATTTTTTTTTTGCGCATGGCTAGTGCTATCCAGAACTGGCACAGATCTGTTAGTTGGTTGCTTGCCAAGATATTGCTATAATTATTCCATTTTTTTTTTTTTGCGCATGGCTAGTGCTATCCAGAACTGGCACTGATTTTGCTTATAGTCACGGACACAGATCTGTTAGTTGTTTGCCACCAGAAAAAAAAGCATTGCATCCAGTATAAGTAGCAGTATGATCGTGAAATAAAAGCCGCAACTCCAAAAATTCAGCATTATGAAAATCCTCCTCAACTGCTCTCTTCCTGCAGGTTTCATACCAGTGAGAGTCTGAAAGTTTCCCATTATGCGCCAGATGCATATTTAAAGCTAGCATCTTTATCCTTGAAGAAAGTTAGTAACTGATGTTCAAAGGCTGAAGTGAACATCATACAGCAAATAAAAGGCACAGGACAGTGGCAATTGGCAGGGAGGGTAGTTTCTAGTAACACTGGGAGCCAGGCTTAAGGCTTTTCATAACAAGAATCTGAAGGAGCCCCACGAACACCATGCACAAGCGGCAATGAAGGCAGCAATCAGCAGCAGAGGAGCTGGCTAGAATTAGATGCATTTTTCTCCGTTTGCTACGTTAGCGCAAAAATTTAGCGCAAATGCAAGCAGGGATTCAAATGAGAGCTTATGACAGATTGATCTCGCTCAAATGGGATGCCAAAAAAATGAGACCACAGATTTGGTAGACTGCTTAGGAGGTTATGTTATTAAGCACAAAGACACAATTCAACACTTGTATTATGTTCACTTGTATTGGAAATTGCATTTTGACAAAAGTAAAAAATGTTAACTCCTTGAGATCATTAGTCAGTGTCTATTACAGCATCAAGTATGGCTTTCAATGTAAATAATACTAAAAGGAACCCACCAGCGTCCGATGAGACAAAGTCCCATATGTTTTTATGGAAGGCAAAAAGCTGCAACTGGCCATAAAGGATCAGGTGTACTGAGAGAAAAACAAGAGCAGAATTATTTGCAAGCTGCTGAGTATTCAGCTCACCAAAGCTGGTAAGTAATTTGTCTCAGGCTAGTCAGTATGTGGAATATTTCAGCCCTGTTTTGGTAACATGCCAAATATACATATAGTTCTGAGTAATGCCTTGTGGGTTATGCTAGTAATCATGCACAAATGGAAAGTTTACACCATGATTATTTTGTTGTTAATACTGAAATCCTCAACTTACTTTAGTGTTTTTGATACACAAATGCAGCATGTGCACCTTCCAGCTTGCCTAGTATCAGAAGGAGCCAAGAGTCTGCTAAAAATCTCTCAGCAAGTTTGAAGTTTTGTTACTTTGGTGATAAACTGGTGCAAAAGAAATTCCAGGTGTTTGCCTATAGAATCAGCACAGAAACAGGCCATTTGTTCCATCAAGTCTGCGCCCACGTTTTTCTCAAGCCACCTAGTCTAATCCCACTTTCTTGCTCGTTCTCCAAACCCTTTAATATCTCACCGAGCTTAATCCCACTCGCCTGCTTGCACCCCATATCACCTTTTAATATTCCCCTTTTTCAAGCAACGATCTCATTTTCTTTTAAAACAATTTATGTACTCTGCTTCAACAATAGACTGTGGCAGAAAATTCAACATTCTAACTACACTGAAATGTTTCAACCCCCTCTTTATTTCTGTGATTATCTTAACTTTGTGCTCTCCCATTACCGTCATAATCTTGATGACCTCTTATCAGGTTACCCCTTAATTTTCTCAACTTGTGAAAAACAGCTTTAACTTCTCAAGTCTCTCTTGATAACCGTATCTCCTCAGCCCTGGTAACATTCTAGTGAATCTACGCTGCACCTTTTCCATTGCTTTCATATCCTTCCTCTAACAGGATGTCCATAATTGTACAGAATACTCCAGCTGCAGCCTGACTGAGGCCTTGTACAAGTTCAACATCACTCTCTAAACTCTGTACCTCTAGATAAAAAAAACCCAAGGATTGTTTGCCCTTTTAAGGCCTTATTCACTTGCACTGCCACCTTCAATGACTTATGTATTCACACAATCAAGGTCCCATTGCTCCTCTACTCCCTTTTGAATTTTAATATTTACGGTGTATTTCCTTTCCCCTATTCTTAGTTTCAGTATGTAATATTTCATATTTTTCTACACTAAACTGCATCTGCCACTTGTCTGCCCATCTTTTAGCCTATGTCCTCCTGTAGTCTTTCGCCATCGGTTACTGAAGAGATGCAATTTGGAGAATTCTAGAGTTCCAAACAGGCCCATTATTTGAAGGAACACAGCACTTGAGGACAAGAGAATGCTTCTGAAATTTGGTTGAAATACAGTGATATGTTTTTTAAATGACTGGCGATATTGGAATTTGCAGAATCAATAATAATCATATGTACTACTATAAACACAAACTATCAAATTTGTAAAATATATCAACCACATTTTCTTTTTAAACAGAATTTGCTTAAGTCACACTATATTTTTTAATGACAAAGCAACACAGCATTCTAGACAGTTTAAGAACCTGTAGGACTCACCACCTGTTGCCAGTATTCCTCATTCTGCGCCAGCTAGGCAAACCAGAATCAAAAAGCAAGGTGACCAGAATAATCAAAATAAAGGTTGAATGAGACATAAGCATATGAACCGCTTAGCGACTTGAATGCAGAGCCACAAAACTGAAAAATCCACTTACTTTTTTATTACAGAGTTCTGAGAACTGCTCTGGGGATGCTCCATTGGACCTAATTTTTATAGTAATAAAAAGGCATGTTATACCACCTAGGTGTGTAACATACAGCGTTAATAATCCACTTGAAACATAGTATGGCACAATCCAGAATATAATCAAAGAAGTAACATTACCTACATTGTATGGTCTTTCTCATTCTTCAAATAAAAGTATCCTTCATATACCTCAGGAGTGAGTCCAGGTTACCTACATGGACACAATCCCTTCGGACGTTTCACTTTGATGATGTTGCCCATGAGCTTTGCCCTTCCAGTACCCTATAGTGACATCATTCATTTGATGCATACATTTTCCACAGCAAGCAGAACAAAGCGTAATACATGACAGCACAATATTAATATGCCGTTGTTTTGTATGGAAACACAAACACATGGTACATAATGACGGTTCGTTTTATGGTATTTCAACAATAAGCGCTGCAAGCATGAGGAGTGGCCATCATAAATACCTGATCACATTTCACAAAATACTTAGTGCAAGGAGACATTCTCGGTCAAAGTGAAAACAGTTTTGCAAGAGGGAAAATCCAAAGATGAAGAATTCAGCCCTACTGAACAGCAGCACCACTCTGTGCAACAATGAAAAATAACTGGCACATTAGTAATGGGAAGAAGACGCCCTTATACAGTACAGGAAAAGAGCATCTCAAGCATGGTATTCCTGAAGCAGGTGCCAACATTTTCTTAAAATGTATATCCATAATCGTTTTCCTTGGTTGATAATCTGGACTTATTCCTACTGTGTGCAATGATGCTGAATGAGACAGACTCGTCAAACTGTGCAGCTGTCCTATGAACAAAGTCTAGAATATGTTCCAATTAAAAAAAGGTATAGTTCAATAAAATGTAAACTCGCAGGATTTCTCTCTGCTACAGGAGAAGAAAAATCTGGCCTACCCCTACCAATGTATTGAAACTTCCTTTCCCAATCTACCCACAATATTGCGCCACGTGTTGAACGATTTTGTTTCAATTGACTTGTGCCTGCAGCTCAACGTACGAAGTGAAACCAGACCTAAAAATGTTATATTAAAAATACTTTTAAGATATAAATTGATAATCAAACCTATCCAAATTTGTGTGAAAAGTTTTCTTAAGGTCTGAAATATAAATTGCCAGAATGTAACTTCAGACACAATAGCAGCTCCCAAGTGAGTAAATACACAGTATAGTATTGCACTAAGCTTTACAGGCCAGGAAGTAGATTTACCCCTGGTTTGTACTGTTAGTCAATCAATTAGACTGGTAGAGAGAGCACTACAACTAGCTGCATCTCCATCAGCTAGCAAGGGGATGGGGGTGGGGTGTCAGCCAGAATTGCTCTGCATTCAATGGTCAAAAAGCTGGATGAATCACTGCCAAACATAGCTCTCTGACCAAATACTAGGAAGTGTGCGTACAGATTGATCTGCACTTCCGATTTTCCTTCCGAGACCGGGAACCACTGGAAAAGATTTGGCATCCAAGCTGCAATTAGGATTTCAAGACAGTTTTTGTGTTGCCACTACAGTACTAGCAGCCTCAACATATTAGAAAACCACTTCTACGTGAAGTGCTTCTGTACATAAAGGGGCATTAATTTAGAAATCTTCATTGTGGGGGCCCTATGCATGAACCAAAGTTCCATCATTTCATGGCACATTATATTGGTACACCATCCCTTCCTATCTGATGCCTCATTCAAAGTGAATGGGCTTAGCAGAAGATAGTTTTTCCATCTGTTTTTGCAAGGTAATCCATCCTCTAATTTCCAAGACTCACCTCAGTTAAATATCAGTGTTTCAAGTCATCAAGCCTGCATTTGCAGTGAATCTCATATGCCAGGCCCTGTTACAAGCTAACTTGTCTTTCAGATGCAAGACACTAAAAGGTGGGCACTTTAAAAAAAAAATTCAGTCATGTGGGCGTTGTTGGCAAGACCAGCATTTATTGCCCATCCCTAATTGCCCTGGAGAAGGGCACTGTAGTCTTCCAGTTTATGCAGGGTTTGTTTGTTTTTTTTAAATACTCCTACGCTTTAGTTTCTATTAGTAAAAAGCACTACACAGTGCTCGAAAGAGTAGCAACTTTAAATACCTTTCAAATTAGCAATTTCATTTTTTTTAAATTACTGTCTGTACCAAGGGACACCCCTTATCCAAACACCACTTAACTGAACTGGCTGGACCTCCCAGCATACCCTGCTTATATAACTGCTGAGCTGAATATCATATGACATTAGAATTTAATTATCTGAATTATTCACTGTTATAACCTTGGTATTTCCTAAACCTAGATTAACCCATGTCCCACAGTATATATGCTGAAGGCAAAGAAAAATCTGTTGGGAGGGTGGAGAAAAAATAATTTCTGTTCAATTTTGTTGCAGCAGCTTCAAGACCCGTCATTTTGGGTTTCCTTCCCTGCTTTAGCTGTTCAATGATGCAAGTTATGGAGAAGAGTTAAGAGAGGTGGTAAAAGGTATGGTTGAAGAGGGTGATTATGTGGCTTTTAAAAATGGGGAGATGTAGCAAGTGGGGAAACGGACTTCCAAAGTGCAGGGCAGTGACCAGAGAATTCTGCTACCAATGAGGGAAAGGATGAGGGGTGGGGAAGAACGTACAGTAGGCCAGAGTCAGAAGAGTGGAGGATGCAGTCTGTGACAGAGCTGTAGCCGATTTGTGAGTTGGACTTAGTGATGAATAGGATGCGGACAGCAAAACTTCAGTTTATGTAGAGTGGAGCTTGGGAGGATAACAGACATTTCCACAAAACTTCCCTTCCTGGCTCCACGCTAGTTGACATTGTAACTGGTTCCCTCTCCTCAGATACTGTCTCCCTCCCTTTTAAAACTGTTGTCATCACCCCCCCCCTCAAAAAAACTATCCTCAACCTGTGTCCTTGAAAACTACCACCCTATCTCCAACCTATTCTCTCCAAACCCCTTGAATGTGTTGTCACCTCCCAAATCAGTGCCCATTTCTGCTGCAAGTCCATCTGAATCTCTCCAAATAGATTTGGCTGCTCCCACAGCACCGAAATGGCCCCAACCAGTTACGAGCAACATTCTCTGTGACTGTGACCGTTGGTGCATTATCCCTCCTCATCCTCTGGTAATCAACTATACCATCCTTCTCCAATGCCTCACTGTTGTCCAGTTTAGTGGGATTGCCCTGCTTGGTTCCGCTCTTACCTATCCACTGTAGCCAGAGCATCTACAGAAATATCTTCTCTTTCTACCCCTACACTGTTTGCAGCCTCAGCATCCAATTCAACCCGAGCTGAGCTTCTGACCTCATATGCTCTCCATCAAAATGATTGCTGACTTCCACCTCCATAAGATCGCCCATCTCTGCCCCGACCACCTTCATCCATACCTCGTCATCTTCGGACTCCATTATTCCACTACTCTCCTGGTTGGGTTCCCATCCTCCACGCTCAGTAAACCTGCTTATCCAAAACTCTACTTCCTGCTTTCTATCCCGCACCAAGTCCTAGTTGACCAATTTTTTTGATTACATCTGTGAAGCGCTTTGCAACATTTTCCTAAGTTAAAGGCACTCTATAAATGCAAGTTGTTGTTGAGACTGTTGGAGAGTACTCCCTCCATGATGGATGAGTTTTATCATGCCAACTAATGGGGTGGGCTCCCTTCCTACGCTCTCTCCCCAAGCTTAAATCATCACACTATCAAATATCATCAACACCCACAGACTACAAAAGTTGTTTGGCATTCTGGGTCTGTCTATAAACAAGGACTTATCTGTCTGAAAACCTTGGTGGCTTCTCCAACTTACCACGAGCACCTACTAGCAATGGCAAGACATGATCAGTATGAATGGAGATGCTAAAATTGGTACCAGGAGACCTGCAACAGAACTGGTAAAATTGGTATTAGTAGAAGAAGCATCAGACGTATACTAAGTGAGAACATTGCAGATTCTGCAGAAAATAAAGTTAATTGTGTTGCTGCGCATGAGAAAAATGCAGTTGGAGAAAGCTGAAAGATAAGCTCTTCACGATGGAAAGTATGAGGCCCACCAAGAAAGTATATGCAAGGTGCAGCATTTTGTGCAAGAGATGTGAAAAAATGGCTATGCAGTGACAATCGAGGCTGTTCAGACAAAAGCACCCAAGGGCTGGAGGAGGTTGCAGAGATAGGATGGGCAAGGCGTTGAAGGGGTAACGAGTGGCACTTGGTATGGAATAGGGTGCAAGCTGCAGAGTTTTGGCAGAGAGTTTATGCAGGGTGGATTGCAAAAGGCTGGCAGGAGAGAATTGGTGAAGTCGAGTCCAAAGATAGTGAAAGTGCAGACAAAAATTTCAGCGACCATGGGGGGGGGGGGGAGGGGAGAAAGAGAGAAAGAGCAGAGGTGGGCAAAGTTGTGGCGCTGGAAGTAAATAGCCATAGTGATGCATACTATATAGCCGAAGCTCATGGTCAAACAGGCCACAGACATTATGCATCTTATAGTTCAACTTGAGCTTGCAGCTGGAGAGGGGAATGAAGTCAGGGGGCAAGGTAAAAGTCTTTGGCGGGCACTGAATAAGTTGGCATTGATCTTCCCAATTTTGAATAGGAGGTTTAGGCTTATGCATGACTGGATGTCAGACAAGCAGTCCCACAACACAGAAATGGTTTTTAAGTCAACGGTGGTGGTGGAGAGGTAGAGCGGGGTGCCATCAACACACATATGGACCTGAACCCATGCTTATGGAAGGGCAAGATGTAGAAAAACAAGGAACATTAGAGTTTGAGAAGGACAAGAAGAGATGTTATAGACACAAGTGATGTTATTGACTTTGAACAGAGATTTCAATGCTAGGAGGACAAAAGCTGGACTGAAAGGATTCAAATAGGGAACTGTGGGAGGGGCAAGTGCGAAGCTAGGTGGCAGCGATGTATTCAAGGGCCTTGGAGAGGAAAGGGAAACTAGCTATGCAGCAGTAACTTGAGAGGACACGAAGGAACAGTGCCTATAGAAAAGGGAGCCATCAATATTGCCAGTGAGCACTGGGGCAAGGAAAGTAGTTGAGTGATCAGGAGTTGGGTGGGGAGGAAATCAAGAAACCAAGGGGTGGATACGAAAAGGGGGAAAAAGCAGAGTGAAGTAGTTAGGGTCATCGGTTAATGAAATACCAGGGCTACATCATAAAGCTGTGTAAACGGTATGATTGATAAATCTTAGACCTAATGGTCAATATAGATGAAATTCCCATGTCATATGCTATGCCTAGCAGCACCAGTGAATGCAAATGGCAGACCCTACTATTTCCATTTGAACAGGCAATGAAAAACAGCTATTTAGTTTTGCTGGAAGTCATGCCAGATGGCAGGAAGCTACCTGCCATTTGTGATAATGAAATGAAAAACACTTTTACCCAAGGATAAAACTCCACCGGACTTACTTATATGGTTTGGCGGGGGGAATTGATAAGAACTGCATGAAATCGAAGTCCGGGTGCCGGGGAATGGATGCTCTCTGTGGTCATTTAAAGTTAGCTGTTTAAGAGCCAATTCATCGATGCAAAACTGACACAGCCACACCAGGAGGGACCACTAGGCAACTGAAAGTCGTGAATGTGGCTGTAAATAAAACATTGAAGCATGTTTTGCAAAACAAGTACCACAACTGGCTTTACATGTGAAATAATAGGGACACCAAAAGAACAGCTGAAGAAGCCTGTGCAGCTTCAGATACCTGGATGTGTGGCAACAGGCCAAACTGAAATCCTTTAAGCAAGGATTTAAAAGTTTCTGTATCCCCAATAGCATGGATGGAAGTGATTCTCTGCTTGATTCTAGTTAGTAACTCAAGACTACAGCTCCAATGAATACGGCCATAACTGTTGCCTGCTTTTCCTTTCTGGTAAAGTAGGACCCTATTCATGTACATGGGTACATTTCTCCCCCTCAGTAGCAGTACTGCATTTTGATTTTTCCTGACAGCTGTAATGGAGCGTGTTGTTTATGGTATGGTTTCCAGTTTGTCATTGCAATTATTAAAGTTATGTTTAAAATTGTAAATGTGTTTTGCAGGGTTTATTATTTTCATGGGATAACTTGGCAGGGTGGAGGTGCAGCCTATGTGCACATCAATTTGGTAAATCTGTAACTTGAGAGTATGTATAACTAGGCAGGGCTGTAGTCCATTGTACTCCAATAATTACAAACATTTATTTACAGATGTACTGCCATAAGATCTTTCCTTAAAAGTGACTGAACCCTTAATTATCACAAAAAACTGACCAGGAGAAAGTGTTTTCAAAAGCCATTAATTTAATAATCCAATTGTAGTGAACCAAAACATCATTGTTTATTATTTTGTGAATTAACTTCATGGTTTGTTTTTCCAATGAGCCTGGGTGATTGCAGCACCAGTCGTTCCACTTTACATACTGTACAAGGAACCGCTCCAGCATTCTCCCAGGCCTTTTAAGTCTTCGACTTCCTGCTACAAATTAAAGTGACTGCCAGCCAAACTAACCCACACTTATTGCATTCAGTGTGTGTACAATAAAATCTTAAAATAATCCCAGAGCCCAGAACTTTAACATTAACAAACCAGGGATGGGATTACCAACATAGCTCAGCTCCTTCCCTCGTAGCTCCAACTCGAAGATGCTCCAACACGAAGAGGCTCAATGGAGGTCCTCCCAGTCAAAGGTAATTTCACAAATGGCATTAACGAGCTCCTCCCAACCACAAGAAACTGTTAAAATCACTCACCATTAATTTAAAATCTTATATTTTATGCAAAGTATGTAATTTCTTTGTGAATTCAAAAACAATTAAAAATTATGCAGCTAAATAGAAGCACCAAGATATGTGAATTTTGAAGGTAAAAGTTAAAAACTCAATTTTCTTCCCTTCTCTTCTAAAGCTGATTCATTGGGGGATGGTTCTATGAGCAGGGAGCACCCTCCAATACTTCACCTAGGTTTTAGACCGATCCATTTTTTGAATGGTGTTTCTGGTGCTTTCTAAAAGTGAAAACTTGAGGTCAAAGTCAATTCCACCCCCCCCCCCCCCCCCCATTACTTTTTCTAAAATGAGAAACTACAGTAAAGGGGCCAAGACCAAACTGGGGCTACCAGCAAGGTTGTAAAGAAAAATCGAGCTAAATCAGGGGGTAGTGATGAGTTGATACTAAGCTTAGGTTTAAAAAGTCTGAAGATGGTCATTGGATAGGTGATCTCACTCTCACCTGTAGCCTCCAATCTCACCCTCTCTGTTGCAAGTTTCCTTACCTTTCTCTATTTTATTGATATGGTCAGTATGCCTCGCAACTTAATTCTACAGTCAGATACTCCGTTCTACATGTTCTTCCCCGCCTTGCATCCCCAAAGTGTTAAAATCAAGACTCATTGCACAGTCCCCTACTTTTACTCATGCGTGTCTTCTGATGTGGAGGCATTAGTTATTATGGTTACTAAGATTTTCAATGAATTTATCAGCAGCAAAACAAACATAAGAACTCGAGCCAGGATCCCACTTTTAGCCTGTCCAGTCTTAGATTTTCCAAAATGTTGCAATCCTAACCAATCTCTGTTGCTGTGCCGCTGCAGGTGCTAACATGAGCCCCAGTTCTCAGGCTAGGGAAATTAAAATCTGATCTGGGTTTCCACTCCCGATTGTCATCTACTGTAAGCATACAAGAACAGGCGATGCCCTCATGATTCAATAGCTGATCAACACATGCCTAAGCTCACATTCAGGAGAGGAAGGGTATAGAAAAATAATGCAGAAACACAAAAAAACACTCCCGTTTTCTATACTTCCATCTCACAGCTGAAAACTTGACCACGGTCTGCTGTATTTCTCACCAGGAACTTAGACTTGAAGACCCCAATGTCTACTTCAAAAGGCAACAACTAAACTCAAGATTCAAGCTTCTGGACCAATGACACCAACTCCTTGCTCCCTATGGCTTCAAACCTAGCTCTGGTTGAATGTAACAGAGATTAGCAAAACTGTGGCCATCAGAAGAGCCTATACACTGGAAAATTGTTTAGAAGCAGCAGCGCAACAGACTCTCATAGGAGAGGATTGCATGCAAAAACATAATAGGTTTCAGAGGAACATCAACATTTTTGATATCCAAGAAGGGCTTGACGCGTAGTTTTCCAGTTTCTTCCTTCCTCTGTAGAAAGAAACTTCACTGGAGTACAAAGCAAATGAAAATATACAACCTAATGCTACACAAAAACAAAATTGTTCAGTATATTTTCTCTCGTTCCTCCAACTAATCTAACATACAAGGTTATACACCACAGTGGATGTGGTGTATTTGGACTTTCAGAAGGCTTTCGATAAGGTCCCGCATAAGAGATTGGCGTGCAAAGTTAAAGCACATGGGATTGGGGGTAAGGTACTGACTTGGATAGAGAACTGGTTGGCAGACAGGAAGCAGAGTTGGAATAAACGGGTCTTTTTCCGAGTGGCAGGCAGTGACTAGTGGGGTACCGCAGGGATCGGTGCTAGGACCCCAGCTATTCACAATATATATTAATGATCTAGATGAGGGAACTCGATATAATATCTCCAAGTTTGCAGACAACACAAAGCTGGGTGGGCGTGTGTGCTGTGAGGAGGATGCAGAGAAACTCCAGTACGATTTGGACAGGTTGGGCAATTGGGCAGATGCAGTATAATGTGGATAAATGGGAGATTATCCACTTTGGTGGCAAAAACAGGAAGACAGATTATCTGAACGGCAATAGATTGGGAGAAGGGGAAGTGCAACGAGACCTTGGTGTCCTTGTGCACCAGTCGCTGAAGGTAAGCATGCAGGTGCAGCAGGCGGTTAAGGCGGCAAATAGTATGCTGGCCTTCATAGCGAGAGGATTCGAGTACAGGAGCAAGGATGTCTTGCTGCAGTTGTACAGGGCCTTGGTGAGGCCACACCTTGACTATTGTGTGCAGTTTTGGTCGCCTTATCTGAGGAAGGATGTTCTTGCCATGAAGAGATTGCAGCGAAGATTCACCAGACTGATACCTGGGATGGCAGAAATGACGTACGAGGAGAGATTGGGTCGATTAGGCTTATATTCACTAGAGTTTAGAAGAATGAGAGGGGATCTCATTGAAACTTATAAAATTCTAACAGGACTAGACAGACTAGATGCAGGATGTTCCCAATGGCGGGGGAGTCCAGAACCAGGGGTCACAGTCTAAGGACACGGGGTAAGCCATTTAGGACTGAGATGAGGAGGAATTTCTTCACCCAGAGAGTGGTGAACCTGTGGAATTCTCTACCACAGAAGGCAGTGGAGGCCAATTCATTAAATATATTCAAGAAGGAGTTAGATATATTTCTTAAGGCTAAAGGGATCAAGGGATATGGGGAGAAAGCAGGGACAGGGTACTGAATTTGGATGATCAGCCATGATCTCATTAAATGGCGGAGCAGGCTCGAGGGGCTGAATGGCCTACTCCCATCTTCTATGTTTCTCTTACTGCCTTACTAGTTTCATATCTTCAGTGATTTAAACCTTTTTTCCCCTCCCACTCTCTTCCCCCCACATTAAAGGCCTCTTCCACTCAACATTCAATCTTATCCATGACTGAATATTCCATTCAACACTCAACTTCTTTCAGATGCATGTCCTCATTGCGCAACCACTATATCTTGATCTTCATATTCTTTAATGGAGCAATGAAAATCTTCTTTATAAAAAGTTCCTTCTGGTCTCTTCAGTTACTTTATTTTGTTGTCATAATCTTACTACTTTCACCTTCATCGCTTGTTCCATTGATGTAACCCTGCACATCAAGGCTCCTCATTCCTTCCCAGGGCCACATTTGTTCCTTTTTCTTACATCTAAAGGCTTTTAAATCCCAAGCTTGGTATCAACCTAATCACTACTTATTGACTCTTTTCCTCGCCAACAAGTGGATTCAACTACCCTTCACCTTGGTTGCTCAATAAATGTATACCTGTATGTGTTCTTTTTATATAAACGAGAGCCTCATTGCCTCCACACCAAAATCTGTTTTACCTTAGAAGGTGGATGGTCAACAGCTTTCAGAACTAGATGCTACAGTGGTTTCCTAAAATGCTTTAATTTTTAAAAAAAGTGTAATTATGGGCAACGCTAGTACAGTAGCATTTATTGCCCATCGCTAGTTGCCCGGAGGTGGTGGGCCGCCTTGAACTGCTGCAATGCTTGCGGTATTAAATCTCCCACAATGTTACATAGGAAATTCCAGGATGTGGACCCAGAGACAATACATGTCCAAGTCAGACTAGTGCGCATCTTGGAGGGGAACTTGAAAGTGAATGTTATCTCCATTACATTGATGTTCTTATCCTTTTCATTGGTGGAGGTGCCAGGGGAGGGAGGTGTTCAGTGCCTCCTGTAGATCGTACATACTGCAGCCAGTGGTGAATATAGAGAGCAGTGGCAAGGGCACCGATTAAATGAACTGCTGTGGTGGATGGTGCGAACTTTATTGCGGCTAGACCTATCATTATCACCCAGTGGCGAGTATTCCATCACATGCCTGACTTGGGCCTTGTAGATGGTGGCGAGGCTTTGAGTGGTCAGGTGGTTAGCCACTCTTGCAACTATAACTGGTCTACTTCAGCTTCTGGTCAACAATGACACCAAGATGTTCATGATAGGTGACTAGGCCAATATCATTGGCGGTCAGGGGGATAAGGCAAGGCTTCTCTGGTTAAGATGGCCATTACCTACCACTTGTCAGCCTACACCTAGATATTATCTGTAGGCTGGCATGGGCTACTTCATTATCAGGAGCTCTGAATGGAGCTGAACATTGCAATAATCAGCAAACAACTCCACTCCTGGCCTTAACTGAGGGAAGGTAATTGATTAAGCAGCTGAAGATAATTGGGCCGAGGACACTTCACTCAAGAACTCTTGCAGTGATGCTCTGTAGATGTGATGACTGCCCAACCACAAGTATCTTCAGCTGGAAAACTCAGAAATGGTGAATTTTGGACCATACCAACATCAACTGTTACTGGCCAGCCAGAGTAGAGGTATCACCCTCCAACTCATGGACCTACCTGGAATCAGGAGGGGCAACTGCAGGCTAAGCTACAGGTTAAGGTCAGCAATTCCTGCATCAGCAGTAGGAAGAAGCCCAAGACACCTATGCCCTTCCCATCAGAGAACTTTTAAGGCTTCAGCAGTAATGTAGTCCTTGGTGCCGATTAACACTAATATTTTAGAACAAGAGCTGGAGCAATGGAAACAAGCTTCATATTCTTCCAAACTCTTATTTTGATGCCAGGCAACAGCCATTTTTTGATTTCCCATTGGTCAAGTAAGTTTATCCAATCAGCAACTGAGGTTTACAGGCCACTGTTGAGTCGCGCACCACTTGGGAGATGTATTGAAAGGCGATTGCCACTTGTAGAACTGCAACCTAGCAAACGTTTAGAGGCAAGGAGAAAAAGGGAGCCACTTTTCAGTTGCCAAGAAAAACTTCCCAAGTTGAAAAAGCAAAGTTGGAGCAGACGATCCCACATCTTACCCGTCTGTGGCACAGCATCAATAGCTGGATTGCCATTAGCAATTTATGACACTACATACACATACATTTCTGCTATGCATGTCAAAATGAAATTAGAAACTGAACTGTATTCCACCTTTTTGTGTAACTCTCAGTACACTGAAAGGAGGAGCAAAAAAACACTGGTTCAGCTACATGAACAGGACCCGCTCAAGCAATTTCTATCACACACATCCGGTCACCCAGTTAATATTACTCCGCTTCTTTGGTTTTGTTCGAAAAATTCCATTCAGAAATGTTAACTACAGCGGCACTTGCTGTTTTACAAACGTTCCTATTTTATTTATTGATTGTGAGTTTTGTGCTCATCAAGATGAGGGATGTGTGCTGGGGAATGTAACTTTCCATTTCAGTTCATTGAGCACTTCCAGGTCAGATACAGCATGGTGAGATAGAGCAAAGCTCCCCCTTCTCTGTCCAAAGCAATCTTTAGTACCCTTGACTGTACCAGCGTAACATTTTCCATCTCCCACACCAGACATCCTGTAGCCTCTGAGATTATTCATTTAAGTGCTGAATTTGGGGCAGGTTATGCTGTGGGTCTACTCCTGCTGCAAATTGGTAGCAGACTACTGATATTAATTTCATAAAGTGGGTACAATAGCATAGTGATTATATTACTGGACTAGAAATACAGAGGCCTGAACTAATAATCTAGAGAATTAGAATTCAAATCCCACCATGGCACTGAAAATTTAAATTCAGTTTTAGAAAATCTAGAAATTAAAAGTTGGTATGAAATTGTCAGATAGCTGTAAAAACCCAACTGGTTTATTAATGGCCTTTGAAAGAAACTGGTCATCCTTACCCGGTCTGGCCTATGTGACTCCAGTCCCACACCAACATAGTTGACTCTTAACTGCCCTCCAAAGTGGCCGGGCAGGGCACTCAGTTAACATCTCAGGACAACTACCCTTTACCCCCATTCTCAAGAAAGCAGAGTGATGGGGTAAAGGGTAGTTATTCAGATTGTATGAAACTAGAAAGCAGTGTTCCACAAAGATAAGGGTTTGGACCACTGTTATTCATAATTCACATTAATGATTTGGAATATGAATAAGTAACTGTCAAAATTTGCAGATGATACAAAGGGTAGTATAGCTAACACGGAACCATAATACAAGACATTAGAAAACTTGCAGTCAAGTGGCAAATGAACTTTAACAAATAAACGCGAGGTGATGCACTTTGGTAGGAAAACAAGAAACATCACCTACACCTTAGAAAATAAGAAGCTGAATGGGGTAGAAGAGCAAAGGGATCTAGGGATAGTGAACAAATCATTAAAAGCAGCAACCCAATTAAAAATGCCGACAAAGCACTGGGATTTATTTCATGGGGTATAGAATTCAAAAGTAGTGAAGTTATGTTAAACTTGTTTATGACCCTGGTCAAGCTGTAGTGTGCATAGTTCTGGTCTCCACACTATAACAAAAGGACATAGAAGCACTGGAGAAAGTGCAAAAAAGAATTACAAGGATGGTACCACAACAGAGAGATTACAGCTATAGGGAAAAATTGGAACAGGTTGGGGCTTTTCTTTTCTTTAGAAAAGAGAAGTCCTGATATAGAGGTCTTTAAAATTATGAATGGGCTGGACAGGGTAACTGTGGAGAGAATGTTTCCACTTGTGGAAGAATCCATAAATACAAGATAGTTACTAATAAATCCAATAGGGAAATAAGGAGAAATTTGAGTGGTTAGAATGTGGAACTCACTACCACAGGAAGTGCTTGAGGCAAATAGCTTAGTTGCTTTCAAATGGAAACTAGACAAGTACAGGAGATAAAAGGGAATAGAAAAATATGCTGAAAGGCTGAGATGAGGTAGATGGAATGGGAGGAGACTAGTGTGGAGCATAAACACCAGCACAGACTAGTTGGACCAAA
The DNA here is from genome assembly GCF_052327205.1 of Somniosus microcephalus. NCBI lineage: Eukaryota > Metazoa > Chordata > Chondrichthyes > Squaliformes > Somniosidae > Somniosus > Somniosus microcephalus. The sequence goes on along the minus strand of NC_141019.1, from coordinate 29,714,247 downwards.
TGGCCTGTTTCTGTGCTGTATATTCTATGCAAGGATGGGCAATAAATGCTAGCCTTGCCAGCGACACCCACAACAAAAAATTCGTAACTGACCCTCACACCCAGCAGCTCGAAGGGACTTCAGTCAAGCAGCCCAAGTCCCACAGATAAAAAGGCTGTATCTAACCTACTGCACCACCCATTACTTAACACTGCCCTTAGCATCAAGGCTTCTCTGATGTCTCAAATGCTTTCCACAAGTCAAATATCCAAACCTTCTGCTACCCACTGAAAGAAATTACAACAAATTTACCAGGCATGATCTACCTTTTTACAAACCTGTCTGCCTAGAGATTTATTGCTACTAAATTTCTTCCCTTAAGATAAAACTCAGATTAGCATGTATAATTGGGAAAATAGCTAACAGGGCTTAAATTCCCATATAACAACAGAAAATGCTGGAAAAACTCAGGTCAGGCAACATCCGTGGAGAAATTTGAGTTGACGTTTCGGGTCAAAACCCTTCTTCAAAACTGGAAAGAAAATAGATCGAAGGCAGGGCTGCGATCAAACAAAAGTAAAAGAGACAATAAAAAGGTATTCGAAACCAGACGAGATGGTAATAGGCCAGTGGAGACAAAAGACAGCTGAGATTAGGTGTGAAGTGTACTGGCAGGATAAGAGACAGCTGCCAGGTGGGAGAGAGAAACAAAAGGAAAAAGGGGGGGGGGGGGGGGGGGGGGGGAAGAGAAAAGGAGGACCCAAAACAAAGGGGTGGAAAAAATAAGTAAAAAAGTAATAGGGGCCGAGGTTATGATCTGAAATTGTTGAACTCTATATTGAGTCCGGAAGGCTGCAAAGTGCCTAATCAGAAGAGGTGCAGTTCCTCGAGTTTACGTTGAGCTTCCGTGGAACAATACAAGAGGCCAAGGACGGTGAGGTCAGAGTGGGAATGGAGCGGTGAATTAAAATGACAGGCGACCGGAAGCTCTGGGTCACCCTTACGGACTGAACGGAGGTGTTCCGCAAAGCGGTCACCCAATCTGCGTTTGGTCTCCCCAATGTAGAGGAGACCGCATCGTGAGCAGCGAATACAGTATACTAGATTGCAAGAAGTACAAGTAAATCGCTGTTTCACCTGGAAGGTGTGTTTGGGGCCCTGGACAGTGGGAAGGTATAGGCGCAGGTGTTACATCTCCTGCACTTGCACGGGAAGGTGCCAGGCGAAGGGGAAGGGCTGTTTGGGGTGATAGAGGAGTGGACTAGGGTGTCTTGGAGGGAGCGGTCCCTACAGAATGCTAAAAGGGGAGGGGAAGATGCGTTTGGTGGTGGGATCACTTTGGAGGTAGCGGAAATGGCGGAGGATGATCCGTTGAATGTGGAGGCTGGTGGGATGAAAGGTGAGGACAAGGGGAACCTTGTCATATTCCCTTATTATGTTTTTAATAAAGGTTACAATCAGGCTCCCCGATAATTCAACTAGTTTATCTATGGAGCCATATAGACTACGGAGATCCCAGGTAAGAGGCTCAGGCCATACGGAGTTCGCTCATTTTAGATAGAGTGCAGGCCCTCCCCAATTGGCCTCAGCATCCCAGGCAAGGGCAAAGAAAAGCCAGGGTTCCCACTCCCGAGCACTATCCCATGACCCCTGCTAGAAGTGAGTATATAGATGTCAAGAAAGGACCAGATCATATTTCACGGTGAATCCTCCTGCATCGAGTGGCTGAACATGTATTTTTTTTTTTTTTACAATAATGGAATCACATTTGCGATCTTCTAGTCCTCTGGCGCAACCTGTATTTGAATAAATAGAACTTATATTTAAGATACTGCCCCAGTTTAAATTCACAGGCTAAGAACAGGCAACTCACCTGCTTCTGTTCCATGCTTTTTCAAGATAGGACCTTCCTGAACATCTCTTCATATAGTTTCATTTTTTTTTAAAACCATGTATGTTAAAACCTATGTTTTAAAAATAACAGATGACGACATCCTAGGTAGGTCACAAAAATATATCAAATCACTGACTGCAGTCAGGGTAGAGGTAGCAGGGAAGGTGGAAAGTAGGTGGCAGCCCTTTCTTAAGTCACTGCCACAGCCATTTTCTCCCTCCCGCTAGTTAAACAGCTCAACAGCATAAACTGGCAGGTTTACCAATAGGAGCTAGCACCTCCATATGTTCAGAACCACTTTCTAATATCGTTAGCTTAGGCCGAGTTGAGTTTAAACTCATGTCCTAGAGGTAAAGGATAGTGTTTTAACTCATTGCACCATCTAGTCCCAAAACAGGCAATCTATTTAAGTGTGCACTATAAACACAAGGAATACAAAACAATACACAAATGAAAATTTGCTTTATTGTTATACACTCAACAGACTTCCATAGAAATGAAGGTGAACACATTTTTGCTTTAAAAGGTCTACAATTAAACAAAGTACACTTAGTTTAGGACTGTATAGGTTCTGCTGTCCTGGAGGTCTGCATCAGTGGAACGATTAATCATGGGAAAGAACATTCTACATGTAATCGCATAGAAAAGCATTAACCATAGCAAAGAACTATGTAGCAATCAATATATACACATTATACATATACTGTACCATTAAACCTTTCCAGCCCATAAGATGCAACTATAGCAGTGATGGTTTCCCATTTTATTGGCATGCCCAGATAGACAACTGAAGTGTTCATTGCTCCATTTTAATAACCACTTCACTGCAAATTAAGTCCAATGTAGGAAACAAAATGTATTTTGGTAGCATAGTAATAAATCAAAACATTAAATTCTGAAATAAAAAATTAAAACTAGTTAGCAAGACTAGTAGTAAAAGCCAGAATTCAAATTGAAGGAACAAAAAATGTAGTTCCAATCAATGGCAGACAGAAGGAGAACACTATTAACTATTGCAGTACTGAAAGATAATCCCATGTGTTGTCCTGGAGCATCGACATTCTCCAGGTGCACAGACCTCACTATGGCCACATTAAACCTACTTCAATCACAATTCCCTTGTACAAAAAGAGTGTGAATGATTATGACTGGGTCTGTGTATGTTGTGAAGAAACAATCTCACTGTGTTACTACTCCAAGAAACCTGACCGCTTGCTTCCTTCCTTCTAGATCTTTAAACACGTCGAGGTGCAACCATTCTAGTCTGGAAGTTTTAACCAGAAAAAAAACCCATTGTTTGTCGCATGTATGGTTTCTTGACTGGAAAGGGTTAACAATAACTGATGAATATCTATAGACAAATAACTGCCCCTGCCCCACAGACAGTTAACTTTAGCTTGGGTGGTTCCCAAAAATGTAGGTAAATATGGGGTGGGGGGGAGAAGAGGGGGAATTGTTAACTGTTAAAATACTGACCCCAAGCTTTAACTTGAAAAGAACTAAACTCCCGTAGTATGTAAAAATACCAGAACAAGGGATAGATGGATACCAGAATCCTAAACCACCGATGCCAGATATGACTATAAATAGTCTCAATGTTTCAGTGCAAGAATCTAAAAAAAACTACAAGAGCAACAATGAAGCTCAAGCACTGTGGTTTAAGGAACTGAAAGGGGGCTGTACAGTCAAATCCATGCAAATTTAAATCAGATACAACAATAAGCAAATCCTTGTCAAAGTCCTGCTGTTACAAATCATTACCGACTTAAGCAGTCTTTTATGCAAGTCTGATGAATAAGCTATTTTATCTTGTCCCACCTACCACAAACAGGATTCTACTGTACACTGAACTACGATTCATCCATCCCTGTGTACCAGTTATAACTAAAGTAATTAATATTATTCCTGGATTATAAGAAAGGAATTCCAAAAGTATCTGGTAGCTGCAGTATTAGCTTGATAGCCATCATCGCTAATACCTAGTGGTAGTGCACTGAATTGCATTTTGCAACACAATGCTGAATTATATCCCTTGAGCTCGAGAGAAGGCATATAAAGGGGATGGGGAAGTGTGTGGACAAGAGGGAATTAGAAATACAGTAGCAGTAGGGGCTAGTCTGTGTCCACTATTCCCAGTTGGACCTGCTGAGTGAAGACCAGGTGTTTCTTCAAACAGGGGAAGAGAAGAGAATCAGAAGGTTATGTAGGCTTTATTTTCTGCAACCAATAGCCAGTGCAAGATCAGGATTTTCAGAGGCTTGGGACCAAAATGCCTGCCCTCCAACAGGAACAGTAGAGCGAGGAGAAAAAGTTAAAATTGATGCACAGTAGCTGGAGAATTACTAAAAGCGGGCAGAATTCTCTGTTCACCGGAGTCCAATGAAAACATGGCAACTAATAACTACACTCATTCAACTATTTTAAATTGAGTTTTAAAGTAGAAAGCAATGCAAGAAAAGTAACAGGAAAAACTGCATGAGGCATCATGCAGTGGTCCTGGGTTCCCACCAATGCAACAAAAAAAAAAAAACCCCACTACAATACAGATTTCCATAGACCAAAGGACCACCAACCCAACAATACCCAGTACGCACAGCATTAAAAATGCTCGTTTCCTGTGGCTTTAGAGCCACATTGAGTCAAGAGTCAGCTGGCTTGCAAATGATTGACTTAGTTCTCGCAAAAGTCAGTCACATACAGAATAACAGATACATAGGAGGCAGCTACATTTATTATGATTAGGGTATATTAAAGGCTGTACTCCATTAGTCGCATTTAGATGACAAAATAAATCAGGACAATAAAATTGATCTAGACTTAGACAGTCCTTCAGCACCCAAGACTGTTACAGCTTGCAACACATACCAAGGCATCTCACAATATACACACAGACACACTGGAAAGCTTTGCAGTACAGGTGGCTCAATTAGTGGCCAATTTTGCCACTTAATTCACATCTGTTTCTGCCACTATGTTTTGCCAAAGACAAATCGAGCATGTGTCTAAGTCTTGCAACACAAGTAGGTTTTCAGAGGAGCAAAATGCGTGAAACAGTGAGAGGCGACGCGCAAATCTGCGCATATATGGCCATAATCCAGTCAATGGACCTAAAATTTTCACAATAGGTCACTTGGAAAATTGCCTAAACCCAATACTGGATTATAACTCAACTTCCCCCCACATATTGGTTAAATATTTTCAAGGTGCTCCCATTATTACTTTTTTTTTTAATGGGAGAGGAGGGTGGGTGGGCGCAAGGGGAAAGAGAAAGAAGAGAGAAAATCAAATTATACAAAGTGGCTTAAGTGTTCACCACAGGGAAGCCAAGTATAATCATGAACAAATATCAGAATTTTTTTTATTATATTTTTCTCTTACTTCACCCCCATCCCAATGTTAGAAAGGGTATCACAGCAACTTGACCTGAAGGTACTCACGCTACTGATAACCACCTTTCCACCCCCCCCCCCCCCACTTTTATAAATTCAAGGTAGTGGTATGGTAAAACTGCCTTGTATTAATGGAGCTTGTGGTCTTTTATAGGTCAATTGTAAATTTGCATCTGTAAAGCAGAGTCCCAGCACAACCTTCTCAGATCTGACAAACTACATAGGTTTCTTTATTAGTATACTGAAGTGACAAACAAATATTTAAGGAGTTGAGTCACACCTCTTTCAGGTGATCAACTCGAATGTCACTGGGTGGCGAATCTCCCAGCTGCTGCACTGGGTGTGGGGGTCATAGAGGTCATGGGGGTCATGGGAGCCATCATTCCCATCTTCACTTGGTTGCGGAGATTTGCATTCTGCTCCAGGAGGAGCTCATTGGTGGCCATCAGGTTTGACACCTGTTTTTGGAGATCCTCAACGCGCTTTTGCAGCATGAGATTCTCTTCCTTCAGAAACCGGTAGTCAGCTGCGCCTGAATTCTGCATGCCGTAGTCGTACACTTCAAACCCCATGCCCTCCATCCTTCTCCTCTTCAGGTGGGTGTCGTAGCCATCGTAGTGGTCAGCATCATAACCTCTAGAGTAGAGGTCATCATAGCGATCATATCTGCGTGCCAAGGGGGAAAACACCTGGCTGTGCGCCATACCTTGGTTTTCATAACCATACTCGTCGCGCTTTACGTGCAGGAACTTACATTTGGGCCCTCTTTGACAGTCACCCTTCTGATAGTCGTGGCAGATCGGAATCTCACCTTTATTAACGGGTAGATCAGAAGATAAAAGGCCAAGGGTGGACATCTCATTAGCGTCTGGGTGGCGGAACTTGCAGCGCTTACCGCGGTTGCAGACGTTGCGCAGGAAGTCGCGGCAAATATCATCTGTACTGGGGCCAGCCTCCTCGGTGCCGTTATCTGGCATTTTTATAGATTATTTCTGCGCTGTTTAGCCAAGGCGCTACACAAGCAACTGCAAAAGAAAAAAAAAGGCAGGTCTTTATAGAGAATGAGCGATTCATTTACAAAGTAACTGTTGCGCATTCCATAAAACATTGAATTCAGAGTAGTCGCAGTAGCAACATTATCAAGTGACAATTAGCATCGAAGAAGTCTGTGCAATTGTATTTTTGTTTGCACAAGTGAAAAAATACAGAACTCTCAAATGAATCAGTCAGATCCACAAGTATAGTGTGCGCAAAAAACAAATGCACACTGCTCTGTATTTTGAGATTGTCCATGAAGTCTTCCAATTTATAGCATTGTATTTAATTATGTGGGCCATGCCAGAACAGATCATTTCTGGCACTCCTTTCAAAAGGAAAAGCTTATAACAGGTAAAACACTAAAACGCACTCAAAAATAATGTAATATGTAGATCACCAAACAAATGGTGCTAGACGAGTTCATAATGGCAGTCCTCCACACAAGTTACCAACCTCAGCTGTACCACTGTACAGCAGGTAGGCACAACACCTCTAGAAAGGAAAACTGTGAAGTCACCCATGGCCATCATTCTCCAACTCACAACTAACTTCTCAAAAACATCAATGAGCCCAGGAAGCACATGGACCTCCCAATACTGCATGATTTTTTTTCTTTTAAAAACTTACAGGGCAGAACAATTAAAAAGAAAACAAGTAACGTAGCCGTAAATGAGAAGTCCGTTTAAAGCACTACCCACTTTATAAGTTTTGCAAAAATCAACATTTTAGTAAAAAGGTAAAGTATCCGATCAGCGTGAAGACCCTCAAATCCAGGTCTCCCTCGCTGTGTCAAGTTGCTCTAGTGATAATAATTGGGAATATCTTGTGTGATTCCATGGGAATCAGCAGTAGGCATGACTTGGGCCTGCTGGCCCAAGAGGCACCTGACCTCAGAAATCTGGGGATGCAGAGTTCCCAACCGATCGCAAAGTTTCCTTATCAGGCTGCGCAGACAGGTCTGAAATCATGGATTCTTCTCTTTCCTATAGTCAGAGTACTGCAACAGCAGGCTCGGGTCACCATGCTTGCAAGAAATTTGGCTTTTTACCAAGTTTAATTCTGCACACTATTTTGTTCTACAAATGGGGGATTTATCATATTTTACTGACTCATATTGCCATCCTAAAAATGTATTTTACTCTTCAGTGTATGTGACAGTTTCATCAATTCCTGTACTTGCCATACGAGTTCTAGTAATTTTTACACTTCCGGTAATGTACACAATCATTTTCGACACAGCTTTCCAGATCACAAGACTGCTAGGCCTCAACATTCTGCTGCATGACACACACGAACACAGAATTAAACCTTCACTCTGAACATTTAAACTGTCGGAGTAATCAACAGTCAGAACGGTTACAAAAGATAGAAAAAACACAGGTTCATACACGGTTCAGCTCTTTTACGCACTCCTCCAAATAGCACGAGCAAACAGGTCCTCCCATACACGAGCGACATAGCGCCAAAAAACGGCAATTCTAGCCGTCTCTCAAACAAGATTAAACTCATTCCAAAAATGTGTGAGAAAAATTACCGTTTAAATATCGGCAATTAATTGTATTATTTCAATGTGTAAAAAAAAATAAAAAAAATTTTAAACAGAATTCTCCTCCCCACCCCTCCCCCACACAAGCGGCTGGTTTTATCCTGCGTGCCACGCATCCAACTAACGCACTTTATTCGACGATTACTTTTGTCTTAAATCCACCTTTAATCAAATTTTCCAGCTAAATGATTCGGCGACCGCAGCCCCAGCCGATTGCAGTTGTACCGGGAAGCTCTCAAACGCGCTCCCTGGATTTCAGGCTGTAATGGCGCCTTTAGGCCTCGACTTCCTGTTACAAATTAAAATGACCCCCGGCCCACAAACAAACCCCAATCTTCTCCGCACAGTGTGTACACATGAAAATCTTCGACTCATCTCACCGAGCTCGAAACTTTAACCGGTATCAAAACTCACAAACCAGGGATGGGTTTGCCTATACAGCACAGCACCGCTCGACTCCGCTCCTTCCCTCACAGCTCCGACACAAAGAGGCTCAACGCAGGTCCTCCCAGTCAAGGGTAACTTCACGACAAAGAGCATCCAACCAGGTCCTCCCAGCCAAGAGCAACTCCAGGCTGAAGAGGCGCAGCGCAACACAAGCGCCTTCCACCGCAGCAGACAATGCTAAAAGGCCCAGTCGGTTGCTAGTAAACACCAAACATGATTTGCCAAATGGCAATCCCTAATTTTGATTTTAAATGTGACATTTTGACAGACGTCACTTTAGAAAACACAGCACTCCATATAAATGGTTTTGCAATTAGAATTGGCTACTTTTAACAGGTCTGATACCTGAACAAGCGTTTGGAGTGTGTCTGGAGGGTTGATGTTTTCTCTGAATATTTAGTAATCATAAGTTCATATCTAATTCTTTCACAGCATTAAATATGAAATTGGAAACACTGAATTTTATTTTAAGAACATACTTTTGGCAGTTAAATTGTAGGGTTTAAAAACAAAGCAGGTTTCCTGCTCCACTATTTGAATATAAGTGGAATGAAAAGCTTAAATCACTTTTTAAAATCCAGTCCCCAAGGTGTCTTAGGGCCACATGCCATCTCTGGCCAAAGCAGGCAGGCAACTTACTCCTAGGCCTCCTTGAGCTGGCAAGTGATCCAAGGATGGCTCACTGATTTATCTAACCTCCTGTAGGAGCTTAGCCTTCACACAGCAGTGCAGGCAAGAACACAGTGGCATGGGGAAAGTTAAACCTATTCCCTCAGTGCCACAGGACAACAAACTGGTCCTCCTATATGCTGCGCCTAAATGCAAGTGAAATGAACAGGACCCCATCAAAGGCTCAAACTATGCCCTCTTTTTATGGACCGCTACCTTTCCACAATACTAAACTGTGGACTAGTTATCATTTCCCACTGGTATTTCACTTCAACCATTAAAAAAGGAACAATTTGACAATGCTGTGATTGCCATTAAATTCACAAACATAAAATGGGAACATTATTGTTCAGTCATTTGAATTAATCTCCTGTTTAAAGCCATTCACAAGTATATGAAAGGAAAGGCCCATCTGTAATCACCCTATCCTTTCCATGGTGCATCCTAATACACAAAACTTCCCCAATTGGCTGGGAGACACAAAAACGTGTGGCTAATTTCAGGGAAAACTCTGGTAAGTTTCTCCATGGCTCCCCAAGCAAGATCCATTGTTACCCATGATGCATTACCACCTACCACCCCACCTCAGATATGTCCTTCGGAACATCATACTGTGAACAGTGCCAGAAAACAGTATTTCTGTCCATAAGCTAGTCCCCAAGGTCACAGACTTAACACCCTTCAGTAGACCTTTCTTCCAAAAATGTATCAATCATGCAATTGAAACTTGTAACACACTCCATCGCCTCTGGTAGGCTATTCCACTTTTTCACAACATTGCAGCTCAACTGTGTATTCACCTTTTCTTATCTAAGCTTGCATCCATATTTCCTTATATTAACGATTAGGGATTCAGTATCTCTCCTTTAAAAGAAGAAAAACTTGCATTTATATAGCACCTTTCACGATCTCAGGACGTCCCAAAGCGCTTTACAGCCAATGAAGAACTTTTGAAGTGTCGTCACTGTTGTAATGTAGGAAAGTTAGCCAATTAAAATCTCAAATGCCTCACTATCAACTCAAAGCCATCTTTTTCCAACACAAGCATCCCTAGTAACCCCCGTCTTTCCTCACAGCTTAGCACACCAGCTTAGTTGCCCTCCTTTGAATTCCCTCCAAGGACAAAACGCCGGTCGGCCTCTTTTCAAAGCTGGCGAGTCTAGGGTCAGCATCATAGTGGCTAGCACGTCCCCATTCGCACTATAATGTGGATAAATGCGAGGTTATCCACTTCGGTGGCAAAAACAGGAAGGCAGATTATCTGAACGGCAATAGATTGGGAGAAGGGGGAAGTGCAACGAGACCTGGGTGTTCTTGTGCACCAGTCACTGAAGGTAAGCATGCAGGTGCAGCAGGCGGTTAAGGCGGCAAATGGTATGTTGGCCTTCGTAGCGAGAGGATTCGCGGACAGGAGCAAGGATGTCTTGCTGCAGTTGTACAGGGCCTTGGTGAGACCACACCTTGAGTATTGTGTGCAGTTTTGGTCGCCTTAACTGAGGAAGGATGTTCTTGCCATGGAAGGAGTGCAGCGAAGATTCACCAGACTGATACCTGGGATGGCAGGAATGACGTATGAGGAGAGATTGGGTCGATTGGGCTTGTACTCGCTGGAGTTTAGAAGAATGAGAGGGGATCTCATTGAAACTTATAAAATTCTAACAGGACTAGACAGACTAGATGCAGGAAAGGTGTTCCTGATGACGGGGGAGTCCAGAACCAGGGGTCACAGTCTAAAGATAAGGGGTAAGCCATTTAGGACTGAGATGAGGAGGAATTTCTTCACCCAGAGAGTGGTGAACCTGTGGAATTCTCTACCACAGAAGGCAGTTGAGGCCAATTCATTAAATATATTCAAGAAGGAGTTCGATATATTTCTTAAAGGCTAAAGGGATCAAGGGATATGGGGAGAAAGCAGGGACAGGGTACTGAGTTTGGATGATCAGCCATGATCACATTAAATGGCGGAGCAGACTCGAGGGGCCGAATGGCCTACTCCTGCTCCTATCTTCTAGGTTTCTATTTCATCTCGGGAGTGGAATTTGAAATGCAGCTCATAGCAACTACTTGTGTCTCTGAACTATACCAAGTTAAATTAGTGTAGGCAGCCGCAAACCAGTTTCAAGTAGGTATGGGTGCATAGCACAAAAGTGCCCATAATCTGGCAGTATGACCTAAAGGACATAAAATGGCTGGTATGAGGAATGGAAACATTTACACTGGTGCAGCAGAGGAATCATTTGAGGTTGGGGTTAAGGCATATTGTTGGGAGCAGTGTAGTTATATTTAATATCTAAACCATGCATCAACTCTCTTCAGAGCACCTGGCGCTGGGATTCTGCACTCAACAGCCTGTGATTTTCTGCCAATTTTCTTTAATGGGGGGGGGGGGGGGGGGAACACCGAGCAGCAAGGACAGAAGCGGAGAACCCCAGCTCGAGTGTCAAATATGGATACGGTGTTATATTTCTTAGCACTTGCATTCCTCACATTGATGGCCACAAAAAAACACGTATGTGTATATATATTATATACATACTTTAGAAAAATCTGCCCACATAATAGCACTAAATTGTATGAAATGGTTATAACAAGTTTTAAATTTTTGGTGTCGAGTAAGAGAAAATGTTACCAGCACCAATATCCCTCACTTTGAGATGCAGAAAAATTCACCAAAATTATCAAATGTAAGATCAGTGGGTCTTCAACTAAAGAAATTGGACTTAGGAATGCCTCACCAACAGGCTCATATTGACTTAATATTTCAGCTCTGATCAGTAAATGATCAAAAGCCAAAACACTACAGATGCTGGAAATCTGAAATGTAACATTCGGTTTCTCTCTCCGCAGATGCTGCCTGGCCTGCTGAGTATTTCCAGCACTTTGTTTATTTTTCAGTAAATGATCAGTCTGACAATGGCGCGATAAAGCAGAAGGAATTGGCATCCGTTTGAGCATTGGGTGCTACTCCCAATCAATCATTGGCAGTTTTTAAATTCAGCACCCTAAAAGTACAGGAAACTTTCTGGTATCCGGCACTGACGGGACCGAGCTGGTGCCGTACCATCAAAACTGCCGTAGAAACCAGCGCTAATGTTAAAACATACGGAGCTTTTGAGCGCCGTGTGAATCAACAAACCCTGTTGCTTAGCAACAGCTCCAAAACAGTCAGCCGCAGCTTAAAAGCGTCTCTGTAGCTAAGCAACAGCTTCAGCTAGACCTTGCAGAGCCTGACTGGGGAAAAAAAAGCAACGAGAAGTAAAAAAAAAACTTATAGGAAACGGCTCCTGAATTTTGCCGGTAGATAGAGCTTTCTGGACATTTAACCTCCGGTTAAACGAAAGTTTCCTGTATATTTTAAAAATTCAAATGCTGCTTAAACCATCCAAATAGCAGAGGTAAAGTCTGAGTCATGCAGACCAGGAGGATCTCAGGTTAGATCCTATTTTTTGTGAAGTTAGGTGATCTCGACCCTGGGAAATAAAGGCACTACAAATGGCTATACTGCCCCAGATTAGGAACTGAACAATCAGCCAGGATTTCCACTGCCAATTACTACACAGCAACTCATACTGGAAGTGCGTGTGTGTGAATGTCATGCGAGGACAGCATTGGGTCTGTGCTATGACAACTTCCAGTTGGATAGCTTACCAACACTCACCGTTGAGGTTCACATCAATAATGGTTGCTTGGATGAGGTACGAGAAGATAACCATGCCCAGATAGCAATATCCCAGTGTGTGTGCGCGTGGTGGCGGGGGAGAGGAAAGAAATGGGATAGGAAAATTGGCAATTAATTTACGAAGCAGGATAAACGGTTCTGATTTACACATGAATGTAATCCACCTTGAAAAAAGTTAAAAATTGAAAGAAAAAGTATTCAGAACTTTTGGGCTGCCAGAATTATTATTAAAAAAAAAATAAAAACCATGTATCAGTCCATTTTCACCAGTGTCTAGTATGGCAGATAGTCAGAAAAAATGTTTAGTAGTTACTGTGGATAGTGGTGTGAAAAAACTACATGGCATTGAAGATTTGCAAGATCCCTGTGATTACTACTTGCAAACTATTCACCCCACCCTTCAAAAGTAACCATGTTCTAGAACAGTGACAAGATGAAATTACCACCTTTAAAACTTCACGTACTTAATTTTCAAAAAATAAATGCCTTTACAATATGTAACAGCTGAAAAAGTGATCATATTTACTGTGTATATCTCTGATTTTCTGATTAGTCATTTTCTTGTTTTAGTTATCTTACTAAACCACACTGTCATAAAATAAAAATCTACAAAAATAAAAGAAATCGCATACTATCAAAAATAAATTCAACCACTGTGACAGACCTCACCCAGGCTCAGAGGAAACAATGGGGTGGCTTTTATCATTTTAAAACGTGAATTCTGAGGCCAATTGGATTCGGATAGATTTGATGGTTATTGGTGAAATATAGGCCTGGGCAAATCTGTAGCTCAATGTAATCAGGAGACTGATGTAGAGAGGCATAAACCTCCAGAGGTCTGGGGATCTATTGGGAGGAGCCCAATGCAGTCTACTCTGAATTAGCAGAAGATTTGAAGTAAATGACTTTTAGCATTAAATTCCCACTTTGCTGTGTTATTTTATCACACAAAATAATTTTGATTGAACAAAAATAGACTGTACAGAGGCATACTTGGGACTGTACAAAGGCACGAGATTGGCAAGGGACATCACTTCATTTATGTATTCAATTTTTTTAAAGTCAGAAATGGCATGGATGATGCACTATATACACACACACACACAAACAGAGAAAGCGCTGGCAAGTACTTATAAAAACCTTAACCCAGTACAGTAAATACAACTTTTCACTGAAACATTCTCAGTCTGTATTTCCTCATCACCTCTCTCCTGATGAGAAGTGGCTCATCTTGTGGTACAGTTTTATAGGTGACAGCAGCCCTCATCCAGTATCTTCACCAAGCAGCTATTCTTCATGTGAAAACTTAATAGTGTAAAGATATCAGTCAAGCTCGATTTTGCCTTCTCCCAATGTCCCCATATACGTATTTTGTAGAAGAGCATGAACCCTGGCTGATTTATTTTCCCTCATCAAGGATGCTGAACTAGACCGTATGGCTCAAAACTATACAGATTGAAGTCATTAGCTTCCATTCCTGGTGTACCTCTCCACCCTTGCTATCAGGAAGCCCATCAACCAAATTAAGCACAATTTGAGGAGTGCGGTTGCAAATTCTTCACAAAATAATTATTGCACAATCCACAGGAGATTTGTCAATTCATGAAGAAATTATCAGTGTGAACAGGATAGCACAAAGGCAGTGTAGAGGTCTGGACGGCAGCAGAGCCATGAGGAGGAGAAAAAAGCCAGCATTAGGTTTGGCAGGGACAAGCTCGGTTTACCCTAGCACGAGATCAGAAAATCCAAGAGATTGAAAATTGCCCCTGTCCGTTCTATTAAATGGAATGCTACCAATTTATACATTTGGAAAAGTACATGGGCCAAGGAAAAAATAAAATAGAAGCCAATATGCTTCTTGTGTACTTCTCTTAATTCATCACCACAAAGTGGTCCAAACACTGTTACCCTACGTTATAAAGCTCAAAATGCTCTCTGTACACACAAAGTTTGGAAGGAAAATATCGATAATTACTTCCCTATCTTTCTCCAAGTACCAAATGGACAGTGCAAAAATCACATGTCACAACTATGCTCAAATTCTTAACACTAAATTTTTGTAGAGTGAATGCAAGGAAAACAATCAGGCCAAAACTTTCAAGTCAACAGGTCATTTCAGAGTTAATATTAGCTTCCATAACTTTATAAAATACCAATGTACAGGCAACAAATGGCAATTTATGCAAGAGGGTTCACATTTAAGGTAGGGTGAACACAGCAAATTTCCAAGGAGAAACTAAGGCAGACTGGGAGCAAGATGGAAGAGTGAGCACAACACAGGCAAATTTAGTGGCATATATCTTAAGAATGATGGGTAGGATACCATCAGGACCAGACCGCAGCCGAGTCCATTCCTCTCACCAGATGTACATCCACCTTCTGAAAGGGGTCACTGGATAACAATCAGTACTGGGGGCCCTGTCTGCTTTTCCTCCTACGTAGCCATGGGGTGCTAAACGCCCTTAATGTGTGACCCCCAACTGAGATCAGCTCATTCAGTTCAGTAATCAGGACCGGGACCTTCTCGTCTGTAGGACTCAATTCACCAATTTTACTCTTTTTTCGCTTTATCTGCATTAACAGATCAGAGTAATCTTAACTCTCAGCATGCACCAGAACACACTTCAATACTGCTGGCAACATGGTCAATGTTCTGGCATTAAGTAACATTTTTAAATACATAAATTATTGAGATTTTAATACATTTGTGCTCTATAGAATCCCATCTGCTAACTGGTTACAAAACTAGATTTCCAATAAATTTCAACAGGAAATTGTAACGTTATAAAAATATACAGTAGCTTTCAAATTAGCTAATCTGCAACAACCTATTCATCTCTGCATTGTGAATTAGCACCTTTGATTTGGCGTCAGATGCGCTCATTGTTAAATCAGATTATAACTGAACTGTTCGATTCATACATTAATCTAAAAGTTTGGATTATAGATTTCAGAATTTTGTTATTAATCGATCTATAGCATGTAGAACATTTATTCACTCAGGGGTCCGCATCACTTGCTGGTCAATTTGTTTATGAATAAGATTGCTTTCCCAATAAAACGTGCTGGTCACTGGGCAGACCTATTGAAATACTCTACTATATTCAGTTACTAATTTTGAGAAGGACTTTTGAAGACTGGCCGTGGCAGCATTGTGAAAGCCACATCGATTAAAATCTCCGTCATCCGAAACAGGGCAGCAGTTCCCGGTTGGGCGAACGCACAAATTGCCGAGCAAGAGCAATTACACGGTGAGGATAAGAGCTGGAGCCACTCGCCCAGGCCGCTGTGCTTGGCAGAGGCATTGGCCGAAAACAAAAAAAACTCGGGATCTTACCTCCACACATCCAGCTAGCAGCGAGGAACTATGCGGAATTCAATCAGCGCTTGGAAAGTGACGATTAAATAAACTTTGTATTGGGCCTCAACAACACAAAAGGCCGAACCCTGGGCGGAAATATCCGGGAAAGGCAGCCCTCCGCATTGGCTAATCTACCCGACAGTCATCCGAGATGGCGGCAGGCGCCATTTTGTAAGTAGATCGGCGATAGCACTGCGGCCTGAAAAGCCGATTTTAAAATGGCGCGCGTCAATACCACTTCCCTCCCCCACATTCACCAGCAGCACACGACGTCAAACCGCGCGACTCGAGAAGCACCGAGACGCCGACAGCTCAAGCAAAGGAAATGAGAGCATAGCAACCACCAGGGTTGCCCATCTGCGATCGAGAAACAGAGCATCATGAAACCAAACCATAATAATGCACTGTAACTGAACAATTGTAGGGAAAACAACTTATGCCGGAAGCAAGTTGCAAAAACTGAATAAGGCGTGTGAGATCACAAATAAACCACCACAAGTAATGACAAAGTACTAACTTTAGTAAGCACCGTATTTTTAAAAACATCAGACAAGTATCCGATGTGCGGAAACTCATTAGCGTGTTAAGAGTTTTCAAACCAAATTATTGAGAAATTTACACGAGTAGATTTGCTCGATTATAGAATACACTTCCGAAAGTGAAGCAAGTCTAAGGAGCCGAGTCTGAGAGACTAAGAGACACCCCCACCACACCCACACACGTACTGCTGGAGTTTAACTAGTTTAAAAACTGTGCAGCTTAGCAGCAGAGCACTGATATATAAGATGGAGGTTGTACGTGTTGATTGTGCTGCTGAAAAAAAATAAGGAATAGAAACTTTGATTTTTTTTTTTTTACGGATTACAATTTACAACAGACCTTAAAATGTTCAAAAAGAAAATTTTACATGATATCAAGAGCTGATGTCAAGAAGGAAATTAACTAAATAATTACTATTTTGTAAGCCACAAAGTTAAATTGACTGGGAATCTTGCAGAAAATTGTAGAAAACATGAAAGGATATGTATTGTTTGTAGCAGCCATTGGGACTAAAAAATTTCAGCTGAAAGCATCCATTTTCCTGTTATTGAAGACTATTTAAAATAATTTCAACTTTGAAGGAAAGAATGTGGTACTTGACGTAATGCATAAATCTAATTGATACTGGAAATCAAAGCACTGATTATTCTTGTGCATAAACAGGAGAAACTATCGATCAGTATGTAAACTGGATTAAGAACTCAAAGCAAGACTCAATTTGTTGAATAGAATCACTAAAAGGGACAGGATAATATGTAAAATACCAAATAATTATTCCAGAAAGGCTGCTGAGAGCACAAGATCTGACATTAAGACAAAATAGTATAAATTCTTAGGAGCGAAAGAATAAAAGATCAGGCCAAATAGCTGTGCTATGACGAAAATGGAACCACACATTTGTTAACAGAGAGGTTAAGAAACTATCAAATTAAAAGTCTGATGCATCAAAGTTGAGAGAGATAACAGAGTGAGGGAATGGTGTGGAACCTATATAGATCCAAAAGATGCTAAGCTTTTGGGAAAGTGCATAAAATGTGGTTAAAAAACACTATGCAAGATGTTGCAAATTATAGAACAGGCAAAAGTAAAGTGCATGATGTAGAAGAGAACTTGCAGAATTTTACATGGATGTAATAGCTCCAAATCAAACAATGAGAGTTTGGGTGGTACCATTAATAGTGAATGAAACAGTCATGTGCTTTAAACTGGAATTAGGAAAATGTGTAAATGTCATATCGGATAGACCTAAACTGCATGAAACAAAGATATAAAAGTGACAGGGTAGTCAGGACCAGACACAACGTGAAAGACAAATGTACTGCCAGCGTCATACACAAGAACATCAAATACTAGTTGTCATTTGTAGTGCCAAAAGATATTCAGCCAAGTTTAGGTCTAAGCACATGCAAGAAATTCAGTCTAGTGAAAAGTAAGGAAACGCTTATACAGGAATGAAGGATCTTCTTCAAAGATTGGGTTGTTTGCTAGGAACCCACCAGATCAGGACTTAAGAAATATACACACACAGAAAAATACCATCTGCACTACTTTAAAATAAAAAATGTATTGTGACTGAGACTATAAATGTACCAACAAAACAAGCAAATGTGTTAGTAACTACTGACACGGAGTAAAAGACAGATTTTTTGGGACCCCAAAGACCTAAACAGGGCATGGAAACATTTCAAGCCATCAACTAGATAGAAAATTAAGGCACAGTTTGTTAATACAAGCTATTTTAACATGTTAGTTGCATCTTCAGATTTCTAGCAACTGAATTTGAATGAAAAAAGTTATGTACTTTGATGAAGTTACAGATTCTGACAGCTTCACTTTAGCATTGCTTCAACTGCAGCGGTAGTTTACTCCAGTTAACCTGAAGTAATTTTTTTTGCACAAAAATTTGAATTATACAGTAATTCAAATTAAAACTTAATTAAAACAGCACTTTTTTGTACTCTAAAGAAATTTGAATTAACAGGTAATTCTAATTAAGTGACTTTGTATTCTAAGAGTAGACTGTATCATAAAAATAATGAGCACATTAAAAGCATTGACATCAGTAGATGACTAACAGTGCGGGAATTGTTCAAACAGAACGACAGATTTCAGATAGTTGCTAGAAGAGAACATAAGACGACAAATATGTATTTGGAATCACTGATTTGACATTTGAGGACATAACTACAACCACATGCATTTATATGGCACCTTTAATAATGTATTCAAACATCCCAAGGCACTTCACAGGAGCATTAACAAGGTTTGACACCGAGCCACACAAGGAGATATTAGGACAGACGAGGTCAAAGCGGTAGGTTTTAAGGAGTGTCTTAAAAGGAGAGAGGCAGAGGTGTTTAGGGAGGACATCACAGAGCTTTGGGCCTAGGCAGCTGAAGACACAGCCGTCAATGGTAGAGTGAAGAAAATCAGGGACGCTCAAGAGGCCAGAATTGGAGGAGCGCAGAGATCTCGGAGGGTTGTAGGAGGTTACAGATATAGGGAGATGGAGGTATTTGAAAACAAGGATGAGAATTTTAAAATTGAGGCTTTGGTGGCCTGGGAGCCAATGTAGGTCAATGAGCACAGGGGTGATGGGTGAGCAGGACTTGGTGCGAGTTAGGACTTCATAACGTGAAAGTATCAGCTATTGAGGGTATGTCATGCCCACCGTGCAAGAAAGAAAGAGGTGCAAAGACTCCTAAGCAGGTCTATTAGTTAGTAATTTTTTTCCAGAAATTACTGCTGAATGAACTAGAAAAAAAACATGGAAAAGTTTAAAGATACTGCTCATGCAAGAGCAATTCTGGAGTTATAATTCTGAAGACAAACAAAGATTCATCTGCTGCATCAGAGACAGGATTTAGGGGATATGATGCTACAAAAGATAACTGGTAGCAACCATTTGCAGATGCATCTGCACAAATCAAGGAGCATTACATTTGGTTGTGAAAGGTTCATCAGCTTGTGTATTGCTATACTTCAGTGTTAAAATGGTCATTTTTGGTTCCCAAAACACCAGTAAAAATCCTGCACTTCCATTTGGTAAAAATAGAATTTGACTTACAGTCACAGAACACTGACCCTGATTATTGGTCAAAGGAGTCAGAATGCTACCACCGATGGGTATGGGCTTGATGAACCAAATGGCCTTTTCCTGCTGAATTTTATATTCTTACTGTGCTTATTTGTGGTCAACTTCATTAAAATTGATTATAAATCCTACACTGAAGAACATTTATACTTAAAAATTGGAGGCTTCATTGGAGAAAGTCAATCGTGTAGACCTTGCTGAAAGAGTTTTAAAACCACAAAAGACTAGTTCTGCTGGAAGCGACTCGTTATGCAGATTGGCATATTAATGGATTTGTGCGGCAAAACATTGCCTTGTGCTGTAATTGCATAATCTGAATTCTGTAGCATTTGTTTAGCGCTAAAGATTAAAGAGTTTGCTTATTTAATTTGAAAAGAAATATTGTAATTTTAGACTGTGGTGATATTTGTCTACTAAAGTATTCAGACACATGGGATGTGCTGTTTTCTACTGCAATTAGGGTAATTGTTAATCCAGAGCCATGTGACTTTTGTAAGACCAGAATTCATGAATACACTTTTGAATCTTAGGGAACAAGAGCTGTAGAACTATTGACAGGGAAAGCAGGGGGGCGGGGGGGGGAGGAAAGAGAGAAATACATTTAAAAAAAATCTGTATTTTAAAAGATATAATTGCAACACGGCAAATAACATTCTACATGTAATCACATAGATGCATGGATCGTATCACCTTATAACAATGTAATGCCATTAACATGCATAAGATGCATATTAAATCTTTCTTGCATGCCAGATGAAGCCTGTTCAGTCACTTTACTGATCAGCATCCAGACGAGTAATCCTTTGCAGCATACATAAACCATTTCACTAAAATGTTAATCTCACTGTTGGTGTCAGTGTGTTTTGGTCATATATATTTGTTTTCAAAATTTACATTTTATATGTGGTATACTTCCGTTTATCCAAAGTACTCCAGAGACATAAGTAGAATGAATTAATGAGGGATTGGAGTAACAGCAGTATAGAATTACACATAGCTGGAATTATAATTTTGACTCCCAGTCAGCTGAAATTGAAGTGTATTTATTATATCATTCATGTGTTGTGAAATACCATTACTGACATCCCACCCCACACCCTAACCTCTTGTATCAAAAAGGTATGATATGGGCGAATTGTTGGACCGAATGGCTTTCCTCATTTGGAAATATCTTGTGATTACTAAATGTGTACATCATCCATTCTATACATTGTAACAGGGAGATTTCCTACCGTTGTAGTCCACTTAAACCTGATGCCTGCCTCGGATTAGTAAGGAACCACACGGTGTTTTACTTCACTCCAAATTTTCTCCCCTCTTCTGAAGGAGGTGACTCATGGAGATAACAGTTCAATAGGCACAGGCAGCCTTTGACTAACCTGCCCAAGACACCGTTCTTTATTTATGATCCTAACAATTAGTGTCAGCGGGCTTTTCAACCACGGCAAGCACCAGAGCCAAGCCCGATTTCTTCCCTCTCCCAAATCCAATGTCCATGTGCATGCAAGTTCCATCATGGGTCACTGGGTAGCAGTCAAGTCGCTGATCCAACCCACATTAGCCTGGGCAGTGAGGCTAACTGCATCCTCTAGCATACTAGCCGAGATCAGGTACTTCAGCATGGACCAGGGATCGAACCGAGGGTGTGCGGCTCAGTACCACAATGGCAGTGCTTTAACCCACTGAACCATCAAGGTATTTAGAGCCTCAGGTTTTAGCAGTTATACTGCAGTGGATATATTAGTCAGGAAAAAGCAAAAACATCTTACTTTCAAAGACTTGGTCTGCCCTCTGGCTGGAAATGGTTAATACAATTTCTGAACATCCCCAGGCCAAAGATAAACTCCTTCAGTAAGCTAACAAGGCACAGCCTATTTTCAGAGGGGAGCAGAAAAGTTGTAAATTAATGTTAATGTTATTGGTTGACTTTTAAGTCTTAAGAGGACATTTAAAGCTTTCAGAGATTTGTTGTAAACTTCAAATGCAAATTTCACCCTCAAACTGACCCTTTGCAGTACAAGGTCTGATAATGCAAGAGTCAGCTTAAAAAGTTGAGAGACAACTGCGGCATCTGAATGATCAGGAAAAACTAGAAACTCGGTCTTAAAAACCATAAGGAATTACTAACTGTAAGCTACACTAAACTTGAACAGCATCTTGGATAAATGCTTGGAATATCAGAATCATCAGGAGTATGAATGACAAATTTAAAATGTTCTGATCTGAGCTGCAAACAGGGGCAGGCTGTTGAGTCATGCATTGGGACGTTTTACTACGTTAAAGGCGCTATATAAATACAAGTTGTTGTTGTTTGCTGCTCCAGGGAGCACTTGCAACTGCTGGAGGCAGGCCACATGACGCCTCTCAGCATCAGGATAGGCAGAAGAATAAGCAATGAAAATACAAAAATAAACAGAGGAAATAATTTGAACGCTGTATCCTTAGAAAATAAATAAATTGTTGTTCCCAAGTAATCGTTTGTGTCAATAAACACAAACTTGAATGAGATGTTACTGATCACTGACACGGTACCTTGGATACCTGAACTGCATTTAACGAATTTGCTCCGACCTCCCATACTAAGAAGGCAGAAAGCTTACCTGTTCGCCGAACCTGCTCATGCTATTCTTAATTCCGCTGTAAAGAGATGTTCTAGAATGGCCTGGCGCTCTTTCCCCGAAGGTAAGCACTTGGGCTTGGCTGACTGTGTGGAGGAAACTGGAAAGTGAACCCGTGTTTCTAAATATTGGACAACATTTTAGGGTCGGCTTAATAGGAAAGAAACCTAAACTAGAAAGAAAGACTTGCATTTATATAGCGCCTTTCACAACCTCATTAAGTGTACTCACTTGTTGTAATGTAGGAAACGCTGCAGCCAATTTGCGCACGGAAAGGTCCCACAAACAGCGATGTGACAATGACCAGATAATCTGTTTTAGTGATGTTGATTGAGGGATAAATATTGGCCAGGACACCGGGGAGAACTCCTCTGCTCCTCTTCGAAATAGAGCCATGGGATCTTTTACATCCACCTGAGGGCAGACGGAGCCTCGATGTATTGTCTCATCCGAAAGACAGCACCTCTGACAGTCCAGCACTCACTCAGTACTGCACTGGAGTGCTCAGCCTAGATTTTGTGCTCAAGTGCCTGAAGTGCGACTTGAACCCACAACCTTCTGATTCAGAGGCGAGAATGCTACTCGATTTTTCTTTAGGCACCATAAACTGGCAGAGAATTAAATTGACACTGGCCCTATAATCGATATACTATAAACTGTTGTGTTCAAACTATGAAAATGGATCAGCGTATTTTCAGAACAACACAAATTCAACACAGAAAAACTGCAGTTATCTGGGTCTCAGGGTCCTGGGCATGGAGTATTATAGAAATCCCTGAACCAGTGTGCACTGCAGGGGAGGGTTGCCGAAAAGAAGCTATAAAGGAGCGTGGTATAGTCCAGCACGTGGACCCTAAAGCATGCAGAAATCAAAGTAAAATTTCTAATTTACAGACACTCGAGTGCACCAACAGTTCCTTCAGGACAAATCCTTTATGCAAGTTCACCTATGGAATTTCCTACTTGTCTACAATGTGTTTAGACATGGACTGTGTTTGAAAGTCGGTTTTATTTTACAAAATTTAAAAAAGGCTTTCATAATTTGTGATATTATATATAATATATATGTTGATCTTCAACAGCAAGGACAACACTCCAGTCTTAAGGCATAAAGATAGCAGTTTCCATTGCAGTATGTACTGCATAGGAAACTCCAGTCAATGTGGTCAAAATAATCAGCAATATACTGTACGGTGAAAATTTTTTAAAAAGTCAAAAATACTGAAACGCAGGTTCATTGGTACTCGGAAAATACTGAAAAATTTATCAAAATATGTGTCATCACCAAGGAGTTTCTGCTTTGTTTCCCATTAATATTTCACTGACAAGTATAACTATTGTCAAATCAGAAAAGCTCGCGAGATTACAATTAGGTTCTAACAAAGGTAAACTATCCCTCCTCATCCTTCTTGACTTGTCTGCAGCCTTTGAC
Organism: Somniosus microcephalus; assembly: GCF_052327205.1. Lineage (NCBI taxonomy): Eukaryota > Metazoa > Chordata > Chondrichthyes > Squaliformes > Somniosidae > Somniosus > Somniosus microcephalus. Next base: position 29,690,561 of record NC_141019.1, on the reverse strand, counting down.
ACGGTTGACCACTCCATCCTTCTCCAACGTCTCTCCGTGGTCCAGCTGGGTGAGACTGCACTCGCCTGGTTCCATTCTTATCTATCTAATCGTAGCCAGAGAATCACCTGCAATGACCTCTCTTCCCGCTCCCGCATCATTACCTCTGGTGTCCCCCAAGGATCCATCCTTGGCCGCCTCCTATTTCTCATCTACATGTTGCCCCTTGGCGACATCATCCAAAAACACAGCGTCAGTTTCCACATGTACGCCGACGACACCCAGCTCTACCTCACCACCACTTCTCTCGACCCCTCCATGGTCTCCAAATTGTCAGACTGCTTGTCCGACAGAGTTCTGGATGAGCAAAAATTTTCACCAATTAAATATTGGGAAAACCAAAATCCATTGTTTTCAGTCCCCGCCACAAACTCCATTCCCGAGCCACTGACTCCATCCCTCTCCCCAACATCTGTCTGAGGCTGAACCACACTGTTCGCAACCTTGGTGTCATATTTGACCCGGAAATGAGCTTCCGACCACATATTCACAGCATAACAAAGACCGCCTACTTACATCTCCGTAACACCGCCAGTCTCCGCCCTTGCCTCAGCTCATCCGCTGCTGAAACTCTCATCCATGTCTTTGTTACCTCTAGACTTGACTATTCCAACGCACTCCTGGCTGGCCTCCCACATTCCCCCCAATAAACTTGAGGTCATACAAAACTCGGCTGCCCCGTGTCCTAACTCGCACCAAGTCCCGTTCGCCCATCACCCCTGTGCTCGCTGACCTACATTGGCTCCCAGTTAAGCAGTGCCTCGATTTCAAAATTCTCACCCTTGTTTCCAAATCTCTCCATGGTCTCGCCCCTTCCTATCTCTGTAATCGCCCCCGCCCCGAGATATCTGCGCTCCTCTAATTCTGCCCTCTTAATGACCCCTGATTATAATCGCTCAACCTTTGGTGGCCGTGCCTTCTGTTGTCGAGGCCCTAAGCTCTGGAATTCCCTGCCTAAACCTCTCCGCCTCTCTACCTGTCTTTCCTCCTTTAAGACGCTCCTTAAAACCTACCTCTTTGACCAAGCTTTTGGTCACCTGCCCTAATTTTGTGTCTTAAAATACTCCTGTGAAGCACCTTGGGGACGTTTTACTACGTTAAAGGCGCTATATAAATACAAGTAGTTGTTGCTGTTGTTTCCTAGAGAATTTGCATATTAGCAAATTTTTAGTAATGTGTGTGTGTGGGTGTGCGTCTGTGGGGTTCGGCTTGATGTGCAGGAAGCAGCAGAGGCAGTTACGGGGAGGGAGCAGACAAGCAACTGATAATTTTGGGTTTGGGGGAATTCCACATTTAGCAGCGCTGCTTTGTGACTTTAAGGGATCTTTGCAAACACTAAATACTGTGTTTTGTGATAGATTCTATTTGTTTCTCTCACAGTTGTAAGAAAATGTAAACATTCTAACAGCCAACAAAAAGATGGGTGATTAATTAGAGCTTTTAAAATGCATTTGTTTTTCACTGGGGGAAAAAGAACTCAAATTAAGATGAGGAATAATGCTGTCTTTCTGTCCGAAAGCAGAGAGGAATCATAATGTTTACATTTTACAACTGTCAACACAGATGATAATCAGAGGCGGTTTGCTTCAAGAAAATGAACTCAAATTACAACGAGGAAAGGCACTCTGTCTCTAATGCATTTTCTCAAGTTTAAAGAATAACTAAAAACTACAAAAAGGTGTAAAATCAGTAATCTAATCATTTTTATCCTTTAAAAATTGAAAACAAATCCCTCTTCTATAAACATTAATTGCATCATTGGCTGGGTTGGGGAAGAGAAAAGACAGTTGCGCGGAGTCAATAGATAATCAATGTGGGAAGGAGGTTCAAAGCTTTAAGTAAATTTAGATGTTCAGAATCACAGATTATTCAGAAACGTGTGATAGATTATAACATTGTAACACCCCTTACATACTTCACGATTCGCCACAAGAATTTTTTTACACTAGCTGCTGTATACTAAACATGTATTGGAAGTTGTCAAAATGTGTTCCTCTTCGCGTTCCCAGATACAATTTCTATTCAAACTGGCAAGAATAATTTAAAACAAACAAACTTGCGATTTGACCAACAGGAAGGTTCCTACGTTTCAGCATGATTTAAGAAAAAAAATCTTACACAATGCATTGAATATGCTGAGGTGATTTGTGTCAAAAGACAGGACAGAAAATATCAGATGGTGATGTTCAACTTGAACATAATGCACAATATTTTTGAGAACAGTTATATTCTATTTGGGCAACACAAAGCTCAAAGTGAAGACTCTGAGCTACTAGAGAACAGCAATTGGCAAAAGTCACTAGTTTGCAGCAAATAAACCTACTAACCCACCAACATTATAGATACTAAGAAAGTGTTTGCCAATTGCCTAGAAGTGGGATTAATGCAGTGAGCACAGGTATGCATTACAATGCGCTCCCACTATGTTGTCACTCATCCACTGCTAAATTGATCCGTCTAAGTTTAGTGGACAAAAGTTAATACTGAGCATGCAATGGTACAGCATATTACATTCATGATGAGCTTCATTTATAAATTTCTTGCATTTTTGCATACAAAGCAGACTCCTCCAGGATAACCTGCTGAGATCAGAATGAAACTGGGGTCTATTTATTAAGCATAATGAAGTATAACAAAACATGCTGGGTCTTAGTCGCACCCTTCCTGAGAGCATCACTCCCTGATGTTACTGAGAGAAGTGCATCCCAGCTGTTTCCAAGAGTGCGGAGGCCAGCATTCCCACTGCCATTTGTTTGCAGAGATGTGCATTCTGCGCCAGATTTGCCACCTGTATGGAGTTCCCCATTGTGCTTTCGCAGCATAAGGGTCTCTTGAAGGTATTAGGAATCAACTGGATGTGAACTTGGGACGCCATATTCCTATCTCAGTGAGAGTCATTCTTCTCTTCAGATGGGTATCTCCTTGATGGGGATCTTATCTACCCATCAAGGGAAACAGTACTTGGCAATGATACATGCTTTCCCTACTGGTGATTTTCATAATTATACCCATCACATTCTACATGCAACAATTTACACCTGGGCCTCTGACATCCACCCTTCTGACAGTCGTGGCAGACTGGAATCCAGCCTTTATTAAGAAGGTCATAACACAAAAAGCCAAGTTCAGAAAACTCATTAGCGTTTGGGTGGCAGAACTTGCAGCGCTTGCCGCGGATGCAGAAGTTGCGCAGGACGTCTCAGCAAATGTCATCAGTGCTATTGGCAGCCTTGCTGTTGCCACTGTTGACTAAATGATCTGTACCTGACATTTTTATAGATTAATTCAGTGCTGTTCAGTCAAGATGCTCAACAAGGAACTGCAAAAGAAAAACAAGTCATGTCTTTACAAAGAAAGAGGGAACGATCAGCAAAATAACTGATTCACCTTTCTCACAATGATTAAAACCTCCATCTTAAGTTTCTCCTTTTCACTCCTGCAGGAAGTGTAGATGTACCAGAATTGGCCTTCTGGTACTGTGCCCAGATGTACATTCATTGTGTGTGGGCCTAAACAGCAAGTGTTGGCAAGCTATTCCCCTGCAGAGGCATCAAAGCCAAACCTAATCCAAATGACCACACGCATGCACTTACAGGAGGGGTCACTGGATAGTGGTCAGGAATGAGACCTCACCCTGATTTTTCCCTCCCTAACCCAAAAGCCCAGACACAAATTGTAGCATCCCCACTGCCACCCTGGCTGAGATTAGCCAACTCACCACAGAAAAGGGATCAAACTTGGGACTTCTAGTCTATATAGCTCAGTTACTCGTCATCTTAACAAGCTGAGCAGTCAGGGAGTGCCCTAATTTATTTCTATTGATAGTATAAAGCCGGGGGGGGGGGGGGGGGGGGGGAAGAAACCTTTAAAGTTGAATAGTCCACCCACATACACTTTACAATAGGGGTCACTGACTATCAATTAGAAGCAGGAAATTTGGCTAATTTTCTCTCCTTAGCCCAAGGACACCGAAACCAGTTATAACGGTCCCACAACTTCTCTGGCTGAGAGCAGCTAAATCAACATGGGGCAGGGATTAAAGCTGGAATCTGGTCTATCAGACTCAGTACAAAACTGAGCAGTGCATTTAAACACTGAGCCATAAGGGAAGCACACCCGTGCCAATCGCTAACCACTGGAAGGCGGCCAAGAGAGCTATGGTGACTTGCCCTCTGGAGAAAATCAGAATCTCCACCACGCCTTCCTTGGAAGCATAGCAGCAATCAGATACATGTTTTGCGGTGCAATGGGGGTATAAACTGGTAACACACCACTCTGATGTGTCAGACCACCAGTAGCCTTTTCCATTTTAGCACCCTGCAACCATTCGAAGCAGTACGAATGATGAAACCCTTCAACACTAGGAGGTGATAATTCATGTGTAGAACATTTATGAATACAATATAACAAAACACAGTCCAACACTCTAACAGGTCCGCTTAGAAAAGAACCCAGAAGAGGAAATGTTACCTTTTTCCTTTATTATGAAGGCACTAAAAAGAACCTATCTAATGAGCCGAGGACAATTCGGTTTGTTCCCTTGTAACATGGACACATCATTAAGATTAGTCACTGTTGAGGCAAAATTACAGTGGAATGGAATGGAAATGAAGAGATTCATAGCTTTAAATAATAGCAGCCTGGAGATAAACCATTTAAAATTAATTTTTAAATGAACACAAAAATATACAGGGCCAGCAAAATTGAGACATTTTCATAAAAACAGCAAGAACTGTAGGTGAAATCGGTGCATTTTTTGTTAAAACTTGCAGAAAGCTGGCCGCCGCTATATTCAGACCTGCCAAATATGTCGCAAAAAACATGTGCTTAGCATGCTCAATTCTCGATTGATCAGGACCATTATGCGTCTTTATGCGCTGTGACTAGTTATTGCTAGTCGATGTAAACAGCAGAAATGCAACTTATTTTACATAATGCCGCCGTTTTTAAAATAGTTATAGTCGTGCAATTGTCAGCCGCTTTGAGGAATTTCAAGTGACCATTGGGGGAAATCAATTGAACACGAGGCCATTTTAAATAAGCAGTATGGAATACAACAGTGCACCCAAATTTGATACACACACCAATTAGTATACTGACTCCATCTAGTGGCCATTGCAAATTAAGTTGTTTCACTTCCAGCTTCATATCTTGTCACATTTCATTCACGTGGTAAAACAGTTTAGTTTGAACTAACATGGCGTACATGTCATAATTCACCAACACATCCAAGAGTATGCTCCTATTGCAAACAATGCGACAGACAGAAAAATGTATCTGTTTTAGGCAAAAATGGCTTTTACATGTAAACACGAGTCATCATCATCATGCAAAACAAAAAAAAAACATTTTTAAAAATGCAGTTGTCACTTACCTGCATAAGATATCCAACAGAAGATATTATTCGGGTGTATCATGGAGGGACCTTGCTTGCAATCCATTCTGCATCCCAAATTACCTCACAATCTGTCACTATATCCTTACTGCTATAAAGAAGCCAATCCAGCAACTCACGAGGGGTGCGGCAAGCCTGCACTGGTTCGTTAAATTAATCAGAGATGTTCAATTCTACACAAGCAGATCTCCTGTGGTGCTGCTCAGAGTCAGAAATTATGCTTTTGCAAGGAAATGGTGCACATTTCCACTGAAAGGATTTGTAATGTTTGCGCTGCATTCAGAGACAATGAAGCGTTTTTTGATTTATTCCCCTTGCATTCTATTGTTAAATACATGCATGCAACATATTGCGGGGGGGGGGGGGGGGGGGGGGGGGGGGGAAAAAGAGAGAAAGGAAAGGAAAGCAGGAAGCACTCAGAGCAGGAGTCTCTCTCAGCTTGGTTAGCCGCGACCTCGTTCTCCACCAGCATCTGTTTTCTCCTCAGTGTATCAGGATCATGTGACTGCATCATTTTTTTGTCCAATATAATGGTGTAGGGAATGGAGGCAAGGGATCAGCGTGTTGAATTGCTATCAAGGTAGCAAGAATTGCAGGGGGCAAAGGGTCCCCAGACCTGCACATTTAGAGTAAATACCAAGCCAAAAGTAGTTCTCCTCAGAAAGGGTAAAGGGTATTGATGGAAGTGAGAGAAATGTGGCTGCTTTTAAACATCAAGTTCAAGCCGAGGCCCTTGAACTAAAAACTTTAATGAAGACATTAAAAGACAGAAAAGATGTTTGAATGGGTAAATTTAACTGTATTATGCAATATGTCATTTTAAATTCTTGTTTAAAACCATATTTTGTAAATCACAAATTTTGGTGACCAACAAAAAAGGGTGGACAAAATCACAGATTCAACTTATTCAAAATGTAACAAAATATTGCCATTTGTCTTTCCAACTCTACAATGTTGACATGTTCCTATGGCATTTCCCATTAGAAATGTTAACTGGTTTATGAACAGGGAGTGGGGTGTCAAGTTATGGCAACAGTGGGTGGTAAGTGCTTGGTCTGGCAGTGGTGGGAGGATAGACATGGGTGGATGGCAGCACTACCATTAACAAGGTTCTGCCTGCACTGGGGAAGTGGGCTGATGGTTGAGAATACTGGGAGAGAGGTTGAGGAGTGCTGCTGAAAATAACACTAATAAAGGGTCTTCGAGTGTGGATTGAAAATGGGTACAAGAAGTATGGGAGCATGCGGTCCTGGCCAGGGTGGGAATTTCTTAAAATTGTTTCCCCGAGTAGTGACTTTGGGAAACTTGCATCATTTAAAATACAGCTGAGTATTTATATTAATACAAAATAATAGTACAAATTTCTTTACTGCTGGAGAAACTCTCAACAACCCAGCCCACGACCCAACATGATATTGAGCACCCACACCCTCCCAGTTACTAGAAACTGGCTGCAAGTTTTTCAGCACTTGGAAAATCAGTATCAGCAGCCAAAGGAAGACCTGTGACCCAATTCTAGTATTTCCAAGGTAAGTGGCACTCGGGAGAACAGCACCACCTACTTGGAGACGCAGCTGTGAGGTCTCCGAGGTAAGCAGCAGTGCCAAATACTTGGAGGACTCCAAGACAAATAAGATGAATATATAAATTTAACCACAACAGGATAGCGTAACAAAATAACAGAAAAAGATGCGATAGGAAAGCATGAATACACAAGGTTTTTATAGTGAGTCACGGGTAATGCAGCTGCAAGGTGGGGGGGATTGAAAGAATTTGATGAGAAATATCGGAGACATTTGCCCAAATACAGTGAAGCAATGTGTTTTTTTGATCCATTCCTGGAAAATAACTCCCATTTTTCTTACCCACTATGCCTGGCTGAATGGCTAGCACAATTGCATCAATAAATCTTTACATAAACAAATTCTCAGTATAAACAATGGGTTCTCTAATAATCACCCTCTAAATCTCTCCCTCAAAAGTAAAGTACCTGTAGCTGGTGAGAGTACTACCAGCTGAGCCAAGCTGGCATACTTCCAGAAATGTACTGATGCATGGTGATTCTACACACTTGGACTATAGTACCGAGAATTGTAGGTACAGGTGTAGTTGGTAACTCCCTTTAACTGACAGTGATAGCAAGCTATTATACCATTTTTATAGTATTGCTCACAGTGAATTATAAGATACACTATTTTATCACAATAAGGGTTATTCTGTCATCATGTGAAGCACAATGTATTATAATGAATAGTAACTGAAGTCAAATGATGTTATTACAGTACGTGGGATTAAATTCTATAACACTCCATTCTTCTGTGAAAGCTGTAAATATGGCCTTTATTATTACATGTTCCTTTACTTATTTAGCCTATATCTCTACTTTTTGATAGCCAGAAAGACTGGCTGGAGTAAAGTCAAAACTCTGGGGGGGGTGGGGTGCGGGAGGAGATAGAGTCTGTTAGAATGGGGGGGGGGGGGGGGAAAGAGAGGTGGGCTAAGGCGCATGTGTCCTAGCCCATTCCCAGTAGTGTGTGTGTGGTGAATTTGTCCAGTGTCCAGATCAGCATTCTTCCCTCAATCAACACCAAAATCAGATTATCTGCTCATGAATTAATTTACAGTTTGAGACCCATGACTGGAATTCAAAAATAATCCATTTGATGTGAAGTACACTGCGATGTCCTGAAGATGTGATAAAGGTGTTAGATAAATGCAATTTTCTTTCAATTAAATTAAAACTTGGTCAAGAATGAAATGGGGTGGATGTGATGTCTCCCAACAGTGAAAGGTTTCATCTCTGTGACAATGCTCACAGCCTGCGGTGGCTAAAAGCAGGTGGTCATTCTGTTTGCTCATTCCAGCTTTGTGGCCTTTTGTTTCTTATGCTGTGTGGCCTTTTGTTTCTTATGCTGTGGAGTATGCCCAAGTTGGTTTGGTGTGCAGTCAAATCAAAGCCAACGTTAGCAGCAATGCTATGTATAACATTCACTTTTGGTGCTGCTATTTTGCCGCACTGGCTTTCTGCCATTCTCCTGCTCCAAGCTGGTGGAATACACTTCAGTGCACCATTCTGGTATCTTCTATTGTTTGGCCTTTGGACCGAGGGTCACTGCAGTAGTAATACCACGGGTCACTGCAGTAGTAATACCACACAATAGGCTTTTATTTAAATAATAAAGCGGAGAACCGAGCCAAATTTAAAACATTTACTCAAATTTCTGGCCACGTGTTATGGCTGCAGTTCCTGGGAGCAAAATGGAGCAGCAAAGTTGGGGTTTAAGAATGGAAAAGGTGAGGGTGCCCAAAATAAATTGGAATTAAAAAATATGAAATGTAAGTTGTACTTGTAAATTTGGGTTGGATTCCTGCTTGCTACTGTATGGTTCTGATGGCTTGCTGTTCTAATGAAATCAAGGAATTTTACATTCGATACAAGAAATTTCAATTGAAGTTTAATGTTTTTTAATGAGTTCTTGGGATGTGGACGATGCGGTTAAGGCCACATTTATTGCCCATCCCTAGTTGTCATGAGGGTGTGGTGGTTGGCTTTCTTCTTGAAGTGTTCCCACAACGATGTTGGGTAGGAAATTCCAAGATCTTGACCCAGCTACGACGTATGTCCAAGTCAAGATGGTGCGTAACTGAGGGGGGGGACTTGGCAGTGATGGCATTACACAATATTGCTGCTCTTATCCTTCTTGGCGCTAGAGGTCACAGGGCTGACAGGTGCTGTCAAAGTAAGCTTGGCGAGTTGTTGCAGTGCATCGTGAACAAAGTACATATTGCAGCCACAGTGGGTTTTCAGTCCAGTGGCAGGGGCACCGATCAAGCACACTGTTCGGTGTCTTCAATATTGTTGGGCTTCACCCATCTAGGTGAGTGGTGACTATTCAATCAGTCCTGACTTGACCCTTGTAGATGATGAAGCAGCTTTGAGGGGTCAGGAGGCAAGACACTTCTCATCGTACCCAGATTCTGCCCTGCTTTTGTAGTCAATGTATTGATACAACTGCTCCACTTGGGGTAACCCGCAAGTTGTTAGCGGAAGATTGTGGCAGTGGTGATGCCACCGACAGTTAGGGGATAAAATTGGGCTTTTTCTTGTTGGGAGACGGTCATTACTTGGCTGCTTCATTAATTGGACTTGTAAATACAGATGAACACTATTGTCAGCAGACAGACAGGCCCACTCCCAACTTTGATAGAGGGAAGGTCTTTGATGAAGCAGAAGATTGTTTTTTTTTTTTTTTTTTTTTTTGAGGGATTCATGAGGAAAGCTAATACAGTACAATCTAGTGGCCAGAGCCTATAATTAGTGACAGGACCCAATTTACATATGGTTTTTCCATTGTAAATGTGGACGCAGGAACAATGAAAAAGTTGAAGACAAAGTCTGTTCTTCAGATGAAGCAGGATTAGAGGCTAAAGGATAATTGGACGAGGGCACAAAGACATAATTCAATCCACATTTTAAAGTTGTATATTATGGCTTTATTTTTAATATTTCCATTCTAAATTCACATTACATTGTAATTACATCCTCTGGCCAGTGGTGGCACTGCAATGCCTCCACTGGAGAAAATTTCAATTATAAATGTGAACATACCAATTTTTAATGGGTGTGCGTGACCGGAAGTCAGATGCAAGATTTTTAATATATTATATTAGACATATAGATCTGCTAATGTATTAAAAAGTCCTATGTTCACATTTATAATGAAAAACTACCTATGACAACTTGTCACTCTGTAATTACACCTTCCTGCAAGTGGCAGCACTATTGTGCCAACAATGGCAGGAGGGTGTAATTGCAGTGTGGCAAGATTACAGAGTTTTCATTATAAATATGCATAGGGATTTATAGTAAGAACGTTTCAGACATCAGTTTTCGATTTGTAAATCTTGCATTACACTTGTACCCGATTGCCTCAAGTTTCATTTTCATAAAACCGGCTGAAGTCGTAGAAAATATACCAAACAGAGGAAATCTTTATAAACCCCCCAATGAAGAAACTAAGGATGTACGAAGACAACCATTCAACAATTAGTAAAAGCTATCAATAAAATAGTGAACCAATAAAATCACAAAATAATTTTTATTTTTTTTGACCACTTATAACTGCTTCTCCACTGAGCTGAACTAACCAGTGGAAATTATAATTACAAAAAAATGCATTTAAACTTGCCTATACAATAGTATTTTCTGTGTTTAAAATGCCTCCAACAATATTTTCCATTTGTGGTTCTACATGTCTAGAAAGCCCGAGTCTTAAGCTTCTAGAATTTGTTTTTAAATGATCAACAGTAGACTAGCCATTCAGTGTGTGACTTGCTGTTTCTAAGCACTGACCTCTCCTCCACTTCTGTGTATTGATGGCAAATTCCTGCAGACAACCCCCCGCCCCTCCTCCCAGAAACCATTTAACGGTGCAGTGAAAGTAACCAGAATTTGGCTTTTTTTGTATAAAACATCAAACACGGCATGAATCCCAACTTTTTCTGAAGTAACTTTGAAAGCAGAAACAACCTGTACATCAGCTGATCTCCCACAGCCACAATCCGGCACAGGCTCGACGGGCCGAATGGCCTCCTTCTGTGCTGCAACCATTGTATGATTCTATGAACTATATTCAGCAAATATGTAAGAGCCGAACACAGATACAGCCATGGACAAAACTGGCCAGTGAGGGAGGACACGAGTAAATCTTTATATTTTGTAATGTATTCTTTCCCTTTATGCTTATTATGCAAAAATGACCAAGTAAGCAAAAAAAAAAAAGTGGTAAGTTCTGGAATGGCTATAGCATTACTCAAATTAGAGGGAGGTTTGAAATAAAGACTCCTGAATTTGAATGTGTTTAAGCAGGATCTTTTGCCAACACTAATTATTGTTTCATATGTCATAAAGACAGAGGCAAGTTAGTTTAATCTTTTCTTAAGTTACATATATATTTCTTGGTCTACACCAAAGTATAGGGATTTCTTGGACTACATCACAAGGTCTGGGGGAGGGGAGAAAGAGTGGGGTACAGTTTCCGCTTTGGCCACAATCGACGATCCAGGCACAAATTCTGCTAGTATTCTGAATTGCACATTTTGCTCAAGTTTCCACTCAAGCTCATTTGCATATCACCAAACACTAAATCTTCCATGAATCATTGCAATCAGGCAGCATTTTAGAACGTAATTTTTTTTTTTTTGCATTAAAAAATATTCCTTGATATATTTAAGAGTGGCAACCTGGTGCAGTTTGATTAATACATTTATCACAAAAAACAAGCATTTTTAATCAGTGCGTCTAGACCGCCACCTGTGAGTAACCTGATTTTAAATCTGAAAAATGACTTAAAAAAATCTAGAGAGCCATTTACTAGTTTCATTGGTGTACAGTTATCAGTCTTAGTAAATTAAATATTTTATTTAAAACTTTTAGAAAGGTGCCTATTGGTGACCTAAAAGAAGTTTCATTTTAAGAGCCTCCTCGTAGGCCCGTAAACCGGTGCAATTGACAGAAACTCACCATGGTGATCAATTCAATCTGGAGCATGGCCAGTTTCCAGCAACATTTTTTAAACGATCGCGGAAACGCGATTCGCATTGGACGCAATTTGTGCTCGAAATTCCTCGATCTTTTACGCTGGTTCGGCCGATTTGCGAGCGGAAACTCTACCCCAATGTATTTACGTTTTTTCTTTACTTCAGTCACCATGATTATCAGTGAGAAAACAGTCGGGCCATAGCATGTGGCTAGAAACAGTGCCAAGATAGGGTGCGGGGGGGCGACAGGGCCAGTTGTGGGTTGAGCCACATACTTCAACCTCAACGAGAGAAGTTGGGGCTCAGAGCTGGGCAGCACGGCCAGAACACCAGCCCCAAGGTGAGGGCTTTACAAGACAAACATGAGAACGCTTCAGCTCAATGTACTAAACCGTTTTTTTTTTTTTAAACCCAAGCAACAAAAGAATTGGGAGACCGAGAGGCAGAGACAATGCGAGCGTGTGACAGACATACAAAGGAGAGAAAGAAAGAGGGCAGCAGAGTGGAAGACAAAGAGTGGAAGAGAAGCAGAATCAGTTACATTAAGGCGATTTAAAAAATTGAGCAACGCCAAAGGAGATCAACTGTTAATCCTGGAAATTTATATAATGGTCTCATCTAAAATTGCAATAGCAGACGAGGTAAACCTTTACTTTCGACAATAAACCCGTCTCTGATGACCCAGCAATCTCCCATCTTCCTTTTCCCGCCCCCGCCCCCCGTGAGGATCCATTGCTCTAAAACGTGCTGTTTCGAAAGGAGCCGCTCGGAAGATAAACCGCATCTAAAATCAGTTAATGGTCGCAACTAAACGCCGTCATCTATTATTCTGCGAATTAAATTTCACGGTTGAATTTTCCAGCTAAGTGATTCGGCGACCGCAGCCCCAGCCGATTGCAGTTGTACTGGGAAGCTCTCAAACGCGCTCCCTGGATTTCAGGCTGTAATGGCGCCTTTAGGCCTCGACTTCCTGTTACAAATTAAAATGACCCCCGGCCCACAAACAAACCCCAATCTTCTCCGCACAGTGTGTACACATGAAAATCTTCGACTACTCTCACCGAGCTCGAAACTTTAACCGGTATCAAAACTCACAAACCAGGGATGGGTTTACCTATACAGCACAGCACCGCTCGACTCCGCTCCTTCCCTCACAGCTCCGACACAAAGAGGCTCAACGCAGGTCCTCCCAGTCAAGGGTAACTTCACGACAAAGAGCATCCAACCAGGTCCTCCCAGCCAAGAGCAACTCCAGGCTAAAGAGGCGCAACGCAACACAAGCGCCTTCCACCGCAGCAGACAATGTTAAAAGGCGCAGTCGGTTGCTGGTAAACACCAAACATGATTTGCCAAATGGCAATCCCTAATTTTGATTTTAAATGTGACATTTTGACAGACGTCACTTTACAAAACACAGCACTCCGTATAAATGGTTTGCAATTAGAATTGGCTCCTTTTAACAATCTGAGTCACTCTTGTTGATCATAAAGGTCATTCTTAACATGTTGACATCACTACACTTAGGTCTGCTAAAAATCAACATTTGATTCAGTATTTTGAATGTTTACTACTTTTCGCTATTTAAATCCAATCCCTAAAGTGTCTTGGGGCCACATACCATCTCTGGCCAAAAAAGAAAGGCTTGCATTTCTATAGCACCTTTCACGACCCCAGGACGTCCCAAAGCACTTTACAGTCAATGAAGTACTTTTGAGGTGTAGTCACTGTTGTAATGTGGGAAACACGGCAGCCAATTTGCGCACAGCAAGCTCCCACAAACAGCAATGTGATAAAATGACCAGATAATCTGTTTTTGTTATGTTGATTGAGGGATAAATAAATAATAAATAGCCAGGACACTGGAGATAAATCCCCTGCTCTTCAAAATAGTACCGCGAGATCTTTTACATCCACCTGAGAGAGCAGACAGGGCCTCAGTTTAACATCGCATCTGAAAGACGGCACCTCCGACAGTGCAGCACTGCACTGGAATATCAGCTTAGATTTTTGTGCTGAAGTCTCTGGAGTAGACTTGAACCCACAACCTTCTCACTCAGAGACAAGAGTGCTACCCACTGAGCCATGGCTGACACTAAGCAGGCAAGCAACTTACTCCTAGGCCTCGCTGAGCTGGCACGTGATTAAGGATAGCTCACTGCTTTATCTTGATGTCACTGCGTTTTTTCATCTTTTAATTCTTTCTGTGTTCTGTGTCTATGTTTGTGTTCCATTCTTTTATCTCTCTAGGGATTTTACATGTTTTATTCTCATTGTGGTATCTATATTTCTGTGTCATCTTTCTGTAAGTCTCTCCATCACTGTGTCTCCTCTCTATATCTTTCAATCTCTCTGCATCCCTCTTATATATGTTACTGATGTACTCAATTTCTTTCCAGAATATGCAAAAGGTTGGTAGCCAACATACCGGGTCGGAAGTGGATACCAGGATCAGGCAGGAAGAAAGCATCTGGAAGCTGGATAAACATGTATAGATCGAGGGGACTGAGGCCAAGGCCTGGAAGGGAGTAGAGAGAGAAGTGGGCTGGGGTTTGAGAGTACTTGAGAGGATGAGAGCATTTGGGGTGGCTGGGTGTCGGAGCATTGAGGGGGATGCAATTGTATAACATTTATATTTATCTAAAAGTATTCCAACCAGTCCACTTTAGTTACATAGATACATAGAAGATAGGAGCAGGAGTTGGCCCTTCGAGCCTGCTCCGCCATTCAATGAGATCATGGCTGATCATCCAAATTCAGTACCCTGTCCCTGCTTTCTCCCCATATCCCTTGATCCCTTTAGCCTTAAGAAATATATCCAACTCTTTCTTGAATATACTTAATGAACTGGCCTCCACCGCCCTCTGTGGCAGAGAATTCCACAGGTTCACCACTCTCTGGGTGAAGAAATTCCTCCTCATTTCAGTCCTAAATGGCTTACCCCTTATCCTTAGACTATGACCCCTGGTTCTGGACTCCCCGGCCATCAGAAACATCCTTCCTGCATCTAGTCTGTCCAGGCCTGACAGAATTTTATAGGTTTCAATGAGATCCCCTCTCAATCTTCTAAACTCCAGTGAGTATAAGCCCAATCGACACAATCTCTCCTCATACGTCATTCCTGCCATCCCAGGTATCAGCCTGGTGAATCTTCGCTGCACCCCTTCCATGGCAAGAACGTCCTTCCTCAGGTAAGGCGACCAAAACTGCACACAATACTCAAGGTGCGGTCTCACCAAGGCCCTGTACAACTGCAGCAAGACATCCTTGTTCTTGTACTCGAACCCTCTTGCTACGAAGGCCAACATACCATTTGCCTTCTTAACCGCCTGCTGCACCTGCATGCTTACCTTCAGCGACTGGTGCACAAGAACACCCAGGTCTCTTTGCACTTCCCCTTCTCCCAATCTATTACCATTCAAATAATAATCTGCCTTCCTGTTTTTGCCACCAAAGTGGATAACCTCACATTTATCCACATTATAGTGCATTTGCCATGTTTCTGCCCAATCACCCAACCTGTCCAAATCGTGCTGGAGTTTCACGACATCCTCCTCACAGCATACCCTCCCCCCCAGCTTTGTGTCGTCTGCAAATTTGGAGATATTACATCCAATTCCCTCATCCAGATCATTAATATATATTGTGAACAGCTGGGGTCCTAGGACCGATCCTTGCGGTACCCCACTAGTCACTGCCTGCCACTCGGAAAACAACCCGTTTATTCCAACTCTTTGCTTTCTGTCCGCCAACCAGTTCTCTATCCAAGTCAATACCTTGCCCCCAATCCCATGTGCCTTAATTTTGCACACCAATCTCTTATGCGGGACCTTATCGAAAGCCTTCTGAAAGTCCAAATACACCACATCCACTGGTTCTCCCTTATCTATTTTACCAGTTACATCCTCAAAAAATTCCAGTAGATTAGTCAAGCATGATTTACCTTTTGTAAATCCATGTTGACTTTGTCCGATCCAGTCACTGCTTTCCAAGTGCTCTGCTATTACATCTTTTATAATGGACTCTAGCATTTTCCCCACTACCGATGTCAAGCTTACTGGTCTATAATTCCCCGCCTTTTCTCTCCCACCTTTTTTGAATAGTGGGGTAACATTAGCTACCTGCCAATCCATGGGTACCGTTCCAGAGTCTATCGAGTTCTGGAAGATGACCAGCAATGCATCTACTATTTCTAGGGCCACTTCCTTAAGTACCCTGGGATGTAGATTATCAGGCCCTGGGGATTTATCGGCCTTCAGTCCCATCAATTTTCCTAACACCATTTCCCTACAAATACTGATTTCTTTCAGTTCCACCCTTTCATCAGACCCTATGTTCCCCGGCATCTCTGGGAGGTTATTTGTGTCCTCCTTTGTGAAGACAGAACCAAAATATGTATTTAGTTGGTCTGCCATTTCTTTGTTCCCCATTATAAATTCCCCCGATTCTGACTGCAAGGGACCTACGCTTGACTTCACCAATCTTTTTCCCTTCACATATCTATAAAAGCTTTTACAGTCAGTTTTTATGTTTCCTGCTAGGTTACTCTCATATTCTATTTTCCCTTTCTTAATTAATCCCTTTGTCCTCCTTTGTTGAATCCTAAACTGCTCCCAATCCTCAGGATTATTGCTTTTTCTGGCCAATTTATATGCCCTCTCCTTGGACCATATGCTATCCCTAATTTCCCTTGTTAGCCACGGTTGGGTCACCTTTTTTGTTTTATTTTTATGCCAAACTGGGATGAACAAATTCTGTAGTTCATCCATTCGGTCTTTGAATGTTTGCCATTGCCTATCCACCGTCAACCCTTTGAGTGCCATTCCCCAATCAATCCTACCCAACTCGCTCCTCAGACCATCGTAGTTTCCTTTATTTAAATTGAGGACCCTAGTCTCCGAGTCAACTACTTCATTCTCCATTTTAATGAAGAATTCGATCATATTATGATTGCTCCGACCCAAGGGGCCTCTTACAACAAGATTGCTAATTAATCCTTTCTCGTTACATAATACCCAGTCTAAGATGGCCTGATCTCTGGTTGGTTCCTCGACATATTGGTCCAGGAAACCATCCCGTAAACACTCCAGGAATTCCTCCTCCACAGTATTGTTACTCATTTGGTTGGCCCAATCTATATGTAGATTAAAGTCACCCATGATGACTGCTGTGCCCTTATTGCACGCTTTAATTTCTCTTTTAATGCCATCCCCAACCTCCGCCTTACTGTTTGGAGGTCTATATACCACTCCCACTAACGTTTTTTTCCCCTTAGTATTTCTCAATTCTACCCATACAGATTCCACCTCATCAGAGCTAATATCCTTCATTACAATTGTGTTAATCCCTTCTTTAACCAGTAATGCTACCCCACCTCCCTTTCCTTTTTGCCTATCTTTCCTGAATGTTGAATTCCCAGTCCTGGCCTTCCTTGAGCCACGTTTCCGTAATCCCAACAAGTTCTCCAATTTTGTTTGCTGCCACTAAAAATAAAACTGATTTAACACAGCTTAAACATTCACTCCCTCCACCACCGGCACACCGTGGCTGCAATGTGTACCATCTACAGGATGCACTGCAGCAACTCGCCAAGGCTTCTTCAACAACACCTCCCAATCCCGCAACCTCCATCTCCTAGAAGTACAAGGACAGCAGGCACGTGGGAAGAGCCTACCAATAAAAAAAAATTTAAAAGGGAAAACAAGCTGGACCTATCAAATCATTCCAGACACACTTTTTCTGCTTCAGAGGGAGGAAAATTGCTGACAGGCCTCAAGTGCATAGCTTGGCCAACGGGCTCTGAAGCAGCTGAAGATGGGGGGGAGGCAGAAGTTCTGTAAGAAATTCTGAAATCACAAGGCTGCGAAGCTGAATTCCCTCCCTCCCCCTACATGCCATAGCAACCCTGGAGACCAGGAACACAGTGGCATTGCTTTTGTGCAAAATGGCGGGAAATACGAGGTAATGCATTCATAAGAAATAGGAGCAGGAGTAGGCCATTTGCCCATTCGAGCCTGTTCTGCCATTCAACAAGATCATGGCTGATCTTCTACCTCAACTCCACCTTCCCGCACTATCCCCATATCCCTTAATTCCCTTTGTTCCCAAAAAATTAATCGACCTCTGTCTTGAATATATTCAATGACTGAGCATCTACACCTCTCTGGGATAGAAAACTCCAAAGATTCACAACCTTCTGAGTGAAGAAATTCCTCCTCATCTCAGTCCTAAAAGGCCTACCCCTTATTGCGAGACTGTGACCCCGTGTTTTAGATTCCCCAGCCGGGGAAAACATTTTCCAAGCATTAACCCTGTCAAGCCCCTTAAGAATTTTATATGTTTCAATTAGATCACCTCTCATTTTTCTAAACTCTAGGGAATATAGGCCTAGTCTACTCAATCTCTCCTCATAGGGCAATCCCCTCATCCTAGGAACCAGTCTGGTGAATCTTTGCTACACTCCCTCCAAGGCAAGTATGTCTTTCCTTAGGTAAGGAGACCAGAACTGTACACAGTGCTCCAGGTGTGGCCTCACTAATGTCCCATATAATTGTAGTAAGACTTCTTTACTCTTACACTTTAATCCCTTTATAACAAAAGCTAACATACCATTTGCTTTCCTAATTGCTTGCTGTACCTGCTTGTTAACTTTTTGTGATTCATGTACAAGGACACCCAGGTCCCTCTGAACACCAACATTTCCCAATCTCTCACCATTTAAAAAATATTCTGCTTTTTTATTTTTCCTACCAATGTGGATAACTTCACACTTCCCCACATTGTATTCCATTTGCCATGTTCTTGCCCACTCAGTCAACCTGTCTATATCTCTCTCCAGCCTCTTGGCGTCCTCCTCACAGCTTAATTTCCCACCTAACTTTGTACCATCAGCAAACTTGGATATGTTACACTCAGTCCCTTCATCTAAGTCATTAATATAGATTGTAAATAGTTGAGGCCCAAGCACTGATCCTTGCGGTACCCCGCTAGTTATAGTCTGCCAACCCGAAAAAGTCCCGTATATTCCTGCTCTCTGTTTTCTGTTCATTAACCAATCCTCAATCCATGCTAATATATTACTCCCAATCCCATGAGCCCTAATTTTGTGTAACAACCTCTTGTGTGGCACCTTATCGAATGCTTTTTGAAAATCCAAATACACCACATCCACACCCCCTTATTCATCCTACTGGTTACATCTTCAAAAAACTCTTAACAGATTTGTCAAACACGATTTCCCTTTCATAAAACCATGTTGACTCTCCCTAATCATATTGTGATTTTCTAAGTGCCTGTTACCATGTCCCTAATAATGGATTCTAGCATTTTGCCTACTACTGATTCTTGTTATTTGCATATATTTTGAATACATTCACCTATATTAGGGCGGATGTATTCTACATCCCCGTTACCACCCCCCATGGAAAATCCAGGAAGGTGCACAAGCGTCCTACTTGCCGCAATTACGCCAGGGATCAGTGAGACGGACCTACAAATCAGGAGAAGAAAAAGGTGAACCAATTGATTCTCTCAAAATGCTGTTTGAAATTTCAGTTACTAAACAAAAATGGCAAACAATTTTTTACTCAATGTCCAAAACAAGGTGTTAAAAAAAAAATAGGAACATCAAGAAATGTAATCATGTTATTTCATTGTAACATGATTACATTTAACAATTAAAGTGTCTTCTGTGTTTTAATAGCTTCATTAAAGTTTTTTATTTGAAAGCCAGTGTCTCTGAAATGCCTGGACTTGGACTTGATAGTGTTTCCAGAACCTTGACCCCGTGTGCTGAAGGCTGTTTCTGCAATTTGAGCATGTGCAATGTGGACAATTACTCAGCGTTCATTAGTAGCGGGGTACTGACAGCACGGACCTCAGCGGAGGTGGCGGCAGCGGCAGCGACGGATTAAACCGAGCACCGGAGAAGGCCCAGGACACAGTGCGGACCGGAGCGGGAGCACCGGAGAAGGCCCAGGACACGGTGCGGACCAGAGCGGGAGCAACAGAGAAGGCCCAGGACATGGTGCGGACCAGAGCGGGAGCACCGGAGAAGGCCCAGGACACAGTGCGGACCAGAGCGGGAGCACCGGAGAAGGCCCAGGACACGGTGCGGACCAGAGCGGGAGCAACGGATTAAACTGAGCACAGGAGAAGGCCCAGGACACGGTGCAGACCTGAGCGGGAGCGACGGATTAAACGGAGCACCGGAGAAGGCCCAGGACACGGTGCGGACCAGAGCGGGAGCGACGGATTAAACTGAGCACAGGAGAAGGCCCAGGACACGGTGCGGACCAGAGCGGGAGCAACGGATTAAACTGAGCACCGGAGAAGGCCCAGGACACGGTGTGGACCAGAGCGGGAGCAACGGATTAAACTGAGCACAGGAGAAGGCCCAGGACACGGTATGGACCTGAGCGGGAGCGACGGATTAAACGGAGCACCGGAGAAGGCCCAAGACATGGTGCGGACCCGAGCGGGAGCGACGGATTAAACGGAGCACCGGAGAAGGCCCAGGACACGGTGCGGACCAGAGCGGGAGCGACGGATTAAACGGAGCACCGGAGAAGGCCCAGGACACGGTGCGGACCAGAGCGGGAGCGACGGATTAAACGGAGCACCGGAGAAGGCCCAGGACACGGTGCGGACCTGAGCGGGAGCGATGGATTAAACGGTGATCAAAAGAAGGAAATGCAGTCTGTTAGAGAGGAGTGTGATACACTGGGAATTTCAGAAACAAAATGACAGAAAATTGAATGTGCAGAAAACCCAGCCCCCTGTCAAACCAACAATTTTTGTTTTGCATCCCATCTTACTGTATCTGTAACATTTAATTTCACGCATTGTCCTTCTGTGATCTGCCTGGCTGCACTGGTACAGGATCACAGAATGCAGGTGCATCATCTAGCTCAGCGAATCACCTGCCAGCATGTGGCATTGGTCTTTCCACACGTTTCCCTGCACTCGTGTGTTTACATAATGCCACCTCACTTAAAGTTTCATATCTGTTGTCCAGCAACCGTACCAGCAGATTGTCTGGAACTCCTCCTAAAAACTGTCCTTCCAGTCCAGTGTTGTCCATGTGGCTAATTAGGAATCCAGATGTGGCAAATTGCATTTCTGATTAGTAGATAAAAAGTGAGTAATAGACCCTGTCGTTGGGCCTGTGATCTCAATACTCAGTTGCATGGTGTATGCATGTGAACTTTAACCTTTCACACATTTTACCAACAAATGCACAATGTTTTTTGATTGTGTGTGCTTTACTTCCTTGTTTACTGCTTATTGGTCATCTGCTATAATGGTGTGTAAAATGGGTGAAAACGCTGGGCTTCAGAACCATGGAAACACCAGTAATATTGTATTGTATTGTGAGGAGAGCGGTTATTGTGGCCAGCTCTACTGATCAGAATAACTGCTCCAGGTCAGCAGAAGAAAGCAAATCCAACCAATAACAAGCATCGCCAACAGGGCAAGTCATGGCTAAAAGGTAAGCAGCATCCATCTTGGAGGGAGAGCAGGGTCGGGTCTAGCACGTCTCGTGAAAGAAAAATAAAGAATTGGTTAGATTTGCGAATGGATAGATTTGTCGCAAGAAAACGGTAAACAGTGACAGTTCCTGTGAATAGTTCTTTTGGTGAGCGGATTGATGCGCCAGTGGGACCTCCAGTCAAAAAGGGTCGATATTGGGTGAAAGTTGGATGAAAATTTCACATTGAATGGGAAATTCAGTTTGTCATTATGTAGAGTGGCAAGAAACCACTTTGCCTTTTGTGCACAAAGTTGTCTGCTGAGAATAAGGTGGATAATTTGAAGAAGCATTTCAAACATTTGCTTTCTGAATTTAACAGAAAATTTTTAATTGTTTCACAGAAAAGAGTGCATTAAATTTCTCAACTGAAATCAACTCTCAAATCAGTAGAAAACGGTTTTGAAATAATTTCTGTCGTCTTTGGAACTTATAACATTGACCAATTACAAAACTGTTGGGATTCTGGAGCGAAAAAAGAAACAATTTTCTGATGGACAGGTTTGAAAGAGTTTATGGTGACAGTCCTGGACACCTCACTGGAGAACAAATGTACTGAAAATCAGAAACGATATTTTGCAGAAAATTTGAGAGCTGCATTTAAGTCATCAGACTGTTTGTCGTCATTTTCTGGATCTGACTGGCAGCATCGAATCGCAGCTGAAAGCTGAGCGGAAAGATTCTCTTGCATTTTCCCTTGCACAGGATGAATCCTGTCACTTTTGTGGCACTGCCCAGTTAGTATTCTGGGTACAATTCGTTAAGCAAGACTTTGAGCTGAAAAAGAAGCTGTTGGTGCTCACAGGACTGAAAGACCATACATGTAGTTCTGACATTTTGGCTGGTGCAAAACTTGTCACTCAAAGTTTGAGCCGAACCTGGTCAACTTGGTGTTGGTTACCACTGATGGCACATCTGCCATGATTGGTTGACACTCTTGTCTTTATTACACTGTTGATAAAATATCTAAGTGAGATTGGAAGCACACAGCAGTGAATGAGAGAGAGAGAGATCGAGATCATTATACTGCTAGGCTTTGAAATTTGCTGGAACAATTTTAGAAGTGATTTGCTGATTTTGACAGTTTCAGTCTAGCCTTTCAGTTCATGAAAGATCCATTCCGCTTTGACATTGGAACTTACGGACACTAGTGGAACTGCTCTGTGAAAATATGTAGATTGGAGATGGATCTGCTGACACTGCAAATTGGATACATGACCGAGACTGACTGTGTGCTGAAAATATGGCAAAATATCCTGATTGAGGGTGAATATCTGGTTTTGAGACTTGCCGCTGCCAAGCTGTGTGCCATGTTTGGCTCAACTTGGTTGTGCGATTCAACATTCTCAGCAATCACCAATGAAATCAAAGTAACGCTCGCCAGTCGCCACTGCTGGACAAAGACCTAGAAGCTGCACTAAGATGCGCCATGTCTGATAAATTCATGCCACAATTCCAGACATTGGTGAAAGAGAAAGACTGCAAAGTTTCATGCTGAATGGTGGTAGATGTTTGTTAAGAAAGAATATATGTGAAGTACATTTACATGCTTTTCTACTAAAAATAGTGCACGTGCCTAAAACAAGCGTCGGTGTAGTCACACCTGCAGCTAGTCACACCTGCACAACACTGTGAGTATATATTCATTTATCTCCTTGCTTGATTCTGCAACTTCCTCTTCTAACCTGTCTCCATGCATCTGCATCTCCAAAATGAATTCTTTATATGTACCTTTGTGTACTTAACTAAACTTACGCCTCTATGTTATGGTGTGATAATATAACAGTTGAAAATCGCACATTTTGTTACTATAACCCATGCAGAGTTCAGGATCGATTATTTCCCACTCAGTGATGGTACTGGTCTTTCTGCCCATGTTCTAGGGTGTTACCTGTGGTCTCCCACCAGCAATTTGAATGTTCTTAACAATTCATCTATGTTGTCCCTGTCATTAAATTTTGGAAGTGGATTTACTGGGGTATATATTCGATTGGGCGATAGCAAAAATCGGGCGATACCAAATCGGTGGCCCCCTTTGCACGCCGCCAGATTTTCTTTTCTATTAAACAAAAGACTTGCATTTCTATAGCGCCTTTCATTACCTCAGGATGTCCCAAGGCGCTTTACAGCCAATGAAGTACTTTTGAAGTGTTGTAATGTAAGAAACGTGGCAGCTAATTTGCGCACAGCAAGCTCCCACAAACAGCAATGTGATGACCAGATAATGTGCTTTAGTGATGTTGATTGAGGGATAAATATTGGCCAGGACACCAGGGAGGACTCTGCAGCTCTTCCATGAATAGTGCCATGGGATCTTTTACGACCACCTGAGGGGACAGACGGGGCCTCGGTTTAACGTCTCATCTGAAAGACGGCACCTGCGACAGTGCAGCACTCCCTCAGTACTGCACTGAAGAGTCAGCCTAGATTATGTGCTCAAGTCTGTGGAGTGAGGCTTTAACCCATGACCTTCTGACTCAGAGACGAGAGGGCTACCAGCTGAACCACGGCTGGCACATTGACTTCTGGAAAAGAAAAACTGGCCGCCGATTCACTATCACCCGTTTTGCACGACTGCCCGAGATGAATTTCTACCGCGCTAAGTCTATCACATCCCAGATCATGGGCTGGAGTTGCTGTACATTCACTCACCTGGAATTTATTTGTTGCAAATCGTCTTGCCTTCACGAGCTCATGCTGCCGCTGCTTCCCCTGTCCATCAGCTTCGAATGTGCACTTGCGTTCCTTTTCCTCTTTATTGCATTGACACTGAGGCTCCTCATACTTGCGCTGCTGCTTTGCAGCCTCCAATTTAAGCACTTCTAACCGGAATGCAGATTCTTTGCTCTTTTCCTCCACAGCCAGTCAAGCTAATTCTAGCTCTCTGTCCACACCTATCGGAGACCTCGTAGACAGTTTTCAATACTGTTATTTGACTCTGCTGGTTCCATTTTTAAATTTCCATCTGTTGGCCTGCATGTGATATTAATAGTCCACCTTTGTTGCTACCTAGTCTTATGATTCAGACATGCCCAACACAAAAAACAGCTCTTATAGGCAGGTCTGCGCTTCCTGTGAACTACAATGAGACCTTGTGCGCAAAGTAATCTGGGATAGTGGTCTCTTGGCAAATAATAAACCTGTTTATTATTTTTGGATTACACATCAGGATTTTCAGTACATGCCCCTGTAACTTCAGAAGATAATTAATAATAGTCACACCAGACACTTTCATAACTGACTAAATTACCAAACAAGTTTATTTACTGAGAGTCAGTCACAGAAATAAGCAATAACAACCAGTTGTTGAAGTCACAGCAAATAACATAGCAACTTTGAGCCAGTTCAGGAAAGGGTTAAACAGATAAACCAGTCAGTTTAATTCCTTCGAAAGGCTTTCTTTACAGAGCTTTCAAAGAGAGGCACTTCATTTCAACAACAACCAGCAAGCTACATAACACATACACAAAAGCATGCCGTAATCCACCTGTGGTGTCTGAAAAGTGATGTTTGCGCTAAAATCAGATTAGGTCATGGCTTAATAGTGACACAACTGTGATGGACATTAATTATTTCTAGCACTTTGGTGCGCTCAGTAATCAGTTTTCCAGACACATACATCTGCTAGTAATCAATAATATTGGCTTGACTGGCTCCTGATATACTTCATGCAGAGCAAAAAAAATTAGGCCAATTTCCCAGCATGCAGTTGCAGAAGCCATTGTTCTTAAAATAACCTGGTTTTAAGCTTGGAAATGCAGTAGAGAGAGGACACCTATAAGCTACAAACAAAAGAATCCATTTTGTCACAGTCCCTTTGCTCATTAATTATAATTGGCACTAATTAAAATTTAACTTGGAAAGAATTATGCTCAAGATGGGATTAATCTTGATTTCTATTCCTGTTGGTATCTTTCAGTTTTAAAAAATATTTATAATTACAGCAATTTTCTCAGAACAAAAAGGTGCAATTAAATAAGAATTTTAGGAAAATTTAAAAACCTGGATATAAGTTTTTAAACTCACCAGGACCAAAGTCATGGATCTGATTTGTTGTTTTTTTTTATCATAATTGCTGGTTCCAGATTGGCTGATTTTGTGCAGGCTGTTGGTTCTCGATTGATAACAGTAACTTTCCTGTCTGTCTAGTCACAATCAGATATTTGAGCAAATCAACATGGCTAACTGGACAGATGGTAGTAATTTAAGCCAATCATATATTTAAAGTGTGACAAATGAGTTATGATGCCATGGATATGACATACCTTTTTAAGGAAGTATGACAGACGCAAGACATTTGTGTGTGTGTATGTGTGTGTGTGTGTAATAGGCAGATCTTCAGTGCCATTACTAAATGAATCTGAGGGTACATGGTTTTATAACAATAATGCTGTTATTCTATGTAATGCATAATGTATTATCCTGGCCACTAACTTAGTGACTGAATAAATCAAATTCTGTCTTTCTTGCATGGTACGCTAGGATTTTTTAATCAGTGTTTTGGGAATAGAATTGTAAAACTGTTCAATTTTCTGTAAAAACTGTAAATTAGTGACCTTGATTTGTTCTATATTCATGAATGAGTGGCCTCCATTTTATATATATCCTTTTACCCATCTACTTGATTTTTATCCCTTAAGTTTTTTTTAAAGCTGCAGTGACACAGCAAGATGTACTAGGGTGGAGGTAGGTACCTGCTGTTTAGCAGTAGAGGGGTTGGGGTCCAGGGATTTTGCAACAGGCTTGCTGGAGTTTGGCTGCATGGGGGGGGGGGGGGAGGAGGAGGAGGTGTTCTGTGGTTTAGCAGCACTATAAAAAGGAGGAACCTAGAGTTTGGCAGGGATAATCAGTGTCACCCACATTGATAGCATTTGAAAGAAATCCTCTATAAATGGCCAGTCTTCCTGTTAATCATACATATTTTCAGAAATTAACTCAGAAAACAGTGGACAAAAACCAAGTCAAAGGACACCAGGTATATAAAATAATAAAGGGGCTGGATTGGGTGCCTGTTGATAGATTATTTCAGTTTGACAGATTAGGGAGGACCGGGGTCATGCATTTAATCTACGCAAAAGTAGGAATAGACTAGATGTTGGGTGGTTCTTCTTTTCCCAGACAGTAGCAAGCCACTAGAATGTGTTGCTGGCTTGTGCGGTGTGCGCCGATTCTCTGGATGCCTTCAAAAGTGAGCTGGACCGGTTCTTGGCTGGGGCAGAGATCACATCATATAAAGGGTAAGTACTTTAACACACGCACAAGTCAATGTGATCGCCTGGACTGGTTTTGATCGCCTAAGGGGGTTAGAGAGGAATATTCCAGGGTATTTTTTCTCTTATTGGTACAGGGTTTTTTCTGGTTTCTTGCCTCACCCAAGAGATTACATGGCTGCTGGGTGGTAGTTTGTGTTGTCAGAATGCTCCAGGCATCATGAATGTGGGGCTGGCTGGAGTTGACTGGTCTGTTCCTGCCTGTCATTTTTGTATGTTCGTATAACAACAAAATGGTTTGTACCATTGTTCTCTCTGCTCATTCAGTGATCTGCTGCAGTGTGATAATGCAATTGTGACATTACAGGAAGTAAGTTGACAAACGGGGGAAAAAGGGTCTTCCTGTGTGCTAATTTGCGCAGAACAAGCTCCCACAAACAGCAATGAGATATTGACCAGTAAATCTGTTTTTGATACAAGACTTTTAACATAATACTAGTGGATCGTCTATGATGTTGCACATGGTATGGTTGGGAGCCTGATGGGAAAATAGGTGGGCAAAGAAAAATGGTTGAAGACTGGGGATTGAGAACAGGTGGAAATAAAATTTTAAAGTGAGTCGGCGGTTGAAATTTAAAAAAAATTGCGACTGAGTTTGCGGATAGGAAGCTGTAGTGAAGCACGATTTAGAATCCGGCCAAGGTTGAGAATGTGTGGGGTGGTTGAAAAGTTTTACACAGTCAGGGCTGGCAGATGGGACTGGGAACCTGCAAGGTGAGAATATTTTCCAAGCAGGCAGCAGTTCTGAAGGAGGGAGGAGTAAGTTTTAAAGAATTAGGTTGGGACTGGGAGCCTGTTGGGAGGAGGACTAAAATTTCTAAAGAGTTGGGCTGGGAACCTGCACGGGGGAGGGGGAGGGGGAGGGGGGGGGGCACGATTAAGAGCCAAAATTTTGAAAGTCGGGGCAGAGCTGGGAACATAGGTAAGTGTTGACAGTTTTTACATTAGAGCTCCCATAGAAATATTAACTCATAAGTGTTGATATAAAAGCTTCATTAAAAATTGTGATGCAGGAAGTAAAAGAAAGAACTTGCATTTATATAGCACCTTTCAGAACATCCCAAAGTGCTTTACAGCCAACAAAGTACTTTTGAAGTGTTGTCACCATTGTAATGTAGGAAACATGGCAACCAATTTGCACACAAACAATGAGATAATGACCAGATAATGTGTTTTAGTGATGTTGGTTGAGGGATAAATATTGGCCAGGACACTGGGGAGAACTCCCCTGCTCTTCTACAAAAAGTGCCATGGGATCCTTTTTGTCCACCCGAGGGCAGACGGGGCTTCGGTTTAACGTCGCATCCGAAATATGACACCTCCGACAGTGTAGCACTCCCTCACTACTGCACTGAAGAGTCAGCCTAGATTATGTGCTCAAGTCTCAAGAGTGGGACTTTAACCCATGATCTTCTGATTTGTAGACATAAAGTGCACACCATATGCAAGAATCTTGTAATAATGTATATATAAAATAATCAGATAGATAAAAGGCCTACATTTGAATAGCACCTATTCATACTGCTGAGAAATGTCACAAAGCACTTAACAACACTTTAAAAGTAATTTATGTGAAAATAGTGGTGTCATCAGGGCCATTCAAAATGCATTTGGGCGAGTTGGTACTGCTGGAGGAGCAAGCTTTAATCTCCCTATTTTTATGTATTATTGGATTTTATATAATTTATAGTTAAATAGCAAAACTAACAGAAATTTGAGAAGCAGGGAAGTAAACATGTTTGGACCATAGATGTTTCTCTGCAGTACAGGCTGAAGTGCTGCGAGGCATAAGTGAGGTGCCACAGCACCACAACTGGTAGGAGGGTGTAGATACAATGCAACAAGTTTACATCGGAATTTATAATTGGGAAAAAGTTGACACAAAAGTATAACACACGACAACATAAAATAAGATATTGCAGACAGGCAGTGTCCACAAGTGTAAGTTTTTAAAATATATATTTGGAGGCTTTCCCTGGTTATCAATTATAATGCAGGATATGTTTGGACTTTGAATGATATATTCGTGTCAATTTTTTGTGGGTTATACAGAGAGTCAAGACCAAATGCAGTCTTCAAGTGAAACAGGATTAGGGGATCATTGGACCAGCCTGAAGAGACATAATTCACAGAATCACAGAAACCCCACAGTGCAGATAGAGGCCATTTCAGCCCATCGAGCCTGCACCGACACATATCCCACCCGATCCCCGTAACCCCTACACCAACACATATCCCACCCTATCCCCGTAACCCCACATATTTTAATCCCCCTAACACTAAGGGTCAATTTATCATAGCCAATCAACCTAACCCGCACATCTTTGGACTGTGGGAGGAAACCAGAGCACCCGGAGAAAACCCACGCAAACACGGGGAGAATGTGCAAACTCCACACAGACAGTCACCCGAGGCTGGATTCGAACCCGGGCCCCTGGCGCTGTGAGGCAACAGTGCTAACCACTATGCCACCGTGCTGCCCTTTCCCAATATTTAGGTCATACATTCTGTACTTAATATAAAATCAAAGTATTATATAAAATTAATAGTTAAATAGTAAAACACAGGAATTTGGGAAGCAGAAATGAGAGTTGGTTGGAACACAAGTTTCAGTACAGGAGGAGGAGTTGGGAAGCAAAACCGAGGCACTACAGCATCACCACTGGCGGAGGGTGTAATTACAATATGGCAAGTTTACATGGGCAGCTTCCATTATAAATGTGGCTACAAGAATTTAGACAGGATGCATATAGGATTTTTTAAATATACTTATTTTTGTTTATATTTTATTGGCATTCATTGTACTGTACCAAATTTTCTATTTCTTAATTTTCACCCTCGTATTTGTGCTTATTTTGTACAAAGTGTCAGCCATGGCTCAGCTGGTAGCACTCTTGTTTTGCGAGTTAGAAGATTGCAGGTTTAAGTCCTACGCCAGAGATTTGAGCACAAAACCTAGGCTAACACTCCATTGCAGTACTGAGGGAGTGCTGCAGTGTCTTTCAGATGAGACATTAAACCGAGGCTTTGTCTGCCCTCTCAGGTGGACGTGAAAGATCCCACGGCACTATTTCAAAGAGCAGGAGTTACCTCCAGTGTCCTGCCAAATATTTATCCCTCAACCAACATCACAAAAACAGAGTATCTGGTCATTATCCCAGTAATCTTGCTTTGCACAAGATTGACTGCCGCCTTTCCTACATTTAATTTTTTTAAATATTTTTTTTTAAAATAAAAAGTACTTCACTGACTGTAAAGCACTTGGGATGTCCGGAGGTCATGAAAGACACTATATACATGCAAGTCTTTTTATTTGGAGGCAATGCCTACCACGTTATATTTATTTTGATGCTGTCGATCCAGCTTGCACCGTCCCATTTATACAATCCTAGAATAGTACATAGAAAGAGGCCATTCGGCCCATCAAGTCTGCGCCGGCTCTTTCGAAGAACAATCCAGTTAGTCCCACTACCCCGTTCTTT
Source organism: Somniosus microcephalus (assembly GCF_052327205.1). NCBI lineage: Eukaryota > Metazoa > Chordata > Chondrichthyes > Squaliformes > Somniosidae > Somniosus > Somniosus microcephalus. The sequence goes on along the minus strand of NC_141019.1, from coordinate 29,660,309 downwards.
CCCCATATCCCTGCAATTTTTTCTCCTTCAAGTATTTATCCATTCCCTTTTGAAAGATACTATTGAATTTGTTCCCACCACCCTATCAGACAGTGCACTCCAGATCCTAACCACTCATTGCGTAAAAAAGTTTTTCCTCATATCGCCTCTGGTTCTGATGCTAACATCTGAAGTTGGGATAAATTTCCTGTCTCCAGCTCTAGCTTGGGAGCCAGGCCACAGTCTAGACCTTATGTCAGGGAACATGCTCGAGTAGTGCCACATTTAGTTTCACAATCTTATCACATTTTTCACTGAAGCAGAACCGCATCTGCTCGAATAACTCCGGAGTCTTGCTCCAGGTGCCCACTGTCATACATCATCCAAAGTAGTTTGCGCTGCAGCTCCCAAATTTTTGCCATTGACTTCCATGCCTGGCTGCTCTGCTCCTTGCTGGAGCTATTGAACATTCAGAGACTTTGATAGTTTTGCAGCTGCAGGAAGTTCAGATCAGGCTGGTTTTGATATCTTATCTATAAACTCAGCAGTATCAGATGGAAATATACCACGACAGCCTGCTTTAAAAATAAGTAAAGCTGCAACTCAGATAGGTGGCGATCCTCTACAGCATTCCTATGCGCCAGTGTTCTTATTACTAGTGATGTTACGCAGGTAATGCGGCACTATACAAAAAACAAAGCAGTATAAACATTGCATATTTAGACCATTCCGGGGGGAGAAAAAAAATCACCTTCATTGTGGTGGCTTTAGTTTACTCCAAACTGTGAAGATCTTAACCGAACAGATGCGGACATGCTGCATAATTGAATTTGCAGTAAATGAACATGAGTCAAAGTCATAATACAGAAGGAGGCCATTCGGCCCATCAAGTCCGTGCCAGCTCTCTGTAGCACAATCCAGTCAGTCCCATTCCCTCGCTCTATCCCCATAGCCCTGCAAGTTTATTTCCCTCAAATGCCTATCCAGACTCCCCTTGAAAACACGGAGTGTCTCCGCTTCCACCACTTCCGTCGGCAGCGAGTTCCAGGTCCTCACCACTTGCTGCGTAAAAAAGTTTTCCCTCACATCTCCCCTGTATCTCGCACCCAAAACCTTAAATCTGTGTCCCCTAGTCCTTGCACCATCAACTAGTGGGAACAGCCTTTCCCTGTCTAGCCCATCCAAACATGTCATAATCTTGTCCACCTCTATCAAATCACCCCTCAACCTCCTTTGCTCTAAATGAAAATAAATCCAGCTTCTCCAACCTGTCCTTGTAGCTAAGATCCCCCATCCCCAGAACCATTCTGGTAAATCTCCTCTGCACCCTCTCAAGTGCTTTCACATCCTTCCTAAAGTGTGGTGATCAGAACTGGACGCAATACTCCAGTTGTAGCCTAACCAGCACCTTATAAAGGTTCAGCATAACTTCTCTACTTTTGTACTCAATACCTCTATGTATGAAGCCCAAGATCCCATATGCTTTGCTAACCACTCTCTCAATATGTCCCGCCACCTTCAGGGACCTATGCACATTAACTCCCAGGTCCCTCTGTCCCTGCACACTCTAAAACTGTGCCATAAAGTGTAGATTGCCTCTCCCTGTTCCTTCTGCCAAAATGCATCACCTCACACTTCTCTGTATTAAATTCCATCTGCCACTTGTCTGCCCATTCTGCTAGCCTTTCTATGTCCTGTTGCAGTCGATTGGTATCATCCTCAGTTTGTTACACCCCCAAGTTTGGTGTCATCAGCAAATTTAGAAATTCTACTCTGTATTAATATCCAGGTCATTTATATAGATCAAAAAAAGCAGTGGTCCCAGCACCAACCCTTGGGGAACACCACTTTCTACCATCCTCCAGTCTGAAAAGCAGCCATTTACCACAACTCACTGTTTTCTATCCTTAAGCCAATTCCTTATCCAAGCTGCCACTGACCCACCTACTCCATGAACCTCAATTTTGTTAACCAGCCTTCTATGTGGTACTTTGTCAAACACCTTCCTAAAATCCATGTAGACAACAGCCATTGCATTCCCTTCATCAATCCACCCGGTTACTTCATCAAAAAATTCAATTAGTCAAACAAGATCTGCCTTTTACAAATCCGTGTTGGCTCTCCTTAATTAGCTTAAATCTCTCCAAGTGCCCGTTAATATTTTCCTTCATTATTGTTTCTAAAACTTTACCCACCACTGATGTTAAATTGGCCAGCCTGTAGTTACTAGGATTGTCCTTACACCCTTTCTTGAACAATGGTGTCACATTTGCCACTTTCCAATCCTCAGGCACCTCCCCCACATCTAGGGAAGATTGAAAAATTATGGCAAGCCCTTCTGCTATCTCCTCCCCCAATTCCCTAGTACATCCTCTCTATCAATTTTCACCCCTTCCATTGCTTCTAGTGATGTTAGCTTCCAACCTGACCATTTGCAAAGATTTTTGGGCCATTATTTTCAGTTCCATTTAAGAACAATGCAAAGAGGAATCTGACCACGGGCAGGGTCAGTTAAAACCTCTTAACTACGGCTGCTATATTTTCTTCACTGCCACAGCTTGCCATCCTCCACATCCAAGTGAAACTGTCCTGTGGAGTACATCTGAATGCAGCTCAGAGCATAAACAAAGCAGCAGATAAATTCAAGCAGTGTTCGGAGGATCCAAACAAAGGGGGATAGAACTATCACATTGAGCCAAACTGTAAATAGAGCCAATCCTCTGAACACAGGCTCTAGCAATGATTCAAGTTGGCTCCAGAAGAGCCAGTATAAACAAGTTATTAGAAACCAGTGGATTTCACACGCAGAAGTGAAAACCCAAAAAATACCCGGCGACTTTACTGCAAAATTTAGTTAACTGGATAGAATTATACTTTAAGTCCATTGAATTGGTTTCATTTATGGAAAAATGAAAACACTTGTGATTAGAAAAAAAAGGAACTAAAAGGCAAGACTTTGAGAAACTTTAATTTAATTGTATCACACACATTAGCATCCAACAGAAATACAATGTTTTTCCTTTGTTCAGGAAGAGACTCGTATCTTTCTACAACAAAAGGTCTCCTTGTGTCACACACCGACCACAGACAAGAAAGTGGGTGTCCTTCACCCAGCCTTTGCTTATACTGCTCTGAAACTGGCTGCTGTTAAGGCACACAAGAACAGCTCAGGGACAAATCCTTCTGCTATTCCCCCATACTTTCAATGTGGGGAAACAGCTGGTCTCTGTTCAGTACTGTCCCTCAGTGACACAGTTGAATGGGGGACTGCAGGTACAAATTCATGTCCTCTTCTCTTCATGAAACATTGTTTTCAATTTAGATCTTTCACTGCTGTGTCTATCTTTAGCCAGTAGGGCAGGACACTCAGCACTAATTTAATCTGCCAAGTGGTACCCTGTACACATTTCTGAAGGAGGGCACTCTGCCTCCCATTCTCCCTATTTCATTCCCACCCTGCCCCAAATCTAATTGTACAGCTTAATAATGGTGAATTAAGATTCACCCAATATGTCTGAGTGACAGCCAAGGGTGGGTTTTGCTCAAGGCAGGTACCTACCCAAAAGCAATAGTTACTTGGCAAACTGCCCAGAAGAGCTATTCTGAATGTTTAATCACTAGAATCCCCTTTCTAAATACTAACCATTTTAAAATGAATAGTTCATACTCCACACTCTAAAATGATTACAGATTTAAGCATTTAAAAAAAAAATGAACTTATAACAGATATAGTTATACACGGAGTGGAGAAAACTTCTGAGTTAAATTTTCTCACAAATGTGATTTTTTTAAAACTACAACTGACACAATATATCAATTAACAAGATACATAAGTAAACTGGAAGTTTAGGTTATACTGGAGGTTCTCATCAATGGAAAGATTTAACTTTGGAAAATAATATTACATATAATCCAAAGGAGAAACACACCTAAAGACACAAGTCTTCCTAGTCCAGTTGGCTCCATTCTGGTCCTGAATCAGTTTTAATTCTCACATTTCTTAGTGACAACACTGCCGTACATTCATTGAGATATATATATATATATATATATTAAATATATATACACATATATACTGGACAAAAATTGCACCAGTAAACACCTGCAAATTCTCAAATCATAACTCTTTTCATGAACATCACCAGACATCCAGGACTTTGTGAACACTGACAATTTCAGCAGAAAAATGGATAAAATGTGCTTAATTGGCCTTTTTCAAAAGCTGCACCTAGCAAACCTATTTTGAACCCCTGTGGATTTTGGATTTTCTGGCCGCAGTTAGACAATCTTGGCATTCCACTTTATGTTGCAAAATCCCAGGAACTCGCTAAACAGTAAAGTGTTTGCTGTATTTTGAGACTAAGATTTGCAAAAGGTTCATATTTCCCATGTTTCTCACTGTTGATGTTGGCCCACATAGTGCATTTTCTACATGGTTCCCTGATTGACAGTAATGCCACTATCACATAAATAGAAACTTCCATGTCCAATTTTAATAACAAATTAGAAATATGTAGTTTTGTAGTCAAATATTGATTACAACAATTGGAAAACAAAAAGTTGCAAAAATTAAAACCACCTTGAAGTTAATGTACTGTACAGAAAATTTGAGAAACTGTATAGTTAGTGGATGCAGGCACAGGTTCATCTTCAGAATGCCCCTCTCGGTTTGGAAGTACCTTGCCTCCTCTTTGCACCTCCCTCAGATGCCCCATCCTCCCTCAGATGCCCCATCCTATCAAGCAGAAGGGCAGGTCGTTGATGTACCCAATAGTGTCATTTGTTTGAGTGAGGGCCAATTAAATGGCCACAATTATGTACCATTCATACAAATTACAGTAGAACCACAAAATTAGTACAGGAAACTTTGGTTTATCCGGAGGTTAACTGTCCGGAATGCTTGAGCCACCGGCAAAAATCAGGAACCGTTTCGTTAGGTTTTTTTTTTCCCTTTTCGTTGCTTTTTTCCCCCACCAGTCAGGCTCTGCAAGGTCTCGCTGAAGCTGTGGCTAAGCTACAGAGACGCTTGCAAGGTACGGCCGACTGTTTAGAAGCTGTTGCTAAGCAACAGGGTTTGTTGCCAGATACGGAGCTCAAAATCTCCGTATGTTTCAACATTAGCGCTGGTTTGTCCGGCAGTTTTGATGGGGGCGGCAACAGCTCGGTCCCGTCGGTGCCAGATATCACAAAGTTTCCTGTAAGTGAACTGCCAACCAACTACATGGTGTACATTAACACTATATTCTATGTTATTTACTGCATTTCACTTTTATATCTTATGTATAATTGCAAGCCTTCCCCTCCCTCTTTTTCCTCTGCCAATTTTCTACTCTCACCCCCCCTCACCCAAAGGCACTGACACCATGCTGAAGTACGGTTCAACAGGGGGCCCACTGGTACCTCACCCAAATGGTCATCCTTCATTTATGAGCCTAGACGGTGAGCACCACAGGATATTCAACTGAGGGGGGAGGAAGCATATAACACCAAGCCAGATTCTGTCCTCGTTCAACATCACACAGACATTTTCAGCATGGGTAGTTGGATATTACCCGTTAATACATTTATACTGTCTATGACTAAAATATATATTTTAGTCAAATCATATACATACACATACATATATATCTATCTTCTATATAGTATGTCTTTGTGTCTGTATGAACGTATGTTTCCTATTTGCTCCGATTGGTTTTGCGATTTGGTTGCCGCTGAATAAAAACTAAAAGCAGCTGTACTTATGCCGTGTACACTGGTGCGGCACCTCCGAAACTCTCTGACTGACAATGGCACCGGGTGAGTATCCTGACCCGACGTGGAAATGGCACGGCAATACACAAGTGTCGAGCCTCGACTTTCCAACAATGCCATGACAAACATGAGAAACCAGCAATTCTTTCTCCACATCTTCTGCTGCAATGTTGCTCTCGCCCATCAGTTATGGACCAACACCCAGCCTCCATGCTCCAGGCACTAAATCAAATATATATTTATTACATACACATTTTAGTCTGATTCACAAGCTCATATTGCAGTATTTTAGCATTCTACCTTCATTTTGCTATCCTTGGGGGCCGGGGGGGGGGGGGTTTACAGTGGATATGTTTGTGGCGAGTGTGTACTCATTTTATTTCTAAAAACACCTTTTGTAGTCCAATCTTCGGAGGGCTTGTATAGGTTTGAAAGGAAGATTGTAAAATACAAGAGCAACAAATGCTTTGGTCAGGGAATCTATTTGTACAAAAATGTAAAAAACATAAAAATTGATGACTTGAGAAAAACACAGAAGAGGCACAGTGTATGTTTAATTATTAAAATACTTTCAACTAAATGCCCATGAATCACTAAAAATGAACTTTCCACATGCATATTTACTTTGAAATGGGATGGGTACAGAATGTCTATATGCAAATATCAGGGAGATTTAAACCTAACAAAGTAAGGAATATATTACTACTTTGTTTCTGATAACAACCCCAACTGTAGTCTGTGAATAAACAAAGGAAAAAAATAGAACTAACATTCGTGGCATAGGATCACTGGTACAAAAAAAATTAAAAATACGTACTGCTAAAAGTACACCTGTAATCAACTAAAAAAAAGAGAATTTCACAAGTGTGGGGGAAAAGGAGAACACGTAGGCTGCAGTTTGTACAGTTATCCCATTGAATCATTTGTTTTGACAGAGACCATCAACCCATTACTGATCTTGTAGCAGATTTTTAGGTTTCGTCTATGTCGAGGAAGTCTTGCCATCAGTAGCCCTTTTAAAAGAAATAACAATTTTGTTGCTCAACATATAGCTCATTAATACAATTTGAACTTTTGAGTGCTCAAACCGGAGGAATCGTGGAACGAGACAGCTCGAGAGAACTTAAGTGATCACCAGTGGTCGGGGGGGGGGGGTCATTAACCCAAGGTGCTTCAGTGAGCTGATTTCAAATGCGCACCTGTTAAATTAGCCCCTGTTGCTGCCAGGCTCATTGATGCTGAATTTATAGGAAGAGAGCCATTTTTGTAGATTTGCAGCCCTCCCCCACCACCTCATCTGTGGGTGAAACTGTCCCATTTATGCTACAGAACAGTTTCTCCAACAGGAGGGAGAAAAGATGTCTGCGGTGCCACCTCCTGCATACCCTCCAATTTCTGCTCGGACCACAACCAAAGCAGTAGTATTTTGGGGGGAGGGTGATTTACTTGTATTTCTGTAAAAAATTTCCTGGTTTAAAAAGTGATTTAAAAAAAACCACATACGTCAACTGCCGAACAGGCGCAATGCTTTTTAGCGCATGCACAGGCTCCGTTTTTTGTTGTTGAATGAAACCAATTTTACATGGGCAGACAGAGCGGCCATTGTGCAGGCAAAACCTAGTCCAACTGCAGCAGCAGTGGGGAGAGCTTAAGTTGGTTTGGGCATTGCAATGCACTGTTAAAGACTTTGCTTTCACTAACACCAGAGTTTACAGTGTGAGCAAAAACAAAAATCAAGATTTCTGCGGACACCAAGTTTTCAAAGCATTCAAAAACATCGGTTCTGTTCAATCTTGTTTTTTCCAAAACATTTGCGACGTATATAGTGGCAAACTGAAGCACGGTTCAACTTCAGTTTGCTACTATTGCTGAGGTACAATTCTGCGCAGACAGTTCCCCTGGCCAGTTCATCAGCACGCACCATTTGAGACAGGAAAAAAAAAAGTATCCTCATTATTTCATTGTTTTTTGTTTTCGCAAAAGGGTTGCTGATGGTGAGACTCCCTCCGAGAATCATATTTGACTCCGTTTTTGCAACTGCCCTGGGAAGCAACAACAGGAAACTAGAAATCTTTTGTAAAGCTTCAAATGACACCTCTTCCAATCTCAACTCTCCTCTGCACGACAGAGGAACCTCATACTCTGTGATGCATTTGGATAACTGACCATTTGAGTGGTGGTATAACTCATGGCAATTCCTGGCAGTGATTGTGTAACTGCCACCGGTGCAACGGAGATGGCAAGCGGCGCCATCGAGACTGGGGATGCCATCCCCTGGGCATAGGGTGCAGACATAGAAGCACTAAGATGGGGTGGACTTTGGGACGTCGCTTCAGCACACAACGCATTGTGAGCTCTAGCTTGCGCGATCAACTCTTGATGAGAAATGGGCTGTGACCTCAGTGTCTGATTGCGCAGGGTGGTGTGAGTCTCCACTATGCTGTGGTTATAGTTGGTAACAGTGTGCATGGTTGGATGTTGTGTTGGGTCAGCCCCGGTGGTCAGGATCCCCAACTTCACCTGCTTGCGCAGTTCTGCATTCTGTTCAAGAAGGGCCTCGTTGGTCAGCATTAGGCTCGACACCTGCTTTTTGAGTTCTTCATTGCGCGTTCTGAGCATATGGTTTTCCTCCTCCAAAAAACTCAATTCAACTGGGCGCAGATTAGGAGTGCTGTAATCAAATACTTCAAACCGCAGGCCCTCCATCCTTCTCTTTTTCGGATGTTGGTCATAATCACATCTCTCGGTTTCATACAGGTCATCCAAACGGTCATATCTACAAGTCGCAGGAGAAAGTTCTCTATCTTGTGACGCTCTTTCGACACTTTTTTTATCATTGTCATCACGTTTCAAGTGCTGGAATTTACATTTGGATCCTCTTCGACAATTGCCCTTTAGAAAGTCACGGCAGAATGGGATCTCCTTTGTAATCAGAGGCAGATTAGAGGGCGAGAGCCCAAAAGTCACAGCCACCGTCTGTTGCAAGTGGGCGGGAAGCTTTCCCGTTTTATTGTAATAACTCTCTTCCCCCTTTGTCCCATGAATGAACGTGCAGTTCTCACGGGTGCATTTACTATTCTGAAAGTACTGACAAAAGATTGACTCATGCCGCATGTCACCTACGCTGTAGGCCTCAACATTGTCTGGGTGAAAGTACCTGCAATTCTTACCACGGTTGCAGACATTGCGCAGAAAGTCGCGGCAAACATTCCGGTTGCTCTTGCCAGCCTCATATTTGCTATTATTGACTAAGTTATCAGCGTCATCACTTAAGTCAGCATGGTTGGAGACATCAATATTATCTGGGTGAAAATACCTGCAATTCTTACCACGATTGCAGAGATTGCGCAGAAAGTCTCGGCAAATGTTCTGTTTGCTTTTGCCAGCCTCGTCATTGCCAGTGTTGACTACATTATCAATGTCGTTCCTTATGTCAGTGAGGTCAGAAGCCTCAATATCATCTGGGTGGAAATACCTGCAATTCTTACCACGGTTGCAGAGATTGCGCAGAAAGTCTCGGCAAATGTTCGGTTTGCTTTTACCAGCCTCATCATTGCCAATGTTGACTAAATTATCAGTATCATTCCTTATGTCGCCGAGGTCCGAGGCCTCAACATTGTCCGGGTGGAAGTACCTGCAATTCTTACCACGGGTGCAGACATTGCGCAGAAAGTCTCGGCAAACATTCCGTTTGCTCTTGCCAGCCTCATATTTGCCGCTGTTGACTAAATTATCAGTGTCGTTCTCGGACATGTTTCCAGATTATTTCTGCGCTACTCAGCCAAGGCTCTCAATAAACAACTGCAAAAGAAAAAGAAGCCAGGTACAAAGTAACTGTGGTTAATCCCTTTCTCACAAAACATTGTAGATGCACCTACATCATTGATTCAATAGAAAATATATATTCGGGGGTGGTAGTGGAACATCAAGTTTTATTTAAAAAAAAACGAGGGAGAAGAAACATTAGTTTGCCTTTTTACTTTTAAAATCATAGATACTGATGCTTTATAGGAATGTTGTGAAAAAGACACTGGCACAATAAAGAAATAATATATGCCTTCTTGATCATTATTGCCATCGGATAGTAAATATTTGGGGGGGAAAAAAAAGGAATTTCTATTGCAATTGATTTTTTTTAGGAACTTGTAAATGCAGGGACTTACAATCAGCAGTGGAAACAAACTACTGAAGAAACATGCTGAGGAACAAAGACGATAAGGAAATGGTGCTGATTTAGCTCACCAGAGCCTAGAGTTCAGTCTCCCCACAATTAAAGGTATTGTAACAAATACTGTGTAAATGAATATGGAAAACCCAACCTTTGACTTTTCACATGGAATTCCACAACAGAAGTAGCTAACTACTTTGGAATTTCTTGACCATACTGCAGAAAATTCTTACAGCTAATCATTTCAGAACTGGTCTCTTAAATTCTAGTTTAAAAAAAAACACAACATTTTTGTTGTCCATATTTAAACACTGTTAATGCCAGAGATGTCAAGACAAATATTTGATATCTACTTTAACAATTTAAGAATTGACAGGTATATTTTAGGCTATGTAACATTCTTAAATGTGCAAATTAGCACACTACACACACAATCATGACATGATGTTGAAATATATATTCATAAAGTAGTTTGCAGTAAAAAAAAAATATTATTGATGGAATTACATCCATGAATATACCATGTTATTCATAAAAGCCAATTTATGGAAAATAGACATTTAATACAAGCAGCGTCAAGTTAAGATAACTTTAAAGTTGCAATTTTCAACAATTATTTAAAACGCAAAGACAAACAATACATGTAACCCAATTTTCTATGACATCGTCAACGTATATTGTCAGCTTAATTGCAAACTTTGTGCTATTCCTAGGAATAAAGGCTGTGGGCTCTAATGCTTTGATCCACATTCCTCTTGCAGTACAACGTTTGACTCATATCTCTATCTCCTTCATGCCCTTTAAATGAGGCAATAAAACCTTGTTTCTTCAAATTTTTCAAAGATAACTCCTTCCTCTCTCTCAAGTCCAACTAGCAGCTACCACTTTTTGACTTTGATAGCCCTATCCTTAGTTCTTCACAGAAATCACAGAAACCCCACAGTGCAGATGGAGGCCATTTCGGCCCCTCGAGCCTGCACCGACACATATCCCACTCTATCCCCGTAACCCCACGTATTTAATCCCCCTAACACTAAGGGTCAATTTATCATAGCCAATCATCCTAACCCGCACATCTTTGGACTGTGGGAGGAAACCGGAGCACCCGGAGGAAACCCACGCAAACACGGGGAGAATGTCTGTGTGGAGTTTGCACAGTCACCCGAGGCCGGATTTGAACCCGGGTCCCTGGCGCTGTGAGGCAACAGTGCTAACCACTATGCCACCATCTTTGTCCTTTTACATCGCCTCTGATCTCAAACAAAGCTTCCGCTCTATTGATAAAGCTGTTCCCAAGAAGCTGCGCTCCTCCTTTCGTTACCGAAAACCTTTTTGCCCTCAACAGCTGTTAACTCTTTATGAAACTCATGTCTATCAAAAACTTGAGTACTGCTCCCATATTTCGAGGGAGAGGGGAAGAAACGAGGGCAGCCCTTCTGGCACCGTTTATATTTCTGAACATGAAGCAAGAAAAGCTTGCCGTCTGTTGGCCAATTCTCTTAACCCCCTCTTTCTTTTTTTGCAACCTTTAAATTCATATTAATATGATCAGTGCTCCTCTGAACTTTCTTCTCCTGTTCCCCCAAGCTCCAAATATGCTATCCTACACACACTTCCTACATCCTCAGTGATTAAATCAAAATTCATCACACTGATCCTTACTCTAACTCATTCTCTCTCAGGACCTCAAAATTGTCAAACTCTTTACCTCCCTTTCTCCGACCTAATTACTACACCTTGATTTACCTCATCTTTTCAATCTTTATGGTGTTAAGTAGAAAAGGCCTTAGTGCCTAAGTTTCTCAATTAAAAAAAAAATCTTGAACTGCACTAGTTTTATTTGTATCCAAGAGTATGGGTCTGATAGCAGCATACCACTGGAGAGGAGGAATGACTTGCTGCATTTTATTTCCTTCTGCCAGAGTACAAGTCTGTTACGGTCAGTAATCTAAAACACGTAAACTGCATTCAGTCGAATAAAATGTGTAAATTATTCCTCAAAGTCCAATGCAAGAATGCCACAAATATCTGACAAATTGCTTCAAGTTCAGTTCATCAAATTTACTTTTTTTACAATCCCAAATACTGAATTAATTTGTTGATTCAAAGAGCAGCATATTTACAGCACTGAATACTTTTACCAAAATAATGTTGATAAATGGTATCGTGCAATTTTAAGTTGTGTTGTACCCTTGAGAGTTTTGAACTTTAAGTTCAGCTCCTCTTCAGCAGAATATAGCATTTTGGTAAATAATCCCAAACAGTTTCTGGTCCAATTTTTAATTTCTGAACTCACTTCAATGTTATTATGCAGGGCAGGGAGGACATACCTTAACCATTTTCTCACCTAAGAAATACAGATGGGACAGTACTTTGTATGCAATGTACTTCCCCATGACTATTTAAAAAAAATGTAGCAATCCAGTCCAGTCAAAAAAGCACATAAAATCAATCCTTTCTTCCACCAGCCCCCCCCCACCCAACCAACCAGCAACTTAGTAGGCAAATGAAACTTATGGGGTAGTACTGAGGAGCCATACAGGGTAGCAAGGTGCCAGGTTCATCCCACAGTCTGCACTAAGTTAGCTGATCGCAACCAGGGCAGCAGTGGAGGAACAAATTTGGCTTCAACATCCCTTGATTATTAAGATTTAAAAAAAATAGCTAGGGTTCTAGCTCTAACACCATTAAAAGTACAAATATGGACAGTGGGCAAAGACAGGATTAAGCTTGGCTATGGGTCTCCATAGTTGAGTAGTTGCCAATATTTATTCCCGGGTTAATAATAACCACTTGGGCAAAGTACTAAAGGAATGTTGTCACCTGTGGACTCATACCTCAGCGCGAGTCATTGACTTTAGAAGGAACAAGGGGATAAAATTGGACAGGACAGAGGGAAGAATAGCATCTTTAAGTTCATCTCTAAGACTTTTCACATTGTAAGGTCCTAATGTTAGTTGCAAAATGGAGGAGTCACAAAGCGAAAATCTGGTGTTTCCTCACAGGGTGGCAGAGGAACAAAAAATCTAAGCATCATTTACCCTCCCTCATACCTTTAAGTGACCAACTAAAGCTTACCGCTTACTCTTTTTCTTGAATGGCAAAAGATGCAGTGACCTAAAGAGGAAAAAAGGAAATAATAATTGTATAACTAAGTAACAGTCACATTTGGAAAAAAATTTTTACATCCAGTTTCCAAGAATTTTTTTTTTTTTTTTTTTTTTTTAAATCAACTGTTTAAAACTTATTTATTTTGAGTCACATAATCAGGTAGACTTTAGGACTCCAATGACTCAGTGGCTAAATGCGCTACATAGACCAGGAAGGTTCAGCTTCCATCCCCAGTCATTACCTGATTTAATTAATTCAAACGACACTGTTTGTAGAATCCATGTCAGTGAGCTAGGGAAGGACAAGGGGGAAAAGAATCAGCCAGGGTTCTCAATCCTTCACCATCACTGACGGATGCTGGATCAGGGTCAGCTTTGATGGTCTTCTCCTTCCCCAAGTTCAACAGCCTGCGGATATTCCCTCCCGTCTTGGACTCTAAATGAAGAATGGTGTATAGCTACTTGGGTGAAGCACCAGGGAGTGGGCAGCACCCTTGGGGATGTACCCAGTTATGCCAACAGAAAATCGGCTTCTGGAGCAAACGGGACGAAGTGACTTAAAATAATTTTTAAACAGGAAATTTAAAATCAAAATGTTAAAATTTTATTGGAGTCTCGTAATTGAAAACGATACTTTCAGCTTGGGTACTCTTTAACGGCTCCTTATTTCGATTTTCATTTAGACATTATGTATGCTCTTTTTTTTTTGCACACTGAATCCACAATCCCATTCTTTCAAGCCGGTTTATAAGCTTTCACAGAACACCGGACAGGACTCCTCTATTCCCCCCCACAACCATTTTCGTTCTTAGGCCTACCGGCATTGAGTGGGAAACTCGCGCGAAATGGCGATGTTGACAGCTCTGGGTGGCGGAAAGTTGCCGAACTTGCAAGCGAGGCTTCAATTGCGCTTCTAGGCCTCAACTTATTTGCACCAATTGACACAACTGCCAGCGCACAAGTCGGGGGGCGGGGGGACGACCCTGGCTCATTTTTTTTGTTAAACCGCAGAAACAATAAAATGACACTCGACCGATACTGGGAATAAAAGCGATCTATAAAACACAAGAGAAACGGGCACACTTACCTTCACGGTTCAGCCTTTTTTTTGCCTCTCTCTCCACTCAGTCCTCCAAAGACGTCGAACGCAGGTCCTCCGAGACAAGAGCGACCGCAGCAGCCGCTGTCTCCCCAGCCATCGCTCGATGAACGGCAACCCGTTGAGCGTCCGTGCGGTTGAGGGGACCATTTCGCGTTACTGCATTTTCAGACATTTAATTTCAAAATTGATCTTTGGGAGGTGGAGGGAATTCTGTTTAAATACGTTTTACTTGAAAATAGTGCATCAAATTATTAATCTGACAGAAGGACATTAAACGCGGTTCTAAGTCGCTCGTGTCTGGGAGGACCTGTTTGATGCTCGTTGTGTTTGGAGGAGTGAGCTGAACCGTGTATGTAAATATGTCCCTGTTTTCTGTCTATTTTCTAACCGCTCTGACCCACTCTGTTGATTACTCCCGACAGTTTAAATGTTCCGAGTGAAGGTTTAATTCTGTGTTCGTGTGTGCAGTTGTTTCATGGAGCAGAAAGTTGAGGCCTAGAAATCCTATGACAGCCTTCGAATCCTCGGCAAGCTTGTTACTGTATATGGCGTGATTTACAGTAAACAGCTCCTTAAATCAGACTTTAGAAGCATTGTTTTGAGAATTTATGGCTCGCCCATGCATTTGAAACACTAAGGATTCAATATCTACTATTATTAATAGGTTGTATTGCTTGATAAGACTTTTGTTCCCGGGCGAAATGCTTTACATTTTTATATTTTTTTAGTACAATAGCTTACACTTGTATAATGTCTTTAATGTAACAAAATGTCCCAAGGGACATCATGGGGAGGGAATTGGACACTCTCAGTGAGAGTTAGGTGAGGCGACTGAAGGTGTAGTTAAAGAAAGGAAAGACCACCAGATGTACCAAAGCGCTTACAGCCAATGAAGTACTTTTTGAAGTGTAGTCACTGTTGTAATGTAGGAAACGTGGCAGCCAATTTGCGCACATCAAGCTCCCACAAACAGCAATGTGGTAATGACCGGATAATCTGTTCAGTGATGTTGAATGAGGGATGAATATTGGACAGGACACTGGGAAGAACTCCCCTGCTCTTCTTAGGAATAGTGCCATAGAATATTTTATGTCCACCTGAGAGAGCAGATGAGGCCTCGGTTTTAACATCTCATCTGAAAAACGGCACCTCCGACAGTGTAGCACCCCACCCCCCCTCAGTACTGCACTGAGTGTCAGCCTAGATTTTTGTGCTCAAGTCTCTGGAGTGGGACTTGAACCCACAACTTTCTGACAGAGGCGAGAGTGCTACCAGCTGAGCCACGGCTGACGCTACAAGAGGGGTTTTAAGGAGGCTTTTGAAGGTGGGGAAAGAGGTAGCAAGGTGGAAGGGATTTAGGAAGAGAATTCAAGAATATGGGCATTGATGGTTGAAGGCTCTGCCATCAAGGGGAGAGGGTGGGGCGGAGGGGGACGCGGTCTGTGATGCACAAGTAGTCCAGACTCGAGCAGAAAGTGTGAACTGAAACCTAGGACTGGAGAAGATTCCAGAAGTAGGTTGGAGGTGAGGCCATCTAGAGATTTGTAGATGAGAATAGAAATTGGTGTGCTGTGACTAGCCAGTGGAAGTCGGTGAAGACCGAGGCACGTGGGACTTAATATGGGGTAGTAGATGTTTAAGTGAGTTGCAGTTTGTGTCGGTGGAGTTCTGGGGGCCAGTGAGGGTAGCATTGGAGAAGTAAAGCTTGGAGGTGATGATGGCGTGGATGGGAGTTTCAGCAGCAATGGGGATGAAGTAGGGATGGAGGTGGTTTTTGCAATGAATGCAATATGAGGTTTGAAACTCATTTGAGGGTTCAACAGGGTACTGAGGTTGCGCACTGTCAGGTTCAGCCTATAATGGTGAAATGCAGGCTAGGGTGCAGAGTTTCAGGTGGGAGCTGAACAGGGTGGCTTTGGTCTTGTCAATGTTGAGCTGGAAAAAGTTTTGGCTCATCCACAGTTTGATATCGGACAAGCAGTTGGACAACACAGTAAGAGTTGAAGGTAATGCCAAAGAGTTAAAGCTGAGTATCATCAGCATATAAAAGCTGACCCCCATGCTTGAAGATATTGTCATTTTCAAATGAAATGATTTGAGATTAGAGTACAGTACTCTAAAAATACTGTATTACGCTTTCAGAAAAATGTTGGGGAAACTCTACTTCAAGGTCTTGCTGGATAGATTCATTGTCAAATGAAGCAAATCAGCTTTGCAGAATTTGACAGTGGATCATCATTGGGAAAAGAGAGAAAAGTGGTGGGGTAAAAATGACCCTAAATATTTGTTTCTCAGACACTACAATTTTGAAAACGAACTTATGCATAGAGGTTACAATTTCTTTGAAGTAGCTGAGCTATTTGACGTGCACTAACTGAAGCAAGAACTGAAAAATTTCATAACCATGATGCATATAAGTTTTTTTTTGAAGCACTCCACTTTTTCTCCCTCCCTCATGCCAATCCTTTCCTGAAAACAGTGACTCATCTGGACGTACAATTCCACAGGTGCTGACAGCCCTCCAGTCTCTCACCCAAGTGGACATTCTGCATGTGTGAGCCTGAGCAGTGAGTGCCAGTAGGCTATTTGACCGTCAGGAACATTGCAGCCTACCTGATCCTATTTGTACCTCATATCCACATTTCCAACAGTTTAACAGAATAATAATCAGAGACAGGGACTCAACCCGAGCTGCTGAGGGTGGAAAACTTTAAAAGTTATTTTTTCAGGAAGTTGCAGTTTCTGTGCTCGTCACTGTCCTCTGTTCCTTGCCCCTGAAGTGGTGGTTTGATGTTTGCTAGGAACCCAGTGGAAAAGTATGGAGGACAGCAGTGCAAGTGCACAATCCAAATGTTTCTGAGATGAGATAGTTGTATACAGCAGTATTATAGGCACCCAGGCCTCTGCCGATGCCATGATGTAACCGCTTGCTAAGAGGTATGTGACCGTGGTTTGCTTTCCAAGTTTCCCTGGCTTTTGCTTGATGATGTGACTGAGGTCAGGAAACTTGACATTTGGAGCATTTGCAGGAGGGAGCCTGCATTCTAGCATTCCATAGCCCAACATATTGGTATGCTAACCCTGTCTGGCAATCTGTAGTTGATTTCACCCCCTCCCCAGGGTCACTGAGGCTAATTGTAGCATCCGTGATGCTGCCCTGGCTGGGAACAGCTAACTCCGCACAGACTAGGGGCCAAACCTGAGTCTTTGCTGCTCTGTATGGCTCTGCTACTCAGTGGATTAAAATCCTTGAGCATTGGAGGAGCCCTTAGGGCTGGATTTTGTCAATGGGGACATGATGGAGGCGGGACTCCCACTTTTTGGGTTGTAGTCCCGCCTCCATCGATTTGTGGCCAACCCACGTGACTTTCCCTTGATTGACCTTGTTGAGCCCGCCCAGTGGGCTCAGCAGGCCAATTAAGGGACATCTGGTTACAGGTGACGTCAGGGATTGACATTTCGTCTGTCAAGAGCTTTTGACAGATGAAATATCAGCGTTTGACAGCTCTGTGAAGCTGACAAACACTGACAATCTGACTTCTAACTTGAGTCCTTCTCCACCGACTCAGTTAGAAATCTCCCCAGAACAGAAAGCAGAGGCTGCAACTTTTGGCAGCTCCCGGCCATTCTGCTTTCTGTGCCGGTGAGATGAGGGACTCCCGAGACCTGAAGGAAGGAAGCCTGCATTAGTAAGTAAAGGTAAGTAAAACTTATTTAAACACTTTATACACACACCAAACGCACTTACCTCTGCACTCATGCACCCATCACTCACCTGAACACCGGACATCTCGAACCCTCCAAGCCCTTCAGCCCGACGGGCCGCCTCGCTAACTTGGTGTGGTTTGGAGCCGTCGGGAAGCCCACACTTCAGGGCTAAAAATAGGGATTTAATTGTTAACAGGCAGTTAATTGGCACTAATCCCCTTCCCGCCTCGGGGAGGCGGCTCCCAGCACAGGTCGGGTACCCGCCTCCTGGGAAACGGGCATGGAGACGGGTTGGGGGCGGGAAGGGTTCGTGCCCCCCGATTCTGCAATTTTCCCCCCAGTCCCGCCTCCAAACCCGCCTCCACGGGGCTTGGAAATTCGAGCCCTTAGTCTTTCCAGTAATCCTGTTTTTTCCAGAATTTCACATTTGTTGATGCAATTATGTATTTGTTTACAATGCATTTTAGAATCATACGTTGATGCAATAAATCTGTTGGTATATAGTTATTCGGCACAGTAGTGTCACACACTTTCGAATTATGATATTTTATTGGTGGTGGCCATGTGGAAGGTGGGTAGCTAGGCAGAGGCTGACTACCCTACCTTCTTTGGCTGTGCGGCTGGTTTGCTGTTGTGTTGCTTGGGGTGGGTGGTATCTTGATGTACAATATAATCTTTTAAAAAAATCATTATGGGACGCAGTTGCTCCTGATTTTCTCCTTTTTATCAAAGCACGCCTGGTCTAAATGTAATAAGGAGATTATGGTCTCTGAAATGCACAATGCAGGCTGGTTATTGTGGGTTTTATGCATTTATAGCTCACTTGCTCATGAGAATGCTTCATTTTAAAGGCTACATTCTATGCTTTCACTGATTGTGAACCTCAGGGCTTGCTGTTTAACCCTGCATTTAGCACAAGGCGCCAAACATCTATTTGACTTGTCTCTCTTACCCCTCCCCTCCCAAATCTGCATGATTATCCAGTCGGTTCCACTTGTCAAGCAAGTGCTGCTGTTGAAACTTTTCTTTGTGAAACTACAATGACAGCTTTTTATAAATTTGTGGGGGTTGCAGCTCATCGTATTGAAAGCTGATACCCTCTACTTCTGCTACAATGAAGCTCCCCTACTTCTGCTACAATGAAGCTCCGAATAGTCAGGGGGGTGGGGAGGAGGGTAAGATGTTATTAACCAGTCTTGACACTTAAAGTTCCGAAAAGAATTAGCAACAAACTTTTGTTCACATTACTGAACTTTCATCCTAGTTGATGTTGTACTACAAGGAATAGAGTGTGTTGGACTGCTTTCTTGTTACTTTTTCGTCTCGCTACTTTAAACGCCGGATTACACACACACTCAGTTGTAGCAATGCAGGATCGGGACTTTATTGAAACCTCATACCATCCACAACCAGTATGGGCTCTGTGAGACATACTCCACGATTCCAGTATAAGCTCACGGGTCTTTTCATACTTCACAAAACCAGTATGAGAGCTCCGGTCTTTCCATACTAAACTGTTTCAATATGAGCTGCTGAACAGTGGTTCACTCACATTTCTTATACCAAGTTTTGCCTTTAATCACTATATTCCATGCATACTACCAATAAATCATAGCGCATCAAAGATACATACAAATGCCAACAGAATAACAACATGAACTAAACAAGCATGCATTACCATAAACACAAGTGCCTGATTGCCATCATAAACTCTCCCCATTCCCCTAAACACAAGTGACCAAGCTGACATATTTCAGACCATTAGAGATATGGCTGAATGACTCTTACACATTCGACTATTTTACGTTCTTGTGATGATATCCTTGCCTTTAGGTCTGTTTACACAATTTACAACACATGCTCAGCAGAAAGCTGTTTTAAATCATCATGTGCTGATCCCACAGACTGCCCAGAAAGAACATTTGAGGTACTCGGTTTGAACCCTCGTACCCACGGAGTGTATGCTCTGTACTCCATTCAGAAGAAGGAGGGTCAGTTCTCTGTTCTGCTGTTGATGTGAATTGTACTATTGGTTTACAAGCTGCAGAGGGAACAGATCAGAAATGAACAGCAATCATGTTTAGTTCGACAAACTTTCCATATTATGTTTTCCAAACAACTGCTTTTAATTCTCATATTTAACTTTTTGCTGGATCTGATTATTTTGATGAGTGCTGTTTATTTCTACAGAAATTAATGTGGAGGCTCTGCATCAACTTGCGTCAATAATTTCTAAAAAGAAATGTAGCGTTAAGCATGTTATTACGCACTTTATTGAATTCATAATGGCTGATCTGTGTCAGGATCAGACTTAAGTTGACTTGTTTGACTACAATCCGAGATGGGAGAGCAGCAACAGCTCCGCATCCCAGAAGAAAACTCATTTGTATTCTGTGGGGAAGATTCCTTGCAATGTACTCAAACAATATTTTGTACTGATTTACATGTCATAAAGGCAAGTAGAGATGAGGGAGGCAATTCAGTCCCTCTCGCTCATCCTTTCATCGAAACCCACAATTCCAGCCCCATCACAGTATCTAACTGCCTCTTGAATGACTCTAGGGTTTTTGCCTTCACTGCCCTACCCTGAAGACCCTGCTCTTTGATATTTTTGAAAACATGAATATAGATTGGATGGGGATAAGCAATTCACAATGAAAATCCTTAATCTAAAAATTATTTTTCCAGAATTTTATATTGGCCTACATGTAGGTGCAGTTGTTTAATGTATCCCAGACTGATGAAGTGAACGTTCTCTTTTCTCTGCTAGTTGTGATGTCCAAAATGAAATAAGTTTGGCAAATCTCAAACAAGCTCTTAATGGACATCAATCAACAGCACAAAATGTTACCCGGACTCCAAGGGTTAAAGTACCAGGAGAGATTACACAAACTAGGGTTGTATTCCCTAAAATTTAAAGATTAAGGGGTGATTTGATCAATGTTTTCAAGATATTAAGGGGAACAGATCGGGTAGATAGAGAGAAACTATTTCCACTGGTTGTGGATTCTAGGACCAGGGGGGCATAGTCTAAAAATTAGAGCCAGACCTTTCGGGAGTGAAATTAGGAAACACTTCTAAACTTCTCCCACCCTTTATGTGTAGAACTTTCTTCCGCAAACGGCAATTGCTACTAGATCAATTGTTAACTTTAAATCTGTGATTGATAGATTTTTGTTAACCAAAAGTATTAAGGGATATGGGGCAAAGGCGGGTATATGGAGTTAGGTTGCAGATCAGCCATGATCTCATTGAATGTCGGAACAGGCTTGAGGGGCTAAATGGTCTACTCCTGTTCCTGCGTTTCTATAGAACAACCTATAATTTAGTACAAATTAGCACTCATCATTGCCCAATTCAGATAGGCTCCAAGGATCAATGATTGGGGAAATGAAAGTGTGACACTGGTACAGTGGGAGGTAGTTTTCTGAAGTTCTAGTGAAGACAAATTGTAGGCAAATGTATCTAACCTGTGGTACAATTAAACTAATAATGTTTGATGCTGACACTGGACACACAAATTTGGAAACCTTTTTCATTTCCACCACAATCACTGTTCAGCTTGCTGAGCACAAAATGCAGTGGTTCAAGTGACACTTACTTTGTGGATTAATTCTTCCTTCTCTGTAAAGACATACCTTGATTTTCTTTTTCAGATGTTTTTGTGTACAGTGGCTGAGAAGCACAGAAATAGTCTGTGAAGATGCCGGATAAAGATAATTTATTTAACAGTGGTAATGACGAGGCTGGCCACAGCTCAGACGATATTTGCCGAGACTTCCTGCGCAATGTCTGCAAACGTGGCAAGCGCTGCAAGTTCTACCACCCCGACATTAATGAGGTGTCCGACTTGGGCGTAAAAAAGAATGAGTTTGTCTTTTGTCACGACTATCAGAACAAGGAGTGCACTCGCATCAACTGCAAGTTTATTCATGGGACAAAGGAGGATGAGGAACATTACAAAAAGTCAGGAGAGCTTCCCCCCCGCTTGCGCCTTACAGTGGCCATGGGTCTTGGCCTTTCGCCTTCTGACCTCTCTTTTAAAAAAGGCGAGGTTCCAATCTGCCGAGACTACCTAAAAGGCGACTGTCAAAGAGGATCTAAATGTAAATTCCGGCACTTAAAACGTGATGAATACGAGTATGAAAACCGAACTTTGGAGAGATTGTCGCGAGACCAAGTGCTTTCTCCTGTAGTGCGTCGATATGACCCATTCGATGACCTCTATGACACTGATCGCTACACTGACTACGACCACGTTCTAAAGAGGAGAAGAGTGGATGGTTTGCGATTTGAAACTTATGATTTTAATATCCCAACTGCACGTCCAGTTGACTATCGGTTTCTAGAGGAGGAGAATCTGATGCTCCGAAAGCGTGTTGAGGAACTCAAAAAGCAGATCTCAAATTTGATGGCGACTAATGAGGTACTTTTGGAGCAAAATGCGCATTTCCGCAACCAAACGAAGGTGGTGACGCTGACCTCCACTCCTGCAGCGACAGAGCAAACCCTGGCAGCACCGACTGTGGGCACAATCACCAATTACAACCACGGTATCGCGCAGACTCACACCACTTTGAGCAGCCAAGCACTTCAGCCACGACCAGTCACCCAGCAAGACCTAGTGGCAACTGCTGGAGCGTCCGCTGCGCCACCGACCAATGCTGCACCAACAGCTCAGCATCTTAATCCTGAGATTGCCTCTCTCCCTGCGGCACTTGCCCAGACCATTGCCCAGGGGCTGGCACCTCCAGTTTCCATGGCCCCGGTGGCTGTCTCTGTTGCGCCAGTGGCAGTATCAATTGCACAAGCACTGCCAGGAATCACCATAAGCCATGCCACCACGCCAATGGTTACTTATCCAATTGCGTCACAGAGTATGAGGATAACAGCAATTCCTCACTGAGGAGCCTTGAGATAAGAAAAGGAGTTACATACAGGCTTTAGAAAAGGTTTTGTGTTCCTTTGTTGCTCCCCATGACGTGTGTGATATAAATATGCACGCCAAAGCCAAATAGGATTCTGATCCAGCAATTGATTCTATTTGTGCCTAAACTATTCCTCTTCAACCCATTATATATTATTTCTGATTTCTGAATACTTGATTTACCCCCTCTAGTGCTCAGCTCACCAACTCTTTAAATCCATTGCCTCACGTAGCGTAAAAACAACTGCACGTGACACCAGGCGCGTTTTCTTTATAAAAGGTTTTGCGTTTAGAATAAAACGAGTCACTGGGCTGTGGTGCGGCGCAAAATATTCAAATCTACTCTTCTCCTTTGTCTCCCACCCTTGGCCATTTGCATTCTTGACGCAAAAATAACGTTTCGCAGCACCTGAAATTGTAAATTTTCCTGCCGATAACAAGCAAAAAAAAAAAAAAATTATTTTGCAACTTTTTTTTGGCAATGTTGCTAGCGCTGAACGACTGCTGCGTTTTCCCAGATAGTAATCACTGTACTCCAAAAAGTAATTCTCTGTGTGAAGCTTTTTGGGATGTTTTGATGATGTGATGGGGTGCAGTATAAATACTGTACAAGTACTTTTTAAACCTTATATACCATCCAGCTATTGCAATTTAATCCTCACAATTTTGGAAATGCTCCATACACTGCTTTACCAAAGTGTCTAATTAACTTGGAAGCCATTACAATGATTTTATTTCTGAATGAACCTAAAGTGTATTTTCAACTTTGTCATTCTTGGAGCACTGGATACCCATTATGTAACACCAGAGCCTGTTCAAATCCAGCCACACCGATGGGATTGAAATCTTAGCTCTTTGCCAGCTGCAAGGATGATGCATGTAGTGAGTTTAAGGAACCTGAATTCAGTTTCTGCTGGACCCCAGTCTACAGCACAAAACTGCCCACAAGTTGGCAGTTTTACCTGGGCCAGTTTGCTGGAAGAAATGGGAAGGGGGTGGGGTTTACACAGATTCAGTAGGGGTGCTCTTCTGAGCTTGAAGTCACGACATAGTCGAGGGAGCATTGTTCTGCATCCAGCCTGTCGCTGCCCTGACGTCACTTATCCTTGAGCTGTGAATTCACCAAAAATAAAACTACGGCAGTTTCTGTTCACTTGATACTGGCAGTAATGGCAATAAGGGAAACCAAGAGTGGGGTTGCGTAAATGTGGTTAAATAACAAGTGCCAATGACGGTTGCTCCGCATGCAGTTTAAGTCAGCCACACAGGAAATGCAAACCTTTTGCAAATCCTTGTTGAAATAGAATGCGTATTTTCACACCAAATATTGTAATTTGTATACAAATACAAGAAAGGTATAAATTGTTCGATTAAAATGTATGGAATATTAAAAAGATGATACTTTACAGCACACCTAAGACAGCTTAACCGCTGACTTATTTGGGACCACGCTGCCGTTGAAGTATGCTGAGCCAAGCTGTAATAGATTGGGTACGTGAACATTCACATTCATGATCTTTTTTAAAAGCAGCCTTGTAACCAACTCCATTGGGAACAGGGCTTGCCTTTTGCCGGCCAGCTGGCTTCAAACCAGAGAAGATCTTTAAAGGCATTTTGAACATGGTGTATGTTTTTTTTTAAATATCGATGAACTCCTGGAAGTCCATAACCAGGTTCAATAGAAAACGACAGAAAATTAGGGTGAAATCTATTGGGATTTTGTGTTCCATGTTCTGATCCATTTTAAAAACCCTGTGCAAACCTTTCCTATACCCACACAACCAGATGATTGATTTGTCGACATTTTCTTGAAGCCAAAATGATCTTCCAACACAATTAACAGTGTGAATGGTGAAATAGGCTTTTTATATTCACTGTTAAAGCCCCCTGATGTAACTGTGTGGCAATTCAGCTTCATTGATCCCAGGTGCTCATTTTTAAAGGGGTTAGCTGTGACATGGAACCCTAAGGTTGGTTACACTTGTGTTATTTAATCAGCTAGTTATTGGGGACATTTAACCTCAATTGTTGCTTTCCTGTTAACCTTGTCTCCAACTTGTATATAGTAGCTGTTTAGTCTTGTCAGGTGGGGTTTGAAAATTAGAACCAATGATCTAATCTTGCATAATTGAAAGAAGCTTAATTGAGCAAATGTGTTTTAATTTGCAGTGTTTCCAATGTAATCCAGATAACTGAAAATTCGACTAGATACTTGCAATAGTTCTTCAGCTACTGGGCTACAATTTATATTTTGCGGGGGGGTGGGGGAATTTTCATATCGCTGGACACCCTTTTCCCTGCAACTCCTCTTTCCTCATGCTGCAGTTGTGAACTTCCAGGATTCCCGATGACAAGTACAATATTGTGTATATAGTTATACTTGTCAAACCATGAATGTTCAAGAGCCCTTCAAAACCAAAAAGGGAGTCCCAATTGATTTGATTTAATAATGCAGACCGATTCTTCACCAAGAGCTCTGGGGACATGACCGTACAGTAATGGGTCACAAACTAATACCACCATGTCACGCAGTACAAACAGTGCGAATACTAGATATTGCACTATATTCGAGGAATGTTCAAACCAGTCTGTGGTTTTTAGTTATAGGATTGACCTATGAGTGAATAGATGTGCAGTGGAATCCTGTTGTATGTAACGAGTCCGAATGTGACAAACTTGCATAAAACAGGTATCGCTGTACCAGTACGATAGCAAAATACTGCGGATGCTGGAAATCCGAAATAACAACAGAAAACGCTGGAAAAACTCAGCAGGCCAGGCAGCATCCGTGGAGAGAGAAACAGAGTTAACGTTTCAGGTCGATGACCCTTCGTCAGGACTGGAAAAAAGCAGGAAATGGAAAGCAAGTTTAGGGGCTGGGAAAAGGGGGAGGGGATGAAAGAACAAAAGGGAGGGTCAGTGATAGGATAGAAAGCAGGAGACATTAAGAGATATTCCAGGCAAGATGAGGTGGTAATGGGACAGGTTAAGGAATAAAGGATGGCTCGAGATGAGGTGTGAATTGCGCTGGCAGAGTGAAGGACAGCTGCCATGTGGGAGAGAAGAAAAAATGGGCCAAACAAAAAGTGTGGATAAAAAAGAAGAAAATATATTGCAGTACCAGCACTGGCTAAGTCGGGATCAAATTGCAATTTATAATCATTTACTTATATTAAGAGTTTGCTTAAACTGCATCATATTTGCAGTTTTGACTTTTTGATTCCTAGCAGACTATCTTCACATTGAATTTAATATCGCTGTCATTATTAATGAAATGTTTACGATACTCTGTTTATGGAAAACGTTGAATTACCGTTTTATAAAGAAGTATATCAGCTATTTGCAGATTTGTAGTGGAATTTTTTTTGTCCTTCATAATATGCCAGGTTGGGGCAGGGTATAAACAATTGCTGATATTTGTGTAACTGTTGAAACTTTTTGACCTTTACATTTGGGTCACTGATAATTTGGCAAAGATTGACGCACTGAGCAAAAATGTGTTTCCCCCCCCCCCCAACAAATTCAGTGTTGCCTAACTTTAAGCTAACTTGTTGAAGAAAGGGTTTATTTTACCCTGTGTGTAAAGTGAAAGAATTTTTGAACTGTCATTATGAACCAATTAAGTTTTTAGTTTTGCTTACAGATATTTAGGAATCATATTAACCCTTTCTAGCCATAGACAACTTTGGAATGTAAAGACCAACTGCCCAAATATGGATATGTAATTCTGAATAAAATATCCTGACATGACAATGAAACCCCCACTCGCATAGTAATAGACAAAAGAAATATCAGCCAGATGAAAGAATATCTCTCTCTCAATCTACTGTGTATGTAACATACACTAACCCTGTAATTATATTGATGCTTATTCTTGTCTTAAAATCTTTTGCCTATGTGGCACTCGACTGTACTCTCCCATGATAACAACAAAACATTTTTACAAAGGTTTCTAATGGCTGTAATCAAGTCCCTGAGCCTGGATAAAGGTGGTTAACATTGCAGTAAAAATGAATGCAAAACTTTCAAACTAATTTGTATGTTTTGAAAAAAAAAAATGTTTTGTTGTTTTACAAGTTTCTGTGGGTGGTGCAGCATGTTGCAGCCAGAGTGAGCGGTGCCACAGAGTGTTGGCACCTGTAATCCTTCACCCATTAAGTTCCTGAAATCAAAAGGCACACTCACTAGGATGGCCTGCGGGGGTCCTCCGCTTCCTTGACCAGTGGCCCGACCAGTCTCCATCCACCCCCCGCTTTCCTCTGCCAGGCTGAACTATTCCTTTAACTCCACTTGTTCCTCCAAATAAAAGGTGTCACTATGGGAACCTGCATGGGTCCTCGCTGTGCCTGCTTTTTTGTATCATATGTTGAGCATTCTTTGTTCCAGTCGTGCTCAGGTCCCCTCCCTGATCTCTTCTTCCGGTACGTAGATGACTGTCGATGCTGCTTCCTGTTCCTGCCCGAGTTGGAGAATTTAATTTTGCTTCTGACTTCCACCCGTCCCTTGCCTTTTACATGGTCAATCTTTGACTCTTCCTGGACTTCTGTATCTCCATCTCTGGGGATAGATTGTCCACTGATATCTACTACAAGCCAACAGACTCCCACAGCTACCACGATGATACTTCTTCCCACCCAGTTTCTCCGTCTCCATTGTATCTGCTCTGATGTTCTACACCCTCCCAGAACTGTGACAGGCTCCTCCTTGTCCTCGCCTTCCACCCCACCAGCCTTTGCATTTGACGGATCAGCCTCCGCCACTTCCAACACGATCCCACCACCAAACACATCTTGATCCTCCCCTCCACGTTCAGAAATCCAAAGGGACCATTCCCTCTCTGACACCCTGGTCCACAGCTCCATCACCCCTAAAACCCACTCACCTTCCCGTGCAAACGCAAGAGATGTAACACCTACACTTTACCTCCTCCCACACCACCGTCCAGGGTCCCAAACTCTCCTGGGCGAGATGGTGATTTACTTGTACTTCTTCCAACTTAGTATACTCTCTTTGCTGCTCACGATGCGGTCTCCTCTACATTGGGGAGACCTAACGCAGTTTGGGTGATCGCTTTGCTGAACACCTCCTTTCTCTCTGCAAGTGCAATCCTGCCCTTCCGGTCGCTTGTCACTTGAATCCTCCATCCTACTCACACTCTGCCCTCTCTGTACTTGGCCTCTTGCATTGTTCCAATGAAACTCAAGGAACAGCAGCTCCTCTTTCTACTCTGCACTTTCCAGCCCTCTGACCGTAACAACTTCAGACCTTAACCACCGCTTCCATTTTCTCTCAGACAGAAGGTGCTGGTAATTTAGGATGGGTGCACCAGTGCTTCTGGGGATGACGGAGGTTGTGGGCAGGTGCTTGAGAGGGGGATCCCTTATCAGTACACGGCCAGCGGGGTGGTCTGCACCCCTGGGGTCTACCTGCCTTTTTCTTCCGCCACACTCCCAGGTCACTGGGACCTTCTCCACTTTGCCAGCTTTTCCATGCTTCCCTCTCCCTCTGCTATTCTGCTGCAATCATTTACGCATTCTCTGGGTCACGGAGACATCTTTTGTTTCTCTACTTTCTCTCATCATTGTTTCCTTTTGTCTTGCACCGTTATCGTTTCTGTCTTTTAACCAACTCCTGGCCTCCACCTAATCAGTTTACAGATAATTGTTTTTCTTGTGTAGGTGGTCATTTTTCTCCTCACCCCCCTTTTCCCTGGCTCTGTTCCTCTTCATAAGCTGTTGTTCTGTAACATCTTTCGGTTCTGATGAAGGGTTAAAGACCTGAAACATTAACCCGACCTCCCTTTCTCCACAGATGCTGCCTGACCAGCTGAGTGTTTCCAGCATTTTCTGTTTTTATTTCAAGTCCCTGCTCTCAGTTGTGCCACACTCGGGAGGTGCCAAGCTGAAACCAGATACTTCCTCATAAGGAGGCAAGTCATCACGGTAACTCTATTCCACAGCCTGAAATGCATTTGTGTCCTTTTCAGTTCTAACCTACAGTACTTGTCCAATTATTTCCCTACCACTCTCAAAACAATTGATCTGTGATGTGTAAGAACCAAACCACAGACTATTTTGACATTCTTACACTTGGCTCAACATTTTGAAACATTAACAAAATGGACAACCAGTGCTGCAAGCAGCATCTTGCTGTAAATTGAAAGGATTCAATTATTATGTATATATATTGTACATATTGTTTGCTATGCTGTGTTTGACAATTTTTAAAAAATGCGATTACCCTTAGAATATTCTTCCAAACAGTAGGTTAATGTTTCAACTGATGCAGGTCTCCAGGACAGTAGAACTTACACAGTCCAAGTGTATATTTTGTGTCAAAGGAGATACAAGTCTCTGCATTTATTTGTATGGAATCCTGTCAAATGTAGAACAATAAAGAACATTTTAATTTAAGAGTAAGCTACCTGTCCAACCTCGTTTATTTTTGCAGCGCACATTAAAATAGTTGGTGAAAAGTTTATTTTTTTGTTTTTAAAGTTGCATCTATGAGACTTTAATGTCACTATGTTGTAATGACGGATCAGTTGTCTGTGCGTGTTGTGTCTGAACGCAGGTAAGTCTGACTTTCTGTTGAGCGTGCTGATAGAGATTTGGCTTGAGAAGGCGCTAAGTGTGCTAGTGGATGACCTTTTCGCGTATTCACATGCTTGATGAAAATAAACTTTTCTGGTCAGGACAGGCATAAAAAAAACCATTTTTAAGTGGCATGGCGCAGCATACTGTATGATTTCCAATTTCAGCTGTGCCAGTAGTTGGAGGGCAACGACATTCCTACAAGGAAGAACCATGGTGATCAAGTGCCCTGCACTTCCAAGCAGCTGGTTTCAGGGTGGCAGTGCATTGGCTAAATTGTTATATCTTGATCGTTTACAGTCAGAGTGTAGGCCAGATGCAGGGGAATGACCCCTCTACTCTACCCCAACAATGTGCCTCAATTCCCAACCTCATAAACACAAGCACTAGTGTACCAGCGTCACATTTTTCATTTCCAGCACCAGGCATACTTATTTGTGCAGCATCTTTTGTGCTTTGGACTCATGCTTAGTAGGAACTGGATTGATACCGGTTTCACTTAGGATCCTTCCCCTACATCTCAAAACTAGAAAATAGATATGAATCACTTCAATATGGATTCAAATCAAGGTGCCAGAGATAAAAAGACAATGTTGTAACCTGGTGCCACTGTAAAGCTTTTTTTTAGCAATTTAGTGGAACCATGGGTTAGTGTCGTTCCTTAGTGAACTGGAGTAGCAGGAGACTGGTTCTTGATCTTAATTGTACTGTCTTGAAGAATCTCTTGGCAGAGAGAGAAATCTGAGGACGGGTCACGCCAGATTCCAGCACTTGGTTACAAAGTAAGATTGACAGTTAGCAGCAAGTCACCTGTTTGCCAACCCTTTAGGCTGGGAAATTGTGTCGTGTGGGGAAGAGGAGGGAAAGGTAGCACCCAACAAGGGATTAAAAACAAATCCGTTGATCTTGAGGATTTGTGAATAGATTTCCTTTAGGTTTTTGGCTAAAACCATTGTAGACTTTGGACTTTCTAAATCTAATTGTGGGTTGGCACCTGAAGTGGGTCAAATACAAGTCACTTCACTGGTCCACTTGGCACAAAAGGAAAAATGCCACAATTCAAGTTGTGTAGGATTTATTCTTTTTTTCCTTACTTTTTTTGCTGATGTCTACAAGTTACACACACTGGTAAACATGAAGGAGGTTTTAACCTTTACATTAACTTTCTATAGTAACAGCTAAAAAATACACAAAGTCTTGTACATACATAATTGTGTGGTGCTTATAAAGAGTTGGTATTGTGTTTCTGTAACTTGTAGAAAGGAATCCATTTTGGGCACAAATTTACTTTAGCAATAGTGGATAAGAGCATGTGTCTGTGAGCAGGTTTTTTTAAAGCAGGCAATAAAAGAGTAAAATAAGACTCAAAAATCCCATACTATAAATTTAACTTGGGCTTGAATTTAATAATATTCCACATTCACTACAGGCAACACAATCGAATTAACTGCCAAATTATTTTCCAAGTGCTGGGTTGTACGAGGAAGTTCTGTAGCAGCATCTCAGTAACCACCTTTAGTATGCAGCTCATGAGAATTTCAGTAAATCTGTACACTCTGTTTAATTTTTCCCATATGCTTCCTGCTCCTTTGACATCTTGCTAGAGAAGGCGAGAAAACAAATGATTGTAGTGGGATATTAAAGACAGCTTAAGCCGCTATCAGTCTCAATATAATTTTTTTTAATGGACATGCTATTTTTGAAGAGTCAAAACTGCGGGTTTTTCGATAGCCACGCCATATTGAAACGCCTCCAGCGATGGTGCCATTGAACAAAATACCTTCCCTTCTAAAGCAATCTGCAAAGACTGTGAAAGGGGAATTTTAAGCATTGAGCAGTTTAAGGAAATTCAAATGACTGACTCGCTTAAATGGTTAAAGCATTGTCAATTCAGTGCAAATCTTGAGGTAAGGAGGCATCCTGGATCCCTAATACATATTGAGTACTTGACTTTAAGAATGAGCAAAGAGTTTTATTTAACTTGCCATTTTAAGTCTACCTCCATTTGATGTGCTATGACTTCATCAAATTTAATCGGAACCATTGTAAACTTCCACTAGAATAATGCTGTGCCACTTTTCAGAATGTATTTATTCAAAATATATTGCCTTAATGATGATAATACCACAAAGATGCACTATTTTAACAACTGTAGCGTCACTCCCAATTCAAAAAAATTTGGTTGAAAAGATCAAAGTGATTACACGCAAGGAGTTGCTCTCAAAGGGGCAAGAAAAGTCCAAACTGTTTGCCCATGAATACAAGAACTGATCCTAGTAACAGTGGCAGTGTTAAATTGACGTTTTATTGCAGGTGACTGGCAGGGGGGGGGGGGCGGAATTCTCCATTCCAAAATTAATGAGGGCAGTAGTCGTCCTTCTAAAAGCAACTTCCTATAACCTCACCACAAAGCACAAATCTCACACAGCTTGTAAGAAATCCACATGTGCAAATCCAGAGGTATGTTACAGGCAAAAGCGTTTACAGTAATGCTGATTAACACTAAATGTTGTTTAAATATTCCCCTGATCGCTTCTTTTTTCAGTTAGCATTCACTCGAGCCCAAGGAATTCATAATAGGGAACAAACTGACATGGATCTATTAGGTTTAGCACAGTGCAATGTGGAGTGCAAAAATGGACACTAATCAGAGCTATTTTAATCTTTCCTCTCCCTACTTCCTTCCGCCTCATGCTGCTGCTTTTTACTTCAGCCAAGAGATTGGAAAGGTCTGAGTTACTTCACGGGTGCCATCAGTGCTGTCCCGGCGATTGGCTAACAGGAGGTGCACTTTGTGAGGTAGAAGTATTCATTCTTTCCTCCACCTTGCAAGATGCTAATACTTGAACATCATGCAAGGGTCTCATCCAGCAGCTTCAGCAAGAAGTGACAGAACTTACCCAATGAGGACAGATGAGTTTGTATGTTAGAGTGAGATTTGGAGTTGTAACTCTTGAGGATTGGGAGCCCAATGCTCCACCATTAAAAGCCCTGCACTCCCAGCGATGCTGGTACTGGGACTACTGCATTTTCAAAACTTGTTGGGTTTTAGTCTGGGGTTTTAAAAAAATAAGGTCAACAACAGAAAAAGTTGGATGAACAGATCTCTTTACTTTTTTTTGCCTTATTGTTCACTGGTTTTGTTTGGGCTTGAATACTTCACACAGAAAATGCTGAGGTATGGTTGTTGTTGTTGCTGCTGCCCCAGTGGACTAATACAGTTACATATCTGTTTCCTGGTATACCAAGCATGAAGCAGAACATTCAAACAACCCTACAAATGAGTAGTAAAGGATTTGTTGGCAGATTTGGTGAAACTTTGTTTACATTATGGTTTTTTTCAATGGATTGTGTGGCATTATTAACTGATATACTTGAGAGTTTTATAAATGGTGATGACCATTCAGAACTTGTCCTTAACTTGCGCAATTCAGGTTTCTGGATCTTGCTTAGGCATTCTAAAACCATCAAATTTGGCTTCAACCCTTCAAATCTAAAGACACAAATGCTCATCCCTAGCTATAAAGTATCATTTTTGTTCATAATTAAGGGGGGTGTAAAATTGTGTTGGTCTCCTTCTGTCTCTCTATGTTTTTCATCCGATTATATCGAATAATGCTGATTTTCTGAGAATTGTGAGTGTGTTAGAAATGATGTGATGATTAGGGACCAGTGTTGTAGTTTCCAAATTCACATCAGTTCAGACACCAATTTGTCCATTTTCAGGTGAGTGCAGCAACAAGTGTTGCGGGGAAAAAACACACTGATGCCTGTGCCATAAAATGGATTTTTCTATGGTTAAGAAACCCATATTCAAATTTCAGATTCTCCCGACTCAAGCCTAATGGCGATGTGATATCAAAAACGAGGGAACATGCCCAAAATCAGCTGATGTGTAGGCGAGACAAAATAAATAGCCAATCCAAACTAATTTTTCAAATAAATTACTGAAGTTATTAGCGTTGCACTTTTGTTTTGCAAAAGGTAACAATTGGATGATAATGTCAGATTGTTGTATGTATAACTTTTCAACTAGTAAAAGATTATCATCCTCGTCACACAA
Source organism: Somniosus microcephalus (assembly GCF_052327205.1). Lineage (NCBI taxonomy): Eukaryota > Metazoa > Chordata > Chondrichthyes > Squaliformes > Somniosidae > Somniosus > Somniosus microcephalus. The sequence goes on along the minus strand of NC_141019.1, from coordinate 29,626,908 downwards.
TCATGTTGCTGCCTTTTTATAATCATCTTCAAGGAGTTATGTTGCCTTGCAAGATAATCTAATCTATTTGTACAGGAAACTTTGGTTTATCCGGAGGTTAACTGTCCGGAATGCTCGAGCCACCGGCAAAAACCAGGAGTCGGTTCAGTAAGTTTTTTTTCTTTTCGTTGCTTTTTTTTCACTAGTCAGGCTCTGCAAGGTCTAGCTAAAGCTGTTGCTTAGCTACAGAGACGCTTGCAAGCTACGGCCGACTGTTTAGAAGCTGTTGCTAAGCAACAGGGTTTGTTGCCAGATACGGAGCTCAAAAGCTTCCGTATGTTTTAACATTAGCGCTGGTTTGTCCGGCAGTTTTGATGGGACGGCAACAGCTCGGTCCCGTCGGTGCCGGATATCACAAAGTTTCCTGTAAATATTTTGTGAGGGTGCCATTAGATGCTGGGTTGGGATCATTTGAAAAAATATTTCTGAAGGTTACATAATTATTTATTCTAAACTACTTGGAGTGGCAAGGGAGGGGCTGAAATTCAGCCACAAGTGATTAAACACAGGCTGTAATGTGATCTATTGGCCAGAAAGGAAAATTTTCCAAGAAACTGGTTTATCAGCAAAATTCCCCAACATGATGGCATCACCCTTTTGAATTTTTCCTTATTTAGTCATTTTTAAAGTAAGCATCCTGTTCATATTGGGGAATTGGGGGCATTTTAAAAAAGCAAGTTAAAAGAACATCCACATAAATCCATCCTACTTCAAAATGGTAGATTTAACCAGCTGTATGTGACCTTCACTGCCGGTCTTCACTAATATTAAACTTGCTTACATTTTTCATGAACTTCAAGACTCTTTTTAAAAAATAAAAAAAAATCACTAATGTTTTTGTCCCATCAAAACAGCCCATTATATGATACTTCAAGCATAAGATTCTGTAATGAGCAAACATTTTTAAAAAGCAGGTTATAAATTTAATGTAACTGTAGTAAAGTATAATTATAGTCAAATAAGCTCATGATGCAAACCCACTTCTAAATAGGATTTTTTTTGCCAATTAATGAGTGGATTATTACATTCAAACCCTGAATTTGAAGAATCCTAGAATATTGAACAAATTTGAGTAATTAATCTTCATTTGCTTTTTTCCAGATACCTTCCTGTCTGTACAGTAATTGTAGATATAGCCTCTGTTCTATAATTCCCAGCTCAGGGACATTAACAGCATTCATATTCTTTCAAGCACACCTTCAGTAACAACACAGTAAATTTCACAATGTCACTTGGTGATGATAGGATAGTTCTTGTGTTGTAAACTCCTTTTTTAAAAACTATTTTTATAAGGCTTGTGTTTTGAGTTCGATGGGATCGCTCCTAGATTCCTGTTGTCCCTCAGCTTCTGGGGGATGAGCTCCTTTAAGAATAGCCAGTCTCTCTGAGAGACCTTTCATCCTGGGGAAGAGGACAAAATCATACAGCAGCGCTGCTATAGCACCTCCTAGCAGAGGACCTACCCAGTACACCTGCAAAGATAAAGAAATGATAACATTGAGAGACAAAATAGTATTAACTAATCCAAATTGAGCACTTTCCCTCAATCTTTTACTTTCCTAAAGTTGGTGACTGAGCTTAGGGTATGGTTCCGTAGGTGCGGACATCCGACCAATACCTCACCCAAGTGGCTATCTTTGTGTGTGAACCTAGACAATGATGGTCAGCAGGCTTTGTTGTACCATGGAAGCAGCAGAGGCCAGCCAGACCCTGTTCTCATCCAACATATGCACATGTACACTTTCCCGCAAGGGTCACTTGTAGTGATTAGGAGCTTCCTAGTCTGAGGATGCTCAGCACTGGCATGTAAAGTCTGTGTCATCGCATCAGTTGGGTAGAACAACAACTTACATTTATAGAGCACATTTAACACAGCAAAACGTCCCAAGGCGCTTAACGAATGATAATCAATAAAAACATTTTTGACACCAAACCACAGAAGGAGATATCAGGACAGGTGACCAAAAGCTTGGTCAAAGAGGTTGGTTTTAAGGAGCAGAAAGAGGTAGAGGGGTTTAGGGAGGGAATCTTAGGGGCCAAGGCAGCTGAAAGCACGGCTGCCAATGGTGGAGCGATTAAAATCGGGGGATGCGCAAGAAGCCAGAATTGAAGGAGCCCAGAGACCTCAGAGTTGTGGGGCTGAAGGAGATTACAGAGATAGGGAAGGGCGAGGCCATGGAGGGATTTGAAAACAAGGATGAGGATTTCAATTTTAAAATTAAACATTGAAAAGAAGTGGCTGTGAAAATCAGGACAATCCCTTATCCTTCCCTCACCCAAACAAAGTAAGATTTTCTCATCCCCAATGTCTGTTTGTTTCAGGATTGCTGAATGTTAATCTGTCGCCATTTCTACAGTAGCATCCATCTTTTTCACTGCTTTTAGAATTTTTTTTTAAGGTTAGTGAACAAATAAGGTTACTTTCTACCAGACTAACTTCAAGAGCACCTCTTAGTGCTCCAGTGAGACATTTCCATTTCTCATGATGGCCTTCCTTATGAATTCGCTAAATGAGATTGCTAATTTAATGACAATTTGTGCTGAATTATGGACAATTTTGCTTTTTAATTAAAACATAAATCCCTTTTTATAAGCTTGTAGCCCAGGAGGAGGCCATTTGGCCTTTTAAACTAGTCTTTCAGATTACTCGAGAATCAAGGGTATGCTTAAAAATACATGCTTTATTTAGAAGGGAAATAGCTTGCTTATAACTAGGATATAGAGACTTAATAGAACTTTTGAAGTTTCTGAACTGATGCATCCTCTAAACTGCAACATGGTATCGGGTGTTAACTTGCCCTTTTATTTAAAAAATGCTGCTAACATATATGGTGGCAGTAATTGGAGTAAAAATTCCTTTGGCGGGCATTACGAGGTACGAAGTTGGTTGGTAGAAAGATGATTTTTACTGCAAATTTGTTTGACCTTCTAAGGAAGAATGGGAAGCTCAGGTAACATGGTTAAGATAGCATTTTAGAACAGCTTTATATGTTAGCATAGTGACATTATAGATATAATACATTTAGAAACTGATAGAATGGAACTTTTAGTACAAGTATATTTTTTGAAGAGTTTAAGAAATGTGTGAAATAAAAAGAAAGACTTGCATTTCTATAGCGCCTTTCACGACCACCGGATGTCCCAAAGTACTTTTGGAGTGTAGTCACTGCTGTAATGTAGGAAATGCGGCAGGCAATTTGCGCACAGCAAGCTCCCACAAACAGCAATGTGATAATGACCAGATAATCTGACCAGATAATTCGACCATCATGTCCAGTGCTGAACAGATTTTATATAAAGATCCCACTTTTGAAACTCTCCACCAAAATCAAAAGGGTTACTTCGATTCACAAAACAGAAATTACTGACAACTTATGACCTTTAAAAGAGCTTCACAATCAAGTATAATAAGATCAGATTCAAACTGGGACAAAACTGCCTGAAATAAGTACCATGGGGGGAATTTTAGCCTAAAAAAAAACGGATGAGTTAGGGTCATATGGGAAGTTAAAGTGTTAAAAATCTGAATCCCGACCAGAAACCGCCTCCAACCCGCCCACTTTCGGTTTTTTGTGGGGGAGGGGGGTCATCTATTTAAATATTACAATAAGGCTGGAAGCCTCTGCTTTAACCTCCATTTTGAATTTAATTTTAGCTGGTCAGGTTTTGCAGGCCTCGTGAAACCCACCAGCTAAAGTAAGGCGAGGACTGCTGGATACAGGAGGTAAGTGCCTTTACACTTAGCTCCTGAATCCAGTGTCCTTGCCTAACCCAACACCCACGATCGGCGACCCACCCCCCCCAGGACTCTAATTCCCCCCCCCCCATGCTCCTCTGGCCCCCCGATCTGCTCCTCGGGCCGCTGATTGTTCCCTAACCAACCGCCACCCCCCCTGCTCCTCCGACCCCTGATCTTCACACGACCCACCTGATCCTCACCGTGCTGGTTCCGGCCCCTGATCTTCACCCGCCTTCCCCCCGATCCTTGTGCTGGTCCTGACCCCCCAAATCTTCAGCGACCCGACCCCCCTATCCCCTGTGCTGGTCCTGGCTCATGATCAATCTCCGAGGCCCCCCCGGTTCCGGATCCTCAGATACTTCCCCCCCCCCCCCCCATGCTGGTCCTGGCCCCCGATTTTCACCAGCCGCCCCCCGCCCCCCCCCCCCAATCCTCAGCGACGCCCCCCCAGCCCCAACACAATCCCTCCCTCCCTCCTCTCTGCAGCCTAATGCCGCAGGCGTACCCGCCTGGAGCCAGCCACCCTCTCAATCTCCCATGCAAATCAGGCCCTGCCGTTAAATTCAACAGGGCCTGCGAGAAACCCGTTTTCCCGACCGCTTCGGAGCCCCCCCCGGCTCCCAACCCGCCTTCCCCATTAAAATGCAGCCCCATGTCTCCATTGTAATAAACTTGAATTCATGGAGCTATATTTGAGGAGTAACAACAGAAAATGCTGGAAAAACTCAACAGGCCAGGCAACATCCGTGGAGAGAGAAATAGAGTCAACGTTTCGGGTCGAAACCCTTCTACAGAACTGAGAGAAAAGGCAGGAAATGAAACAAAAGGCAGTTTGGGGGCTGGGAAATGGGGGAGGGGATGAAAGAAGAGACATTAAGAGATATTCAAGGTGAGACGAGATGGTAATAGGACAGGTAAAGAAACAGACAATGGCTCTAGATGAAGTGTGAAATGCGCTGGCAGAGTGAGAGACAGCTGCCATGTATTTGAGGAGTCCTTGGTCATAGGTTAGAGTGATGGGTAACTTACTAGCTAACTTACAAAAATCCCCATAGTTCCTAACCTGGTGGATTCTGGTTAAGTAGTTGGTGTTTGGTGCATTTTAAAACAGCCTTTCATGTTTTCATTTTTTTAAGCAAGTGCTCTTTATTCAGCTGCCGACTGTATTTTAGTTGAATTCAGTTTGTTCTTACCCAGTGATTTCCAAAGTTTCTAGTGAGCACGGCTGGTGCAAAGGACCTGGCTGGGTTCATTCCACATCCTGTGTAATAGATCTAGAGAAAACAGAAGACAGTCTTGTATTATTCCATATGATTCCAATCAGTCATAATTTCAAACAAAAAAGTTTTTTAAATCAATTCATAAGAAAAAAAGGTGTTAATTACAACTCCTCACCATGTGACTATCAAGAGTCATGTGTTCAATTCCCTGTCATGATTTCAACAGTCAGTACTACACAAGAAAGTATGAAAGGAGAAAAGGCCATTTGCCAATCAAACCTAATTCTTCCAGTAGACCACGGGGTCTATTTTGGCTTTTGAGCGACCACCCATTCTGGCGGCAAAGTGGTCCCCTGTGATTTTGAGGCTCCGGCCTCATTTACATTAGCCAGGTGAGCTGCAGAGTGCCAAACTAGGCGTCCCATTCGGCAAAAGAAAACTGGCCGGAGCTGCCGGCAGCAAGATAAGTTGCGTGGGGGAGGGGTCCCAGGGCAGCAGAGGCCCAGATTATTTTTGAGGGCCCTGGAAGTACACTACTGCTCCTTCGAGGCCCACCAAAATAATTCAAGACCTATCTTTACTGGGCCTCTTCTCTTCCGTCACCTGTAGTACTTGTCGAAGCTTGCGCTGTGATGGCTCCAACCAGTTACTACCTGACATGAATCAGTCATTCATGAAGGAAAGACTTATGAAATAATACTGAGCGGCCTACGGGTGGCGCTGTCCAGGGAGAGTATAAATACTCGGGCACGGGCCCAGCTTGCGCAGGACATTCTTAACAGGAACTAGTGAAGGACACAGCTAGACCTCCATGTTGTAAAACAGTTGATTAAAGCTTTGTTTAACGCTTAGACCAAGTGCCTAGTAGTTTTCTTACGTCACTACCTAAAATGGAAATCGGGGCCCTACTTACGTGATAGGACTCCGATTTCTATATTAAAAGGGGCTTATCGGCGGAAACAGGCGGGCACTTTGGACACCTAGCGGTAGGCTCCTTTTACAATGGAGCCGGCCGCATCGCCGGTGTACTTTTTTTTGTGTGGACACTAAACCAAATAAACTGTAACTAAACTTAAAACATTAAATGAAACTTAACAACTTAAATTAAAATTTGGTTGCCGGGGGTGACGATGCACTCCAGTCCCTGTGGTGCCCACCGGTCGCGGAAGGCATCGAGCGTGCCGGCGGACACCGCGTGCTCCATCTCCAGGGCCACCCGGGCGCGAACGTGGCCATGGAAGAGAGGCGGGGCAGTCGGGCCAAACAACCCTCTCGACCGCCTGCTGCCCGGACCAGTTAATGGCCACTTTAGCCAGGCCCAGGAGCAGCATCACCGGTGCTAACGGGGTAGTAAGGCTACTGACCCCATTTTGAGGCCGTTACTGCTCCATTAACGGCAGGTAAAGCGAGTGGAAAATCAACCCTCATATCCCTTTTGCACTGTCATAGTCCCAAGCTTATTTATCATTCTGATGGTGTATAATCATGGGTAAAACTTCCAAAGTGACAGAATTGGGATTTGGATTGATACAGTAAAAATCAATTAAAACTGATCCCCTAAGAGGCCGACTCAGGTATAATAGCTACTTGGGTGCGGTACCTGTCTTTGCTTGATGTTCATTCGTGTGTACTTTCCAGCAGGAATTGCTGAATAGTGATCAAGAGCATGAACCCTGGGTAATTTATTTCCCCTTCCTGGTCCAGGGGGGTCTGACAGCCAATTTTAGCGCCTCAGTTGTACCGCAGCCAAGATCGGCTAACTCAGTACGCACAGGGGATCTTCTTGGTCTGTATGGCTCAGTACCACACCGAGCGTGGCATTTAGCAACTAAGGTGTTGGGAGAGTGCTCGTTCCCTTTTAGTCCAGAGCTCAGTATATCCTCCGCGTGTGACTCTGCTGTTACTTATTTTAAAATCGAGTCCTTTTGGTGAAGTTGAGGTCGAAATTTGCAGACTTACCCCGAAGAAGTGACCCACAGTGAGGGAAAAACCAATGATCACAGCTGCTGAGCCCATGAATCCATTTCTGCGAATGTCTGTTGTGGCAAAAATACAGAGAACGAACTGAAGAGTAAGGAAAATCTCCACAGCTGTAGCCTGGCCAGGACCCACTCCAGCATGCAGCTAAAGAATAAAAAGGAACATCACCAAGAGAAATGGAAAAACATAACAGACCAGAAATGAATATACTGTAATGGGGAATTTTACAGGTGTCTTAGAATACCTTTGCCTGCTGACAAAATCAATGCAGCACACAGACCCACAGGTACATAAAATTCTCCATCCACCCTATAGTTTGAAACCACAGGCACTTTAATATCTAGTGGATGTGACATGACAGAAAGGAGTGCACACTTTAGAAAAGAGTGGCTTAGTGAGGGGCCATTACTAGACGTGCCATTGCTTCAGGAGCCAGGCAATCAATGAATGAAATAACCCAATGAGTACAATCTGATCACTGGCGTCAAGCTCACTCAGATGTTTTTTTTGCCAATCTCCATCACATCCTCATTCCCGCCTCTTTGTGAATCAAACAGCCAAAAAACAGGAGCAAGCAACCTGTGTATTGGGCTGAGAATTTTCTTTGGTGAATTTTAGTGTTCATCAAGTTGAGGGATGTCGGTGCTGGATGGAGAATGGAACTGTTCCACTTTTGGAACTAGTGTCGGCATCAAACATCTGGATAAAACCAAAGCTCTCCCTACTTTGCCCCAACAGTATCCCTTAACCTTCAAGCTCAGAAGAGCACCGTGTAATACAACAATTGTATTTTTTTTTTCATTTTCCGTACACTACTTTTGCACGGCCTCTCTGAGTGAGAATGGCAACTTGTGCTAAATTAAGTGTAGTTTAGAGTTGTGGAACCATGTTCACATATGTGAGAAGTCACACAACACCAGGTTATAGTCCAACAGCTTTATTTGAAATCACAAGCTTTCGGAGCGCTGCTCCTTCGTCAGGTGAAGTGACGAAGTCACCTGACGAAGGAGCAGCGCTCCGAAAGCTTGTGATTTCAAATAAAGCTGTTGGACTATAACCTGGTGTTTTGTGACTTCTCACATTTGTCCACCCCAGTCCAACACCGGCATCTCCACATCATGTTCACATAGAACTGGGTTGAGACTGCCCATACTCGTTTCAAATAGGATCCTTGCAGCTAACAGGCTGCAATGAGTCACGATTTCAGGGAGAAGGAAGCTGTATTTGGGGTAAAAAGTTAAATAATTAAAAAGTAATGCTTTAACCTACCTCCCATCAGGAAGAGAGTTGAATTATGACCTCCTTCCACAACTGTCAAGAAAAATCTATGCCTGTGAACTCAACACTGGAATAATGTATTACATGATAAACTAGGATTTTCTTCAGCATATAAGAGACAACATCCTATAATTAAATCACAGCCACAATTAAATTTGGCCAAATATCTAAACTTTTGAAATCCTAGTCACCTCCTAATTACCATTTCCTCATATAGTCCAACAAAATATTTTTGAGGAAAAGTTGCTTTGTTTTCTAAGCATGCGCTAAAATTTCACAACACTTTTCCGCATCTGATATCATAGGTCCATCATATATCTAATTATCCTTCATTACAATGTGCCCACTCCTCATTCTCTTGTGCAGGCTACAATATACCTGTATAACATTTTAAGAATAGGAAATTAAACCAAAAAACACTATTATTGTTTGGAAAAACCAGATGGTCAAAAGATGAATCACTAAGGCATACATGGTTCTCATTCCACATGCACACTATGCTACAATGCATAAACAGTAACACTTATGCCTATCACAAGCTTACTGTACATGTATCATACAGCAATGTTATGCCATTTTTACAAGAAACACACACCCCATTTGTACATATGCTGTTTTCTTGGCTGATGTACACATCTGAGCTACCAGACATTTTGCAACCCATCATCAAGACAGTTTATCCTAACGCATGCTTTGCCATGGTGAGCATTTTTTTACAGCTCACGGAAGGAATCAATGCCAAGTTGAATTGGAGAATTGGAAATCCAAAGAGATCCAAATATATATGAAAATAAAGACTTACATTTTCCTAGTGCTTTATTATATCTCTCAAAAAAATCTCAAACTGCTTCACATACAGTGAATTACTTTGAAGTCCAGTGCTTGTTGTTATGCAAGCAAATGTGTACAGCAAGATCCCACAAACAACAATGTGATAAATGACCAGTTTAATCTGTTATTGGTAGAGTTGGTTGAGGGAGAATGTTGGATAGGAGGCGGGGAACTCCCTGCTCTTTGAATAGTGCCATGGGATCGTTAGCATCCACTTGAACCACCAGAACAGGTAGATGGGGCCTTGTTTAAGGATGAGTGAGACACTTAGGGCTCAGTAGTAAATATCTAGATTTGATTTACTTCAAACAATGTTGGCCTGAATGCAGCATGATAGTACACAGGCAGCGAAGCAAAGTGTCATTTCCCATGTTCTATCACAGCAGTTAATGTGTCTGCATAAAAGGGCAAAATACATTTTTTTTTGTAATGCTTGCGCCTACAGCTTGTAGCTAGAACTAAAAACTAAATAGTATTTTTGATGTGTTACTGTTATTACATTTTAACTTTTCAAATTTGGAGGTGTTTGGGAGAATTGTCCCATTCACGGTCATTAAATCTAGTGGGGATCCTAGAAGTTTGTTGCTGGACTATGTGTTTGATCCTTGGAAAAATGGATTTCAATTAATTTTCAGTGATCTTGTGGGAGGTGTCCAAATCCTAGTGATCTAGTGATGGATTATGCATCGGTTCCTATACAGCCTAGTGGTAAACTATGCAACTGAGCCCTGGCAGGCTGGTGGTGGATTTTGCATCTCGTCCTTGGTGGGCTAGTGGCCAATTGTACATTTAATCCTTGGCAAGCTAGTGACAGGCTATACATCCGAGCTCTGGCTAGCTGTTTTGAATTATGTCTTGATTGTTGGCACACTAGTAGTGAACTATGCGTCCAGTTCTTGGAAGACTAATGGTGGCTTGTGTGTCTGTGCTATCTGAAGCTTAGGCAGTCAGTTGAAGGAAGGGTAGTGGGTATCCATGTAAATCCTGAGGAGTAGAGAAGGGGAGAAGCTCCAGCCATTATTCTGGTAGCCAAGAAATACTCACACTAATTATTAGGATCAGTTTACAGTTTCAGTCCCTAAATATTCAAAGCTTAGGTCCACCAAAATCAAAACCTGAAAACATCTTGAATACTTATTCCTATGGTATATCAATGAAAGGTAACACTGAAAGATAATACCTGATGTGATTGAAGTGCTTTTTTTTTTAAAGAGACACTTGTATTTATCTAACGCCTTATCATGTCTTTCAGATATATCTCAAAGTGCTTCATATACAATAATGTATTCTGAAGTCAATTGACTTATTACGTAGGCAAATGCAGTAGCAATTTTGTACACAGCAAGATCCCACAAAGGACAATGAGATCAATGACCAATTAATCTATTTTTGGCAGTGTTTAGCGCACAACATGATCCCACAAACAGCAATGAAACCAATGACCATCTAGTCTGCTTTGCTGGTGTTTAGCGCACAGTAAAATCCCACAAACAGAAATGAGAGCAATAACTAGTTAATCCATTTTGGTGGTATTTTGCGCACAGCAAGATCCCACAAGCAGCAATGAGATCAGTGACCACCTCGTCTGCTTTGGTGGTATTTTGCGCACAGCAAGATCCCACAAACAACAATGAGATCAGTGACCACCTAGTCTGTTTTAGTGGTTTGCGCACAGCAAGATCTCACAAACAACAATGAGATCCGTGACCAACTCGTCTGCTTTGGTGGTATTTTGCGCACAGCAAGATCCCACAAACAACAATGAGATCAGTGACCACCTAGTCTGTTTTAGTGGTTTGCGCACAGCAAGATCCCACAAACAACAATGAGACCAGTGACCACCAAGTCTGTTTTAGTGGTTTGCGCACAGCAAGATCCCACAAGCAGCAATGAGATCAGTGACCACCTAGTCTGTTTCAGTGATTTGCGCACAGCAAGATCCCACAAACAACAATGAGATCAGTGACCACCTAGTCTCTTTTAGTGGTCTTTTGCGCACAGCAAGATCCCACAAGCAGCAATGAGATCAGTGACCACCTAGTCTGTTTTAGTGGTTTGCGCACAGCAAGATCCCACAAACAACAATGAGACCAGTGACCATCAAGTCTGTTTTATTGGTTTGCGCACAGCAAGATCCCACAAGCAGCAATGAGATCAGTGACCACCTAGTCTGTTTTAGTGGTTTGCGCACAGCAAGATCCCACAAACAACAATGAGACCAGTGACCATCAAGTCTGTTTTATTGGTTTGCGCACAGCAAGATCCCACAAGCAGCAATGAGATCAGTGACCACCTAGTCTGTTTTGAGTTTTGCACACAGCAACATCGCATAAACAGGAATGAGATCAGTGACCATTTAGTTTGCACACAACAAAATTCCACAAACACCAATGAGATCAGTGACCAGTCCTTCCTTCCTAGGTTTCTGGTGGTGTTGGTTGAGAGAGGAATGTTGACCAGATCACGGAGAACTCTACTCTTCAAATAGTGGCATGGGGTCTGTTAGTCTATATAATGTACATGTGCCGTAACTAACACTGAAACATACACTAGCCAGAGTTTTGCAAGGGAGTTGTTACTTTTTACCGAATGCGTCCACAATATGAATACACTGACCTGAATTACACACATTGCCCGTGTTTACCTTGACCCGGTCTTGTGTCAGAGACCCTGTTCATATTGTCGCCTTTATTCTGGGGTAAATCAAGTATAGATTCTAAAGGCGGTAGCTGCTAGCCAGTTATTTGTTTCTAACCAGTAAATATTGTTCTGGAGAAAGCAGCGACATCATGCCAGAACACTGAGAGTCAGTTTGCAGTGCCTACACACTTGCTTTGTGGCACTGCAAAGCGTGGACAAAATGTGGCTCTATTTGAAACGGCCTGAGCTTTTCCCAGGTTATTCCGGTCGCGATACCAGCATCTCGACAAACTGACCGAACCATGTAATTCGTGGTGTAAACCCTGGCAAAACATCTGCTTCCCGCATAATATCGTTTCGAGACTTGATACCAGACTAAGAGATTGGAGTCTTCACTCTGAACTGATATTGGGAGTGCTCAGAGCCACTGATATGAAAACTCAACGCTCTTACCTGTAGGTTTAATACCTGTCTGTTACATTAGAGGCGGGGGGGGGGGGCGGGATTTAGCTGTGACTGCTGGCATCTGTTCATCACGGCCATGTCGCTGAACTTTAATGGTCCTCGGGCTGCAGTACTCTAAGCCATGCAGACCCCAAAGCCATACCAGAATCACTGCAGCTAGCAATGCAAAGCGCACATTATATAGGGAGCTTGTGAACTCAAATCAGCCGTATCTCCAGAACGAACACGAATTCACAGCTGAGTGAAGCTTTGCTTTTGTCTCTTTTTTATCTTTATTTTCCATTTTGAACTCCAGCAATTTACAAGAACAACAAAAGTATACAAAATCGAAAGCACCACGTGCTCCCCGTCACACTTGCTATCTCAAGCAGAGTGGAGGTTTCATAAATCTTTGGATATATCTCCAGATATTTCTAAGACCCTGAAAATGTCCAGGCCATGCAGTGGTAGATTTAACCCACTAGGTCTTTATTTAAAATAAGATTCCTAAGTAATGTAACCGCATAGGATAAAAGTAACACTCCAAATAAAATCGCAAGTCAACAAATTCCATTATGTTGGATATGAATTGAAACAGAAATTAAGACTTCCCTTTAAAATGATTTATCGTTCGGAAAAGGGTATCTATCAAATTGATGGGGTGTTCTAAGGCTGTCATTTTGGATTATCCGAATAAATATTCATCTCAGTACCACTCAAAATAAGTCAGCCAACGTCTCAAAACACGCCAGATATTTAACTTACACGGTAAAACAACAATCACGAAGACTACTGTTACGAATGATTTCAGTAATAATGTTTAAAAAGCAAAGCGAGCATCGGGTCTACAGTTAAGGATGAACCCATTAAATACTGGCCACGTATTCTTTCCCTTTGTCACATTGGCCCATAGATAAAGGCTAGAGTTATACTGCATTCCATACAAACTCGATCCCTTGTGAGATAGTCTCATGGAAGGGGATCTCACAAGCCAGGTGTTTAATGTCGTTTCCGACGTTATACAGCTAGCTTTGTTTCGATGCACACCGACAACTATGGCAGACTAAAATGTGAACAGTAAGTGAAATTAAAGTCTAACCGAAGACAAAACGACAACCCTTCCATTAACCCCATGCTTCGCTTTACATTTCTCTCCATTTTCACCCTGTTGTTTACAGTACCTGACCTTTGACATTTTCAACGCTCAGTAAACCTCACTAAATTAAACAGCGTCGTCCAGTCTAGGAGCTCCACACAGAAATCCTGGACTCTTGTTCCTCGTTATATTTTTAATTAATCTTAAATTATGGCTGAATTCAGTGGTGTAAATAAACAGCTCTCGGAATCCATTGATAAATATGACTACATTTCAAAAATGGGGTGTTACTTCGAATTGGTTTGTCATCGTGTGGCATAAGATCGAAATCCAAAGGAATCAGATCTGCCCTTTGAGACAATTATTGCAGTGTTTTATAAGTTTTCAGGAAATGAGGAACTTTAACATTTGAAATGATATATTTACATTTTGTGGCTAAAACCTCTTATTTTATCTCGTTTCATGCCCAGCGGTGGGTAACCCCCCTCATTTTTCCCGGTTACCTCTGGATTCTAACGGTGGATGTTTAAATCCCAAAGTTTAGACTGACTCAGAATTCGGAAGCATCTTGAATAAATTCTCGAGAGTAAGTGCAGTTCCGGCTTTCTCTTAGTTCACCCTTTTGGTCCAGAGTTCACCACCTTCAAAAGTGTCTAAAATGCGGCGGTACTGTATTTACTGGCTGTTTGTGTACATTCATCGCTTTGACTCGCAGTAGACTAAACAAATACCCATTAAAAGTATAATAATCCCGGAGCAAGTTTCAGCACATTCTATCTCCGCTCTTTACATTACTATTTAAAAAAAGATTTTTACGTGTCGGTTTACTGGGCTTGTTCGCTCTGTTATATTTCACTGTCACTGCACTAATTCCTGCACCCACCTTTTTATTATATTTGCCGGAATATTACTCTGCGGTGCTTTGTTTATATTCCTATTCAAGTCAAATGTATTTCAAACGTCCTTACATATAATATTTCAAAAAAAGTTTTAACAGATTTCCAAATGCATTTTTCTTTCAAACATTAAGTTGTCAATTAGATAAAGTTTCATTTTACAACAGTTTTGTTTCGCTGTCTGTATAGATTTCCGATTAATCTATCCCATCATCCTTTTTAAAATGTGCTAGTTAATGTTATCTCAATCCATTCTCCAAGATATTTCACATCTCAAGCCCGTTATTTCAATAAAGGAAACTTTTAGAAGTTACATTTTCGGTCGCTACACGTTATATTTATTAACTGCCTCTTGTTACGATTCTTTTCACATTAATTTCTCAGGACATTTACCATTTTGCTCCCCACTTTAATATTTGTTTTCAAAGTAAGGTTTTAGTTTGTACAAATTCATATATTAACTTTTTTCTCTCTCTCCTCATAAGTGCATGTTTACCAACATATTTACCGTGTTGAGCCCCAGGTTGCCCCGTACCGCGGGAGGGGTGACCCCATACAGCACAGCTGCCCCCGCTACTGCCCCCAGGAGCTGAGCTGCGATGTACATTACACAGCGGAACATGCTCAGCTGCGCCCCTAGCAGGTAGGCGAAGGTAACGGCCGGGTTGAGGTGCGCCCCGCTGACATGTCCAACCGCCTGTACCAAAGCAGCCAGGACAAAGCCAAACCCCAGAGAAACCAGCAGCACGTTCACGGGGCCCGGAGACCATCGCATGGTAAAGCCCAGTCCAAAAAACACGAAGAGCATGGTGGCAAAAAACTCTGCAAAGACTGCCCTCCAAAAGGAGATGGATTTCAGCTCCCACATCATTCCCGATCTTCCAAAGAGCAGACTATTAAAAAATAACAGAAAACAAAAAAAAAGTGATGAAATTGTCTCCTGGCTCCTCAAACGTTTCCCCAAATTTAATTGCACAGAATGAAGTATTTATAGGGGACTCTGAATCTGACAACATTATCTGGGGGAGGGACCTGTCCAGTTTGTCACTGCATTTAACTGTTTCATCCCAGGACACTGGGCATATTCCAATGATTTCCATTTCCAACATCCTCGGTCTGCAATCGACTATAAACTTGGTAACTATGTTAAAATACGAGAACAATTAGGAAGGCAACCAGGAGCTACGAAATGAAGTTATCAAATGTAAAAAGAAATAGTATTCTACAGACACAAATAACAAAAGGACAACTAAGATAGGGATAGGGCCACTAAGGGATGCACAAGATAAACTCACAGGTAATGACAGTGAAATGGCAAAAATAT
This sequence comes from Somniosus microcephalus, assembly GCF_052327205.1. Classification (NCBI taxonomy): domain Eukaryota; kingdom Metazoa; phylum Chordata; class Chondrichthyes; order Squaliformes; family Somniosidae; genus Somniosus; species Somniosus microcephalus. The sequence continues at coordinate 29,611,421 of NC_141019.1, read as the reverse complement.
TGAATAATTGCTTTGCCTCAGTGTTTACCAAGGAGATTAAAAGAGATCAAAAAGGATACCAATACATTTCAGATATAAAAGAAGAAGATAATTGATAAACTAGACAAAGTTAAAGAGGATAAAGCCCCTGGATTGCATCCACGCATACTAAAAGAAGCTAGGGAAGAGATAGAAGAGGCACTATATATATATATATATATATATTATATACACACAACAAAAAAGGAATAGTACCAGAAGACTGGTGGACAGCTAATGTTATTCCTATATTCAAAAAGGAAGATCGAACAAGTCCAGAGAACTATAGACCAGTTAGTTTAATGTTGGTGGTAGGAAAGATATTGGCATTTTTATTCAAAGATAATAGAAAAACATCTAGAAACCGAGAATATAATAAAGAATAGTTAGCACGGATTTCAAAAGGGAATGTCATGCTTGACAAACCTTATTGAATTCTTTGAGGAAGTAACAAAGAGTAGACAAGGGTAATGCAGTGGATGTAATATATATGGACTTTCAAAGGCCTTTGATAAGGTTCTGCATGGTAGACTCATGAGTAAGGTCAGAGCATGTGGAATTAGGGGACATGCAGCATAATGGATCGCAAGCTGGCTACAAAACAGAAAACAGGGAGTAGGGGTTAAAGGTATTTACTCAGACTGGTGGGAAGTGGTGTTCCACAGGGATCGGTGCTGGGACCACTGTTGTTCACCATTTACATAAATTATTTGAACTCAGGAATCAGAAGTACTATATCAAAATTTGCGGACATCACCAAATTAGGTGGTATAGTTAATGCTGAGGAAGACTGCAACAAAATACAAGAATACGTTAACAAATTTGCAGAATGGGTGTGTAAATGGCAAATTAATTTCAATATAGATAAATATCAGGTGGTACATTTTCGTAGGAGGAGTAAGGAGGCCACATACTCCTTGGAAAATAGGACTCTAAATGGGGTAGAAGCACAAAGGGGTTCCGATTCACATTAAAAGTAGCAACAAAGCCATAAAATGCAAACATAGCCTGGAATACATTTCTGGAAGAATAGAAATCAAAGGCAGAGAAGCTATATTAAATTATATAAAACCTTGGTTAGACCACACTTACAGCACTATGCACAGTTCCGGTCTCCATTTTGCAAGATATAGAGGCACTGGAGAAGGTGCACAAAAGATTTTCAAGGATGATACGAGAACTGAGTGGTTCTAACAATCAGGAAAGATTGAACAGGCTGGGCCTCTTTTTTTCTAGAAAAGAGAAGGCAGAGGGGTGACCTGATAGAGGTCTTTACAATTATGAAGGGGTTTGATAGGGTAGAGGTAGAGAAGATGTTTCCACTTCTGGGGGAGTCCAAAACTAGGGGCAATGAATATACAATAGTGACTAATAAATCCAATAAGGAATTGAGAAATGAATTGGGGTGAAGTTCTCTACATATACTTCACCCTGAGCTCTGTTACATAATCCTCTGTATATACTGAGGTGTGAACAAGTGGATATTTATGGACACAATTCTTGTTCTTTTAATATTCTCACTTGTAGCAACACACCTTTTATTGCTGTAGAGCATCGCTTTGTGTAAAGCCTCCAATATGTCTAAAGATACATTGAAAGCAACTGAAATCGGTTCCTCTAAACCTATTGTAGTTTGGACCAGTGATTTGCTTGCGGTTGCTGATCGATCAAAAAAATGCCGAATGACACGAAGTTTCAGCGTCGAAAAATGTAAATGAACAAAACTGCATCGTAATGACCGACGCTGTGAAGGGAGAGGGAGATGTCAATCAACCAGCCAACGTGGTAAATCCGAGCTGTGCGCGCCTTTGCTGGCAGGGTTAATACTGTGACGTGTTAGGAGAGGTGGGCGGGGCTTTGCTCACATACACAGTTACATAACAATTGGAAACTTTTCTGGTTAATGCTGCCGTTGTCCTGGAGGATTTAGTAGGATTTGATACATTAGTCCAGAAAAAGTAATTTCATTTTCTGGAGTTCCAACCGTACACATTTCGAAACCATAGATTTGAGAGCGTGTATATAACCGAGTATTTGTATATTAGGGTAATTGTGAACACAAAGTAGTGTAAGCCTAATCTGAACAGGAGTACTGTGTGTATTAGTGTGACTGAACATAAGCCTTGAAAGTGTATGTATGTCGAGGCAGGGTTTTTAGAAGACTTTCAGAAGGCTTTCGATAAGGTCCTGCATAAGAGATTAGCGTGCAAAGTTAAAGCACATGGGATTGGGGGTAAGGTACTGACTTGGACAGAGAACTGGTTGGCAGACAGGAAGCAAAGAGTTGGAATAAACGGATCTTTTTCCGAGTGGCAGGCAGTGACTAGTGGGGTACCACAGGGATCGGTGCTAGGGCCCCAGCTATTCACAATATATATTTATGATCTAGACGAGGGAACGAGATGTAATATCTCCAAGTTTGCAGACGACACAAAGCTGGGTGGGCGTGTGTGCTGTGAGGAGGATGCAGAGAAACTCCAGTAGAAAGCAGGGACAGGGTACTGAATTTGGATGATCAGCCATGATCGCATTGAATGGCGGAGCAGGCTCGAGGGGCCGAATGGCCTACTCCTGCTCCTATCTTCTATGTTTCTATGTATGTACAAAATACAGTATTGCTGTGCACATTACATTCAGGGGAGTACCTGAGATAATCGTACACATTACATAAGAACATAAGCAATAGGAGCAGGAGTCGGTCATTTGGCCCTTCAAGCCTGCTCCACCATTCAACAAGATCATGGCTGATCTTCTATCTCAACTCCACCTTCTCGCACTATCCCCATATCCCCTAATTCCCTTTGTTCCCAAAAATGTATCGACCTGTCTTGAATATACTCAACGACTGAGCCTCCACAGCTCTCTGGGGTAGAGATTCACCACCCTTTGAGTGAAGAAATTTCCCCTCATCTCAGGTCAACCCCTTATTGCGAGACTGTGACCCCGCGTTCTAGATTCCCCAGCCAGGGGAAACATTTTCCCAGCATTAACCCTGTCAAACCCCTTAAGAATTTTACATGTTTCAATGAGATTACCTCTCATTCTTCTAAACTCTAAGGAATATAGGCCTAGTCTACTCAATCTCTCCTCATAGGACAATCTCCTCATCCCAGGAACCAGTCCAGTGAACCTTCGCTGCACTCCCTCTAAGACAAGTATGTCTTTCCTTAGGTAAGGAGACCAGAACTCTACACAGTGCTCCAGGTGTGGCCTCACCAATGCCCTGTATAATTGTAGTAAGACTTCTTTACTCTTATACTCTAATCGCTTTGTAACAAAAGCTAACATACCATTTCCTTTCCTAATTGCTTGCTGTACCTGCTTGTTAACTTTCTGTGATTCATGTACAAGGACACCCAGGTCCCTCTGAATGTAGACATTTCCCAGTCTCTCACCATTCAAAAAATATTCTGCTTTTTTGTTTTTCCTACCAAAGTGGATAACTTCACACTTCCCCACATTGTATTCCATTTGCCATGTTCCTACCCACTCAGTCAACCTGTCTATATCTCTCTGCAGCCTCTTTGCGTCCTCCTCACAGCTTACTTTTCCACCTAACTTTGTATCAACAACAAACTTGGATACGTTACACTCAGTCCCTTCCTCTAAGTCATCAATATAGATTGTAAATAGCTGAGGCCCAAGCACTGATCCTTGCGGTACCCTGCTAGTTATAGTCTGCCAACCTGAAAAAGTCCCGCTTATTCCTGCTCTCTGTTTTCTGTCCATTAACCAATCCTCAATCCATGCTAATATATTACTCCCAATCCCATGAGCCCTAATTTTGTGTAACAACCTCTTGTGTGGCACCTTATCGAATGCTTTTTGAAAATCCAAATACACGGCATCTACTGGTTCTCCCTTATCCATCCAACTGGTTACGTCTTCAAAAAACTCTTAACAGATTTGTCAAACACGATTTCCCTTTCATAAAACCATGTTGACTCTGCCTAATCATATTACGATTTTCTAAGTGCCCTGTTACCACGTCCCTAATAATGGATTCTAGCATTTTGCCGACTACTGATGTCAGGCTAACTGGCCTTTAGTACCCCATTTTTTCTCTTCCTCCTTTCTTAAATAGCAGGGTTATGTTTGCTACCTTCCAATCCTTGGGGACTGTTATAGAATCTAGGGAATTCTGGAAGATTAATACCAGTGCATCCACTATCTCTGCAGCCTCTTTTAAAACTCTAGGATGCAGGTCGTCAGGTCCAGGGGATTTGTCGGCACTTAGTCCCATTAATTTCTCCAGTACTACGTCTTTACTTATACTGATTTCTTGAAGTTCCTCATTCACTCTGGACCCTTTGTTCCCCATTATTTCCGGAATTTTTTTGTGTCTTCTACCGTGAAGACAGATACAAAGTATTTGTTTAATGTCTCTGCCATTTCCTTATTGCCCATTATAATTTCTCCTGTCGCTGCCTCCAATGGGCCCATGTTTACTTTCACTAATCTCTTCCTATTTACATACCTATAGAAATGTTTACAATCTGTTTTTATGTCTCTTGCTAATTTACTCTTTTTTCTCTCTCCTTATCAATTTCTTGGTCCCCCTTTGCTGAATTCTAAAATCCTCCCAATCTTCAGGCTTACTACTCTTTTTGGCAACATTATAAGCCTCTTCCTTTGATCTAATACTATCTTTAACTTCTCTTGTTAGCCATGGTTGGACCACTTTACCTGTGGGGTTTTTCTTCCTTAAAGGAATGCATATTTGCTGTAAATTATGTATTAATTCTTTAAATGCTAGCCATTGCTTGTCTACCGTCATACCATTTAATGTAGTTTCCCAATCTACCTTAGCCAACTCGCCCCTCATACCTACGTAGTTTGCTTTAGATTGAAGACCCTAGTTTCGGATTTAACTAAATCACTTTCAAACTCAATATAAAATTCTATCATATTATGGTCACTCTTCCCTAAAGGCCCCTTTACTACAAGGTTATTAAATCCCTTTCTCATTGCACAATTACTAGATCTAAAATAGCCTGTTCTAGTTGGTTCCTCAACATACTGATCTAGAAAACTATCTTGCATACATTCCATGAATTCGTCCTCCACACTATTACTGCAAATTTGGTTTGCCCAGTCTATATGTAGATTAAAGTCTCCCATGATTACTTTATTACCCTTGTTACATGCGCCTCTAATTTCCTGATTTATACTCTGCCCTGCATTACAACTACTGTTTGGGGGTCTATGAACAACTCCCACCAATGTTTTCTGCCCCTTGCTGTTTCTTAGCTCCACCCAAACTGATTCTACTTCTTGATTTTCGGGACTAAGATTCTTTCTCTCTACTGTCTTTATCCCATCCTTTAATGGCCCAGAAATTCGTCTCTCCACGGGTGAGTACGCACGGGATGCACGCATGCGCGGGAAACCGGCACTTCCGATCCTCTGAACGAAGGGGTTCAGAGGTCGAGGCTGCGCGTGCACTTTGAACTCAAGTTTTTTTTGCAGGTTTTCACGCGAGGTTAAGCCTGCAGGATTTACACATTTAAAAAGCAGGCGTAAGGCCTGCTTTTTACAAGGTAAGTGGTCAATTAATTAAAATTAAAACATTTTTTCCACAGGTTTATTATTTTTAAATACTTTAAAGCAAGGTAAGTTTATTTTTAGCCCTTTTTTTTATAAAATTATTTTTTTTTAAAATTTAAATTATTGTTTAAAATAGTTATTTAATGTAATTTGTAGTTTATTGAAAAAGTGTGATGTTTTTAAAAAATGTATTTGAAGTTTAATGCTATTTTGAAGCCCGTAGTATTCATAAGTTTAGACAGGTCTTCCTGTCAATCTTATGAATGGGCTTTATCCCTCCTCCGATTGGCTGCCCATGGCTCACGTGATCCCAGGGGACGCATCGCACTAACTACGCCCCTGGGACACGCAAGCACAGCGCGCCGGCAGCTGGGCCAGGCCCCGGAGCGGAATTCCACAGGGCCCTACAGCTCAACTGCCGGCGCGCAAGGTAAGTGCAGGTCGGGGGCTTGCACCCGCGGGAAGCCCCCAACCCGAATTTCTGGACCATTATCAGGACTACCCCTCCTCCTTTTCCATTTTGCCTATCTCTTCTAAAAGTTAAGTATCCTGGAATATTTATTTCCCAACCTTGGTCACTTTGCAATTATGGCTCCGTAATGGCTATTAGATCAAACCTATTAATTTCTATTTGCGCTATTAATTCATCTATTTTGTTGCGAATGCTTTGTGCATTCAGATATCGTGCCTTTAGCTTTGACTATTTGCTATTTTTCCCTGATGTCACCTCAGTCACTGATGCCTTATTACCTTTGTTACTCTCTCTGTCCCTTCCTGACCCACTCTGCTTATTTTTACCCAAAACTCTACTCTGCTCTAGAGCCTTGACATTTCTCTCACTGCTTTTAAATTTACTCTTTCCTGAATCCTCCCAATCCCCACTTCATTAGTTTAAAGCCCTGTCTACTGCCCTAGTTATTCCGTTCACTGGGACACTGCTCCCAGCCCGGTTTAAGTGGAGCCTGCCCCAATGGAACAGCTCCCTCTTTCCCTAGTACTGGTGCCAGTGCCCCATAAACTGAAACCCCTTCCTCCCACACCACTCTGAGCCACGCATTTAAACCTCTAATCTGTTTGTCCCTGTGCCAATTTGCACGTGGCTCGGGTAACAATCCAGAGATTATTACCTTTGAGGTTCTGCTTTTTAATTTGGATCCTAGCTCCTCAAACTCCCTCAACAGAACCTCATTCCTAGTTCTACCTATGGCATTGGTTCCTACATGGACCACGACAACTGGATCCTCCCCCTCCCACTCAAAGTTTTTCACCAGCCCGGAGGAGATGTCCTTGGAACACAACCTTCGGAACTCTCGGTCGCGGCTGCAGAGAACAGTATCTATTCCACTGACTATACTGTCCCCTACCACAACTACATTCCCTTTCACTCCCCCTACTTGAATGTCCTCCTGCACCATGGTGCCATGGTAAGTTTGCTCATCCACCCTGCAGTTTTTGTTCTCATCTACACAGTTAGTAAGTACCTCATACCTGTTGTCATAGACGAGGGCTGAGGCTCCTCCATCACTACATCCTGGGTCCCCCTACCTTCCTGACTCACAGTCACACCCTCCTGTCCCTGACCATTGACAAACTCTAAAGTACGACTTAATCTAAGGGGTCTGATTGTCTCCTGGAACAAAGTGTCCAGGTAACTCTCCCCCTCCCTGATGCCCCGCAATGTCTACACTTCGTACAACTCTGAGCCAAAGTTCCTCCAGCTGCAGACACAGGGAGTCCGGAAATAACAGTGGACATTACATTCAGGGGAGTCCGGAAATAACAGTGGACATTACATTCAGGGGAGTCCGGAAATAACAGTGGACATTACATTCAGGGGAGTACCTGAAATAACAGTGCACATTACATTCAGGGGAGTACCTGAAATAACAGTGGACATTACATTCAGGGGAGTCCGGAAATAACAGTGGACATTACATTCAGGGGAGTACCTGAAATAACAGTGGACATTACATTCAGAGGAGTACCTGAAATAACAGTACACATTACATTCAGGGGAGTACCTGAAATAACAGTGGACATTACATTCAGGGGAGTACCTGAAATAACAGTGCACATTACATTCAGGGGAGTACCTGAAATAACAGTGGACATTACATTCAGGGGAGTCCGGAAATAACAGTGGACATTACATTCAGGGGAGTACCTGAAATAACAGTGGACATTACATTCAGGGGAGTACCTGAAATAACAGTACACATTACATTCAGGGGAGTACCTGAAATAACAGTGGACATTACATTCAGGGGAGTACCTGAAATAACAGTACACATTACATTCAGGGGAGTACCTGAAATAACAGTGCACATTACATTCAGGGGAGTACCTGAAATAACAGTGCACATTACATTCAGGGGAGTACCTGAAATAACAGTGGACATTACATTCAGGGGAGTCCGGAAATAACAGTGGACATTACATTCAGGGGAGTACCTGAAATAACAGTGGACATTACATTCAGGGGAGTACCTGAAATAACAGTACACATTACATTCAGGGGAGTACCTGAAATAACAGTGGACATTACATTCAGGGGAGTCCGGAAATAACAGTGGACATTACATTCAGGGGAGTATCTGAAATAACAGTACACATTACATTCAGGGGAGTACCTGAAATAACAGTGGACATTACATTCAGGGGAGTCCGGAAATAACAGTGGACATTACATTCAGGGGAGTACCTGAAATAACAGTACACATTACATTCAGGGGAGCACCTGAAATAACAGTGGACATTACATTCAGGGGAGTCCGGAAATAACAGTGGACATTACATTCAGGGGAGTCCGGAAATAACAGTGCACATTACATTCAGGGGAGTACCTGAAATAACAGTGGACATTACATTCAGGGGAGTACCTGAAATAACAGTGGACATTACATTCAGGGGAGTACCTGAAATAACAGTACACATTACATTCAGGGGAGTACCTGAAATAACAGTGGACATTACATTCAGGGGAGTCCGGAAATAACAGTGGACATTACATTCAGGGGAGTACCTGAAATAACAGTGCACATTACATTCAGGGGAGCACCTGAAATAACAGTGGACATTACATTCAGGGGAGTCCGGAAATAACAGTGGACATTACATTCAGGGGAGTCCGGAAATAACAGTGCACATTACATTCAGGGGAGTCCGGAAATAACAGTGGACATTACATTCAGGGGAGGACCTGAAATAACAGTGGACATTACATTCAGGGGAGTACCTGAAATAACAGTGGACATTACATTCAGGGGAGTACCTGAAATAACAGTGGACATTACATTCAGGGGAGTCCGGAAATAACAGTGGACATTACATTCAGGGGAGGACCTGAAATAACAGTGGACATTACATTCAGGGGAGTACCTGAAATAACAGTGGACATTACATTCAGGGGAGGACCTGAAATAACAGTGGACATTACATTCAGGGGAGTACCTGAAATAACAGTGGACATTACATTCAGGGGAGTACCTGAAATAACAGTGGACATTACATTCAAGGGAGTACCTGAAATAACAGTGGACATTACATTCAGAGGAGTACCTGAAATAACAGTGGACATTACATTCAGGGGTGTATCTGAAATAACAGTGGACATTACATTCATGGGGTGTATCTGAAATAACAGTACACATTACATTCAGGGGAGTACCTGAAATAACAGTGGACATTACATTCAGGGGAGTACCTGAAATAACAGTGGACATTACATTCAGGGGAGTACCTGAAATAACAGTACACATTACATTCAGGGGAGTACCTGAAATAACAGGACACATTACATTCAGGGGAGTACCTGAAATAACAGTGGACATTACATTCAGGGGAGTACCTGAAATAACAGTGGACATTACATTCAAGGGAGTACCTGAAATAACAGTGGACATTACATTCAGGGGAGTACCTGAAATAAAAGTGCACATTACATTCAGGGGAGTACCTGAAATAACAGTGCACATTACATTCAGGGGAGTACCTGAAATAACAGTGGACATTACATTCAGGGGAGTACCTGAAATAACAGTACACATTACATTCAGGGGAGTACCTGAAATAACAGTGGACATTACATTCAGGGGAGTACCTGAAATAACAGTACACATTACATTCAGGGGAGTACCTGAAATAACAGTACACATTACATTCAGGGGAGTACCTGTAATAACAGTGGACATTACATTCAGGGGAGTACCTGAAATAACAGTGGACATTACATTCAAGGGAGTACCTGAAATAACAGTACACATTACATTCAGGGGAGTACCTGAAATAACAGTACACATTACATTCAGGGGAGTACCTGAAATAACAGTGGACATTACATTCAGGGGAGTACCTGAAATAACAGTGGACATTACATTCAGGGGAGTACCTGAAATAACAGTGGACATTACATTCAGAGGAGTACCTGAAATAACAGTGGACATTACATTCAGGGGAGTACCTGAAATAACAGTGGACATTACATTCAGGGGAGTACCTGAAATAACAGTGGACATTACATTCAGGGGAGTACCTGAAATAACAGTGGACATTACATTCAAGGGAGTACCTGAAATAACAGTGGACATTACATTCAGGGGAGTACCTGAAATAACAGTGCACATTACATTCAGGGGAGTACCTGAAATAACAGTGGACATTACATTCAGGGGAGTACCTGAAATAACAGTGGACATTACATTCAGGGGAGTACCTGAAATAACAGTGCACATTACATTCAAGGGAGTACCTGAAATAACAGTGGACATTACATTCAGGGGAGTACCTGAAATAACAGTGCACATTACATTCAGGGGAGTAGCTGAAATAACAGTGGACATTACATTCAGGGGAGTACCTGAAATAACAGTGGACATTACATTCAGGGGAGTACCTGAAATAACAGTGGACATTACATTCAAGGGAGTACCTGAAATAACAGTGGACATTACATTCAGAGGAGTACCTGAAATAACAGTGGACATTACATTCAGAGGAGTACCTGAAATAACAGTGGACATCACATTCAGGGGAGTAGCTGAAATAACAGTGGACATTACATTCAGGGGAGTACCTGAAATAACAGTACACATTACATTCAGGGGAGTACCTGAAATAACAGGACACATTACATTCAGGGGAGTACCTGAAATAACAGTGGACATTACATTCAGGGGAGTAGCTGAAATAACAGTGGACATTACATTCAGGGGAGTACCTGAAATAACAGTACACATTACATTCAGGGGAGTACCTGAAATAACAGGACACATTACATTCAGGGGAGTACCTGAAATAACAGTGGACATTACATTCAGGGGAGTACCTAAAATAACAGTGGACATTACATTCAGGGGAGTACCTGAAATAACAGTGGACATCACATTCAGGGGAGTACCTGAAATAACAGTACACATCACGGTGTGGAGATGCCGGTGTTGGACTGGGGTGGACAAATGTAAGAAATCACACAACACCAGGTTATAGTCCAACAGCTTTATTTGAAATCACAAGCTTTCGGAGCACTGCTCCTTCGTCAGGTGAAGTGGAGAGATGCATAAAAACACATCTTATCTGGTCAGAGAATAATGTCAGATGTTTACAGGTAATCTTTCAAACTGCCATTTATCACACCTCAGCAGAGAGATAATCACATTCAGGGGAGTACCTGAAATAACAGTACACATTACATTCAGGGGAGTACCTGAAATAACAGTGGACATTACATTCAGAGAAGTACCTGAAATAACAGTGGACATTACTGTGGTGTATGTAACCTGTTCCACCTTAAGAGAACTTAAGCCTGTTCCACCTTAAGAGATGTACTACTTTCTCTGGCTGCTGTATACGTAATACCGGTGGTGACCACCAGTATATAAGCACTGTGTAGTAATATTGTATTTAGTATAGTCCTGACCTCCAACCAGTAAAGACCTGTTGAACTTTAATCTTGTAGTCTGTGTTAGTAATTACAACTAGAACACACAGACTTAACAGTGGCGACGAGTCCGATTCTTACCCTGCGGCAGTTTATATCCACGGCGGCTTCGTCCACAGAACGGACGTCGAAGAGAGGCTTCCACCCTCATCACCCTGCTGGAAGACACGTCGCGCGGCAGACATCGAGAAACCAGAGTGCAGAAGACATCCTGAACTCGAAGCCTCCATCAGCGGCTGTCAGCTATCTTCTTTCTACCTCGGTGGTGGGTAAGCCGGGCAGCGACGCGACCAGAAAGTCGGCCGCGTTGGCTGTACAGACGGGGAGGGAAGACGGAGGAATAAGGGCGGTGAGATCGATCGCGACCGGAGATAAGGGCCGGGCCACATTCGGGCCGAAAGGCGCAGTGCGGGGACATCGATCGCGGCTGGTGATAAGGGCCGGGCCGCATTCGGGCTAAAAAGGCGCAGCGTCTGGGGCAACTGAAGGCGCGAGAGCCGCGGTGAAGCGGAGACAGCGTCGGGGGACGGGTGAAGACCGCCAAGCGCGGGAAAACCGCCATTTTGTAGGCGGAGGACGAAGACAAGAGCGGGAAGCCGCCATCTTGGATAAAAATAAAAATAAATTAAATTGCAACGATGCCTAAACATGGGAACATTAATACCTTTGATAGCGACATCGAAGATTGGGCCATGTATGTAGAACGCATACAAAATTATTGTAAAGGAAATAAAATCCCAGATGAAGAGAAAGCACTAACATTATTAAACTTAATGGGTGCGAAGACATACGGGCAATTGAAACACCTTTTATCACCAGATGAACCGGCGGATAAGACGTTCGAGGAGATTGTTACTGTCCTGAAAAATCATCTAAACCCCACGCCGCTGATGCTAGCGGAACGATTTAAATTTTACAGCAGAAGGCAGCTGAAGGATGAAAGCAATGCTGAATATTTAATGGAATTGCGTAAGCTAGCAAAGTACTGTCAGTTTGGAACGAGACTGACAGAGGCGCTACGAGATAAATTTGTGTGTGGTTTATTAAAAGAAGATACACAAAAGCGACTGCTCGAGGAGAATGAGCTGACGCTTGAGAAAGCGGTCACTATGGCAGCAGCACACGAAGCCGCAGCGAGAGGCACGGCAGTAATGCAGCTACGGTCACCGGAACTCAGTACAAATAAATTGGGTTTGAGTACTGTAAAATGTTATCGTTGTGGAAAGACAACGCACGATCAGAACCAGTGTTGGTTTAAAAACCAAGAATGCAGAACGTGTGGCAGGCTTGGCCACATAGCTAAAGTATGCCGGTCAGGAAAGAAGACCAGCAACAAAAAGTCACCGCAAGGGAAATACATAAAGGTACACAAGGTGACAAAGAACAGTTCGACCGAACAGAAGTCAGATTCAGACGCTAGCAGTAATGAACTGGGTAGCTTAAGAGTACACAACGTTAGTAAGGATGCAGATCTCCAGACAATTTGGGTCACCCTTCAGATAGCAGGAGTCCAAGTAAAGATGGAATTGGACACTGGATCGGCTTTGACGGTCATGAATAAGAAAGATTACAAAAGGTTATTCCAACATATTCCCCTACGGGATACGGAGATTATATTGAAAACATACACGGGGCAAAGAGTGTACCCCATCGGAAAGATAGAGGTAAAAGTGGTCCACAAGGGCGAAGAAAGCCAAGTAATGGACTTATATGTGCTACCTGAAGGAGGTCCACCACTACTGGGACGGGAGTGGATTAGGAAAATGAATATGGACTGGCACTCCTTGAAGGCACTAACGGTAGATTCCGGGGAAACAGATGTCAAACCTAAACGATTGTCCAAAATATTGGATGATGCTAAAGAGGTGTTCCAGCAGGGACTGGGAACACTGAGAGGAATTACGGCAAACATCAAGATTGATGAACATGCACACCCAAAATTTTTTAAAGCCAGACCGGTACCCTATGCAATACGACCTACTGTAGAAGTGGAACTGGAAGCGCTAGAATGTTCAGGTGTACTGTCTAAGGTAGATTGGAGTGAGTGGGCTACGCCCATTGTTCCCGTTATGAAACGTCCTTCGAGCAACAAGCCAGGAGAACCAGGGAAGGTTCGCATCTGTGGAGATTTCAAAATCACCGTTAATCCGGTGCTTCACATGGTGCAGTATCCACTTCCGCGGATTGAGGATATTTTTGCTTCGTTGTCTGGCGGGAAACACTTCACCAAGATAGACCTGGCGCAGGCGTACTTGCAGATGGAGGTTGAAGAAGAGTCACGCCAATACCTCACGATCAACACGCATCGAGGTTTGTACCGGTACAATAGGCTGGCTTTTGGAGTGGCATCGGCTCCAGCAATTTGGCAGAGGGCCATGGAGCAGGTATTACAGGGAATTCCAGGCACACAATGTTACCTGGACGATATTCTGATTACAGGTGATGGTGATGAAGAACACCTCGCAAACTTGGAACTGGTGCTCAACAGACTGAAAGAGTATGGACTTAGAGTTAATCGGCAGAAATGTGAGTTCTTCCAGAAGCGGATCTCGTACTGTGGTCATGTCATTGACCTGGAGGGGCTTCATAAGTCTCCTGACAAGATAGAGGCAGTTGTAAAGGCTCCCGCTCCGGATAATGTCTCTCAGTTGAGGTCGTTTCTAGGATTGATTAACTATTACCATAAATTTCTACCAAATCTATCCACGGTACTGCACCCGCTAAATGCTCTTTTACAGAAGGGGGTACCATGGGAATGGAGCGAAAACTGTAAGAAGGCATTTCGCAAAAGCAAAGAATTGATCACCTCAGAGGAAGTGTTGGCTCACTTCAACCCGACACTGCCTATTCGGTTGGCTTGTGATGTTTCTCCATATGGTATTGGGGCAGTACTCTCACACAAGTTGCCAAATGGCACGGAAAGGCCAGTCGCGTTTGCATCCAGATCATTGACCTCCGCTGAGCGCAACTATGCGCAGATCGATAGGGAGGCTCTCAGCCTTGTATGGGGAGTGAAGAAGTTTAATCATTACCTGCAGGGCCAAAAATTCACACTTCTGACAGACCATCAGCCGTTGGTATCCATTTTTAACCCTAAGAAGGGTGTTTCAGTGATGACAGCACAGCGTCTCCAGAGATGGTCCCTTTTCCTAGGGGCACATCAATATCAAATAGAATTCAAAGGTACGAAGCAGCATGGCAATGCTGATGGGCTGTCGCGCCTGCCACTACCTGAAGAAGAAGAAACGACGAAAGTTGACCCTGTTGAGTTATTTCATTCAACCATCATCGAGTGTTTACCAGTCACCAATGCAAGTATTGAAAGAGAAACCAGGAACGACCCGACACTGTCCAGAGTCTACGAGGTGACAGTGAAAGGATGGGCAACACGTGGTAATCCTCTGTTACCGGCATTCTCGGCAAGGCGAGACCAGCTGTCCGTCTGCCATGGTACCTTGATGTACGGGACAAGAGTGATTATTCCTCCCAAGTTAAGGGAAAGAGTTCTAAAAGAACTGCATGAAGGTCATCTGGGGGGAGTTAAGATGAAAAGTCTTGCTAGGGCTTATGTATGGTGGCTGGGTATTGACCAACAGATAGAGGAGTTGACGAAAAGCTGCGCTGGGTGCCAAAAAGTGCAAAATGCACCTCCGATCGCACCACTACACCCATGGGAATGGCCTTCAGCCCCATGGCAACGCGTACATATTGACTTTGCTGGTCCATTCATGGACTCCATGTTCCTAATTGCGGTGGACGCACATTCCAAATGGCCAGAAGTGATCAAGATGAATACCACTACTTCAGAAAAGACAATTGCGGTGTTAAGAACAATATTCGCAAGGAACGGATTGCCAGAACAGATCTGTTCGGACAATGGACCACAGTTCGTGTCGGAAGAATTCCAAAAATTCTTAAAGAAGAATGGGGTGAAACATTATACCTCTGCCCCATATCATCCGGCGACAAACGGGTTGGCCGAGAGATTTGTCCAAACATTCAAAAAGGCAATAAAGGCCATGAACGATGATCAGATTCCGCTACAGCACAAGGTGGACAATTTCCTAATGGCATATCGAAACGCCGCTCATGCAGTGACTAACCAAAGTCCTGCCATGATGTTTTATAACAGGAGGTTGCGGTCCAGGTTGGACTTGTTAAAACCAAATGTGCGGAGGGAAGTGGAAAACAAACAGTTCCGGCATATTAATAACAAGTCCACTCGAAGTTTCGACGTAGGACAACCAGTGTTGGCAAGGGGCTATGGAAACGAAAAATGGCAGTCCGGAACAATTCGGGCCAGACAAGGACCTCTGATGTACACAGTAGATATTGGTAACAATGTGATAAGGCGTCATGCGGATCAACTGGTAGAATCGAGAGCAAGGGTCGAACCCATGGTTGCGACAGAGACAACTGTGGAAGACGTTAATGAACCTGAAGCATCTACCTCGGCAGGGAATGTACCTGATGATGATAACACCCAATGCATGGGAGACCAACTAGAGGAGTCACCTCAGCAACAGGAATCAGAGACCACTGAAAGGCGTTATCCAAACCGAATCAGAAGGCCTCCTGAGAGACTGAACCTTTGAACTGTTTATACCTGAAGTTATATATGTTATTATGTTATGTTAAATGGGGATATGACTGTTAAGCTAAAAAGGGAGGATTGTGGTGTATGTAACCTGTTCCACCTTAAGAGAACTTAAGCCTGTTCCACCTTAAGAGATGTACTACTTTCTCTGGCTGCTGTATACGTAATACCGGTGGTGACCACCGGTATATAAGCACTGTGTAGTAATATTGTATTTAGTATAGTCCTGACCTCCAACCAGTAAAGACCTGTTGAACTTTAATCTTGTAGTCTGTGTTAGTAATTACAACTAGAACACACAGACTTAACAATTACATTCAGGGGAGTACCTGAAATAACAGTGGACATTACATTCAGGAGAGTACCTGAAATAATAGTGGACATTACATTCAGGGGAGTACCTGAAATAACAGTACACATTACATTCAGGGGAGTACCTGAAATAACAGTGGACATGACATTCAGAGGAGTATCTGAAATAACAGTACACATTACATTCAGGGGAGTATCTGAAATAACAGTGGACATTATATTCAGGGGAGTATCTGAAATAACAGTGGACATTACATTTAGGGGAGTATCTGAAATAACAGTGGACATTACATGCAGGGGAGTACCTGAAATAACAGTACACATTACATTCAGGGGAGTATCTGAAATAACAGTACACATTACATTCAGGGGAGTACCTGAAATAACAGTGGACATTACATTCAGGGGAGTATCTGAAATAACAGTACACATTACATTCAGGGGAGTATCTGAAATAACAGTACACATTACATTCAGGGGAGTACCTGAAATAACAGTGGACATTACATTCAGGGGAGTATCTGAAATAACAGTACACATTACATTCAGGAGAGTACCTGAAATAATAGTGGACATTACATTCAGGGGAGTACCTGAAATAACAGTACACATTACATTCAGGGGAGTACCTGAAATAACAGTGGACATGACATTCAGAGGAGTATCTGAAATAACAGTACACATTACATTCAGGGGAGTATCTGAAATAACAGTGGACATTATATTCAGGGGAGTATCTGAAATAACAGTGGACATTACATTTAGGGGAGTATCTGAAATAACAGTGGACATTACATGCAGGGGAGTACCTGAAATAACAGTACACATTACATTCAGGGGAGTATCTGAAATAACAGTACACATTACATTCAGGGGAGTACCTGAAATAACAGTGGACATTACATTCAGGGGAGTATCTGAAATAACAGTACACATTACATTCAGGGGAGTATCTGAAATAACAGTACACATTACATTCAGGGGAGTACCTGAAATAACAGTGGACATTACATTCAGGGGAGTATCTGAAATAACAGTACACATTACATTCAGGGGAGTATCTGAAATAACAGTGGACATTATATTCAGGGGAGTATCTGAAATAACAGTACACATTACATTCAGGGGAGTACCTGAAATAACAGTGGACATTACATTCAGAGGAGTACCTGAAATAACAGTGGACATTATATTCAGGGGAGTATCTGAAATAACAGTGGATATTACATTCAGAGGAGTACCTGAAATAACAGTGGACATTATATTCAGGGGAGTACCTGAAATAACAGTGGACATTACATTCAGGGGAGTACCTGAAATAACAGTGGACATTACATTCAGGGGAGTACCTGAAATAACAGTGGACATTACATTCAGGGGAGTACCTGAAATAACAGTGGACATTACATTCAGGGGAGTACCTGAAATAACAGTGGACATTACATTCAGGGGAGTATCTGAAATAACAGTGGACATTACATCATGGGGAGTACCTGAAATAACAGTGCACATTACATTCAGGGGAGTACCTGAAATAACAGTGGACATTACATTCAGGGGAGTACCTGAAATAACAGTGGACATTACATTCAGGGGAGTACCTGAAATAACAGTGGACATTACATTCAGGGGAGTGCCTGAAATAACAGTGGACATTACATCATGGGGAGTACTTGAAATAACAGTGGACATTACATTCAGGGGAGTACCTGAAATAACAGTGGACATTACATTCAGGGGAGTACCTGAAATAACAGTGGACATTACATTCAGGGGAGTGCCTGAAATAACAGTGGACATTACATCATGGGGAGTACTTGAAATAACAGTGGACATTACATTCAGGGGAGTATCTGAAATAACAGTGGACATTACATTCAGGGGAGTACCTGAAATAACAGTGGACATTATATTCAGAGGAGTACCTGAAATAACAGTGCACATTACATTCAGGGGAGTGCCTGAAATAACAGTAGACATTACATTCAGGGGAGCGCCTGAAATAACAGTGGACATTACAATCAGGGGAGTACCTGAAATAACAGTGGACATTACATTCAGGGGAGTACCTGAAATAACAGTGGACATTACATTCAGGAGAGTGCCTGAAATAACAGTGCACCTTACATTCAGGGGAGTACCTGAAATAACAGTGGACATTACAGTTTGGGTGGAGGTAAGGAATAATAAGGGGAAAAAACACTAGTGGGCGTAGTCTATAGGCCTCCGAACAGTGGCAACTCTGTTGGACGGAGTATCAATCAGGAAATAGTTGAGGCTTGTAATAAGGGAACATCTATAATTATGGGGGATTTAAACTATCATATTAATTGGACAAATCAAATTGGGCAGGGCTGCCTTGAGGATGAGTTCATTGAGTGTATTAGGGATGGGTTTCTTGAGCAGTATGTAACTGAACCGACCAGGGGGCAAGCAACCTTCGATCTGGTCCTGTGTAACGAGGCAGGATTAATTAAAAATGTCCTAGTAAAGGATCCCCTTGGAATGAGTGACCATAACATGGTTGAATTCCATATTCAATTAGAGGGTGAGAAGGTTGGATCTCAAACAAGCGTGCTAAGCTTGAATAAAGGAGTCTATGAAGGTATGAGAGCGGAATTGAGTAGCGTGGATTGGGAAAATAGATTAAAGGGTAAGACGATACATGATCAGTGGTGTACATTTAAGGAGTTATTTTACAACTTCCAAAAAAAATATATTCCACTGAGAAGAAAAGGGTGTAAAAGAAAAGACAGCCATCCGTGGCTAAATAAAGAAATTAAGGATAGTATTCGACTAAAAACAAGGGCATATAAGGTAGCCAAATCTAGTGGGAGGATAGAGGATTGGGAAAACTTTAAAAGACAGCAAAAAATAACAAAAAGATTGATTAAGAAAGGGAAGATAGATTATGAAAGTAAATTAGCAAAAAATATAAAAACAGATAGTAAGAGTTTTTATAGTTATATAAAAAGAAAAAGGGTGGCTAAAGTAAATGTTGGTCCCTTAGAGGATGAGACCGGGAAATTAATGGTGGGAAATATGGAGATGGCAAAAACACTGAATGAATATTTTATATCAGTCTTTACAGTAGAAGACACTAAGAATATCCCAACACTGGACAAACAGGGGGCTAAAGGGGGGGAGGAGCTAAACACGATCAAAATCACTAAGGAAGTGGTACTCGGTAAAATAATGGGACTCAAGGCGGATAAATCACCTGGACCTGATGGCTTACATCCTAGGGTCTTGAGGGAAGTGGCGGTAGGGATTGTGGATGCATTGGTAATAATTTTCCAAAACTCCCTGGACTCGGCAAAGGTCCCGGCAGACTGGAAAACTGCTAATGTAACACCCTTATTTAAAAAGGGCAGTAGACAGAAGGCTGGAAACTATAGACCGGTTAGCCTAACATCTGTGGTAGGTAAAATTTTGGAGTCCATTATTAAGGAGACAGTAACAGGACATTTGGATAATCATAATTTAATAGGACAAAGTCAGCATGGTTTTATGAAGGGGAAGTCATGTTTGACAAATTTGCTGGAGTTCTTTGAGGAAGTAACATATAGGGTGGATAAAGGGGAACCAGTGGACGTAGTGTATTTAGACTTCCAAAAGGCATTTGCCAAGGTGCCACACAAAAGATTATTGCTTAAGATAAAAAATCACGGGATTGGGGGTAGTATTCTGGCATGGATAGAGGATTGGCTATCTAACAGAAGGCAGAGAGTTGGGATAAATGGTTCATTCTCAGACTGGCAATCAGTAACTAGTGGTGTTCCGCAGGGGTCAGTGCTGGGTCCCCAACTCTTTACAATCTATATTAACGATTTGGAGGAGGGGACCGAGTGTAACATATCAAAGTTTGCAGATGATACTAAGATGGGAGGGAAAGTAGTGAGTGAGGAGGACATAAAAAACCGGCAAGGGGACATAGACAGGCTAAGTAAGTGGGCAGACATTTGGCAGATGGAATACAATACTGGAAAGTGTGAGGTTATGCACTTTGGCAGGAAAAATCGTAGAGCAAGTTATTATCTTAATGGCAAGAAACTGGAAAGTACTGAAGTACAAAGGGATCTGGGGGTCCTGGTGCACGAAACTCAAAAGGTTAGTATGCAGGTGCAGCAAGTGATTAAGAAGGCCAATGGAATGTTGGCTTTCATTGCTAGGGGGGTAGAATATAAAAATAGGGAGGTATTGCTTCAGTTGTACAAGGTATTGGTGAGACCGCACCTGGAATACTGCGTACAGTTTTGGTGTCCATACTTAAGAAAGGACATACTTGCTCTCGAGTCAGTACAAAGAAGGTTCACTCGGTTAATCCCGGGGATGAGGGGATGGACATATGAGGAGAGGTTGAGTAGATTGGGACTCTACTCATTGGAGTTCAGAAGAATGAGAGGCGATCTTATTGAAACATGTAAGATTGTGAAGGGGTTGGATCGGGTGAATGCGGGGAGGATGTTCCCGATGATGGGTGAAACTAGAACTAGGGGGCATAGTCTTAGAATAAGGGGCTGCTCTTTCAAAACTGAGATGAGGAGGAACTACTTCACTCAGAGGGTGGTAGGTCCATGGAATATGCTGCCCCAAAAAGCTGTAGAAGCTACATCATTACATAAATTTAAAACAGAAATAGACAGTTTCCTAGAAGTAAAGGGAATTAAGGGTTACGGGGAGCGGGCAGGAATTTGGACATGAGTCTAGGTTCGGATCGGTCATGGCCCTGTGGGTAGCGGAGCGGGCCCAGGGGCCGTGTAGCCTGATCCTGCTCCTATTTCGTGTGCCTATTTCTGTTAGATTCAGGTGATGGTTCTGTGATGGTGGATTGGCGGTTAGGATCAGATCAGCCATGATCTTATTGAATGGCGGAGCAGGCTCGAGGGGCCGATTGGCCTACTCCTGCTCCTATTTCTTATGTTCTTATGTTCTTACATTCAGGGGAGTACCTGAAATAACAGTGCACATTACATTCAGGGGAGTACCTGAAATAACAGTGGACATTACATTCAGGGGAGTGCCTGAAATAACAGTGGATATTACATTCAGGGGAGTATCTGAAATAACAGTGGACATTACATTCAGGGGAGTAGCTGAAATAACAGTGGACATTACATTCAGGGGAGTACCTGAAATAACAGAAAACATTACATTCAGGGGAGTACCTGAAATAACAGTGGACATTACATTCAGGGGAGTACCTGAAATAACAGAAAACATTACATTCAGGGGAGTACCTGAAATAACAGTGG
This sequence comes from Somniosus microcephalus, assembly GCF_052327205.1. NCBI lineage: Eukaryota > Metazoa > Chordata > Chondrichthyes > Squaliformes > Somniosidae > Somniosus > Somniosus microcephalus. Next base: position 29,589,757 of record NC_141019.1, on the reverse strand, counting down.
ACATTACATTCAGGGGAGTATCTGAAATAACAGTACACATTACATTCAGGGGAGTACCTGAAATAACAGTGGACATTACATTCAGGGGAGTACCTGAAATAACAGTGGACATTATATTCAGGGGAGCACCTGAAATAACAGTGGACATTACATTCAGGGGAGCACCTGAAATAACAGTAGACATTATATTCAGGGGAGTACCTGAAATAACAGTGGACATTACATTCAGGGGAGTACATGAAATAACAGTGGACATTACATTCAGAGGAGTACATGAAATAACAGTACACATTACATTCAGGGGAGTACCTGAAATAACAGTGGACATTACATTCAGGGGACTACCTGAAATAACAGTGGACATTACATTCAGGGGAGTACCTGAAATAACAGTGGACATTACATTCAGAGGAGTACCTGAAATAACAGTGGACATTACATTCAGGGGAGTACCTGAAATAACAGTGGACATTACATTCAGGGGAGTACCTGAAATAACAGTACACATTACATTCAGGGGAGTACCTGTAATAACAGTGGACATTACATTCAGAGGAGTACCTGAAATAACAGTGCACATTACATTCAGGGGAGTCCCTGAAATAACTGGACATTACATTCAGGGGAGTACATGAAATAACAGTGGACATTACATTCAGTGGAGTACCTGAAATAACAGTGGACATTACATTCAGGGGAGTATCTGAAATAACAGTGGACATTACATTCAGGGGAGTACCTGAAATAACAGTGGACATTACATTCAGGGGTGTAGCTGAAATAACAGTGGACATTACATTCAGAGGAGTACCTGAAATAACAGTGGACATTACATTCAGGGGAGTATCTGAAATAACAGTGGACATTACATTCAGGGGAGTACCTGAAATAACAGTGGACATTACATTCAGGGGTGTAGCTGAAATAACAATGCACATAAGACATAGGAGCAGGAGTAGGTCATTTGGTCGCTCGAGCCTGCTCCGCCATTCAATAACCTCATGGCTGATCTGATCTTGGCCTCAACTCCACTTCCCTGCCCGCTCCCCATAACCTTTGACTCCCTTATCGTTCAAAAATATGTCTATCTCCACCTTAAATATATTCAATGACCCAGCCTCCACAGCTCTCTGGGGAATAGAATACCAAAGATTCACGACCCTCTGAGAGAAGAAATTTCTCCTCATTTCCGATTTAAAAGGGCGACCCCTTTATTCTGAAACTATACCCCCTAGTTCTAGATTCCCCCACGAGGGGAAACATCATCTCTGCATCTACCCTGTTGAGCCCCTTCAGAATCTTATATGTTTCAATAAGATCACTTCTCATTCTTCTAAACTACAATGAGTATAGGCCCAACCTGCTCAACCTTTCTTCATAAGACAACCCCTTCATCTCCAGAATCAACCTGGTGAACCTTCCCTGAACTGCCTCCAATGCAAGTATATCCTTCCTTAAATAAGGAGACCAAAACTGTACGCAGTACTCCAGGTGTGGTCTCACCAACACCCTGTACAGTTGTAACAGGACTTCCCTACTTTTATACTCCATTCCCTTTGCAATAAATGCCAACACTCCATTTGCCTTCCTAATTACTTGCTGTACCTAAATGCTAACTTATTGTGATTCATGTACAAGGACCCCCAGATCCCTCTGTACCTCAGAATTTTGTAATCTCTCCCCCATTTAAATAATAATTTGCTTTTTTATTTTTCCTACCAAAGTGGATAACCTTGCATTTTTCCACATTAAACTCCATCTGCCAGATTGTTGCCCACTCACTTAGCCTATCTATATTCTTTTGGAGATTCTTTGCGTCCTCCACACAATTTGCTTTCCCACATATTTTTGTATCATCAGCAAATTTGGCTATATTACACTCAGTCCCTTCATCCAAGTCATTAATATAGATTGTAAATAGTTGAGGCCCCAGCACTAATCCCTGCAGCACCCCACTAGTTACAGTTTGACAAGTTACAGTTTGCCAACCCATTTATCCCGACTTTCTGTTTTCTGTGAGTTAGCCAATCCTCTATCCATGCTAATATATTACCCCCAACCCCGTGAGCTCTTGTGTAGTAACCTTTTATGTGGCACTTTATTGAATGCATTCTGGAAATCCAAATACACTACATCTACTGGTTCCCCTTTATCCACCCTGCTCGCTACATCCTCAAAGAACTCCAGCAAATTTGTCAAACATGATTTCCCTTTCATAAAACCATGCTGACTCTGCTTGACTATATTATGATTTTCTAAATGTCCTGCTATCACTTCCTTAATGATGGACTCCAGCATTTTCCCAATGATAACTGTTAGGCTAACTGGTTGACAGTTGCCTGCTTTCTGTCTCCCTCCTTTCTTAAATAGGGATGTTGCATTTGCGGTTTTCCAGTCCGCTGGGACCTCTCTAGAATCCAGGGAATTTTGGTTGATTACAACCAATGCATCCACTATCTCTGCAGCCACCTCTTTTAAGACTCTAGGATGCACGCCATCGGGTCCAGGGGACTTGTCCACCTTTAGTCCCATTAGTTTGCCAAGTACTTTCTCTCTAGTGATAGTGATTGTTTTATATCACCCCCATCTCAATAGCCCCTTGATTATCCATTATTGGGATGATTTTAGTGTCTTATACTGTGAAGACCGATACAAAAGATTTATTCAAGGTCTCTGCCATTTCCCTGTTTCCCATTATTAATTCCCCAGACTCATCCTCTAGGGGACCAATGTTTACTTTAGCTACTCTCTTCCTTTTTATATACCTGTAGAAGCTCTTACTGTCTGTTTTTATAATTCTTGCTAGCTTACTCTCATAAGCATCTTCTCTCTCTTTATCATTTTTTTTAGTCGTCCGTTGCTGGTTTTAAAAAATTTCCCAATCCTCTGGCCTTTCACTATTCTTTGCAACATTGTATGCTTTTGTTTTCAATTTGATACCATCCTTTACTTCCTTAGTTAGCCACAGATGGTTCATCCTTCTCTTAGAGTCTTTCTTTCTCACTGGAATATATCTTTGCTGAGAGTTATGAAATATCTCCTTAAATGTTTGTCACTGCTTTTCTACAGTCTTACCCTGTAATATATTTTCCCAGTCCACTTTAACCAAGTCTGCCTTCATACCTTTGTAATTACTTTTGTTTAAGTTCAGGACACTAGTTTGAGACCTAGCTTTCTCACCCTCAAACTGAATTTGAAATTCTACCATGCTATGATCGTTCTTCCCAAGAGGATCCTTCACTTCAAGATCATTAATTAATCCAGCCTCGTTACACATTATCAGATCTAAAATAGACTTTTCCCTGGTTGGTTCCACTACATATTGTTCCAAGAAACCATCCCGCATACACTCAAAGAATTCTTCCTCAAGTCTACCTTTGCCAATTTGCTTTGTCCAATCAATATGAAGATTAAAATCTCCCATAATTATAGCCGTATCTTTCTTACAAGCCTCTATTATTTCTTGATTTATTCTCTGTCCTACAGTGTGGCTACTGTTTGGGGCCTGTAGACCACTCCCACCAGTGACTTCTTACCCTTATTATTTCTTATCTCCGCCCAAACTGATTCTACGTCTTGATCTTCATGGCCAATATCATTTCTCATTACTGCACTGATCTCATCCCTTATTAACGGAGCTACAGAACCTCCTTTTCCTTTCTGCCTATCCTTACGAAATGGCAAATACCCCTGAATATTCAGTTCCCAGCCTTGGTCACCTTGCAACCACGTCTCTGTAATGGCTATCATTTCATACCCGTTTATTTCTATTTGTGCTGTCAACTCATCTATCTTGTTATGAATGCTGCGTGCTTTCAGATATAGAGCTTTTAATTTTGTCTTTTTACCATTTTTCCCTACTCTGACCCCTCTTTCTGATGCACTCTTATGTGTATATGCTCTGTCCCTTCCTGTCACACTCTGGTTATCATTACCCCTATCGCTACCCTGCACTCTTGCCTTCTCATTTTTCTTTGACTTTTTAAATTTCTGCTCAGCAGATCCCTCCCCTCCACTATTTAGTTTAAAGCCCTATCTACAGCCCTAGTTATTCGATTCGCCAGGACACTGGTCCCAGGCTGGTTCAAATGAAGCCCGTTCCAACAGAACAGCTCCTTCTTATCCCAGTACTGGTGCCAGTGTCCCAGGAATCGAAACCCATTTCTCCCACACCAATCTTTAAGTCACTCATTCATCTCTCTGATATTATTTACTCTATGCCAATTTGCACGTGGTTCAGGTAGTAATCCTGGGATTATTACCTTTGTGGTTCTGCTTTTTAATTTAGCCCCTAGCTGCTCATACTCCCTCAGCAGAACCTTTGTCTTTGTCCTACCTATGTCGTTGGTACCTACATGGACCACGACAACTGGATCTTTCCCCTCCCACTCCAAGTTCCTCTCCAGCCCAGAGGAGATGTCCTTTACCCTGGCACTGGGCAGGCAACACAGCCTTCGGGACTCACGCTCTTGGCTGCAGAGAACAGTATCTATCCCCCTAACTATACTGTCCCTTACCACTACCACATTTCTTTTTGCTCCCTCCACTTGAATGGCTCCCTGTACCATGGTGCTGTGGTCAGTTTACTCATCCTCATTGCAGTCCTTGCTCTCGCCCACACAGAGAGTAAGAACCTCGTAACTGTTGGACAAGAGCAAGGGCTGAGGCTCCTCCACCACTACCTCCTGGTTCCCCATACCTGCCTCGCTCATAGTCACACCCACCTGTCCCTGACCACGGACCAAATTTGAATGAATTAATCTAAGGGGTGTGACTGCCTCCTGGAACACAGCATCCAGGTAACTCTCCCCCTCCCTGATGTGTCGCAGTGTTTGAAGCTCAGACTCCAGCTCATCAACACGGAGCCGATGTTCCTCGAGCAACCAACACTTACTGCAAATGTGGTCACTGTGGACCTCAATGGTGTCCACCAGCTCCCATATGTTGCAGCAGTAACACATCGCCTGCCCTGCCATCTCTAATGTATTTGCATAATTAAATGTATAAGTTTTGAACGTTTAGTTTTTAATCCCGGCTCTTAATTTAAACCAATGCCCAAGAAAAGAGAGAAATACTGACCAACCAATCACTTCCCTGCTTTCCTGTGACATCAATCCTTGTTTTTGTTGTCAGGTCCACTGCCTCTGCTCTCGGGCCTTCCTCTGCCGCGCTGTTTATTGGCTCCGCCTCCGCTCTTGCTCAGATCCACTACCTCTGCCTTTTCCCTGTGATGTCACCTTTTACTTTTCTCCGAATGCGGTTGGGGAGTTTCACAGAACCGAACTCCCGCTGGTTCTCTATCCCCTCTCGTGCAGATTTTTAACTCCTGCTCTCCTGGAGGATGACAAAGATAGAAAAAGAAGAAAGGAGCACTTCACTCCCCTCCTCACCAAACTCCCTTACTCACCAAACTTTCATGTTTACTCTCTGTTCCAAGCTGCACGCGTGACAAACTGCTTTCTAGCCTTCCTTATTCATACTACTGAGATTTATGAGACACCTCTCTGGTAGTTGCAGATCCAGACCAGATAGACCAGTTAATTAAGTAACTAGCCCCACCCACTCTCCAGCACAGAGCTTGCTTTGCCCTGCCCAAGCCTGGGAGAAACTTAAAACTTAAAAACAGTGGCCTAGAAATTGAGTGGGGTTAGCGCCCAATTAGAGGCGCTAGAGGGCCTTGCGCCGGAATTATAGCCGCTTCGGAAATTGATTTGGGCCCTACCATCGGCGTTAGCCGGTAGCGCTGCGCCGGCACCGATGACGTCATCGGTGTGCGCAGCGTCCCGGTTGCCGTGGTAACGCGGCCGGACGCCGAAATTCAGTTGCGGCCGCCTCGCCCGTGGCAGCCGCAACCAACGATTTTTCAAAAGTTTCTTGCTGGACTTAGCGCCGGCGCATTAAGGTGGCGCGGCGGCCGGCCGCTTTCCCGGCGGCCGCCTGCCCGCACCTCCCTCCCCGGACTCCTCCACCACCCCCCCGCGGCACAGATGTGTGTGGGCCTCGAGCCCGGCACTTCTCCGAGGTGCCGGGCTCATTTTTCGTGCGATTCCACCGGCCAGCGGTCGGCTGCAGGCAGCTCCTCCTTAACAGAAGGAGGAGGCCTGCAGTACCCCAGCCTGCCGCACCGCATCGGGTGCCGCAGCGGGGGATTAGCGCCGCAATCCTGCATTCAGCACCCATTGCGAGGCGCTGACACCCTCCATTAGCGCCTGCAGCCGTCTGGGCGCGGCGCAGCTGAATTTTTGGCGGGTGCAGCGGCAATTAACGCTGGCGCTAAATTTCGGGCGCTACAGCCCTGGCGGAGGCAAACTCAATTTCTAGGCCAGTAAATTTAAGTTAAATGCTAATTGCAAGCACACAAGACTAGATTTTATTTTTAAAAAGATTAACCCTTAAAATTCATTCCCTTACTCACCAAACTCGCACGTTTACATTCTGTTCCAAGCTGCACTCCGTGACCATTTCATTCAGGGGAGTACCTGAAATAACAGTGGACATTACATTCAGGAGAGTACTTGAAATAACAGTTGACATTACATTCAGGGGAGTACCTGAAATAACAGTGCACATTACATTCAGGAGAGTACCTCAAATAACAGTGGACATTACATTCAGGGTAGCCCTGAAATAACAGTACACCTTACATTCAGGAGAGTACCTGAAATAACAGTGCACTGAGTGCAGCGAGCCCAGAGTGAACAACTGGGAGTTTGGTAAGTGTGGGAGTTTTAAGTGTTAATCTCTTTTAAAATCTAGTGTTAATTGCTAGTAGCTCTTAAGTAAGATCAACTGTTTAAGTTAAAATTTAACCTTTAAATGTGTAAGTTTCTTCAGGCTTAAGCAGAGACAAACAAGGAAGCTCTCCTGCTAGAGAGCTGCTGTAGTTAGTTAATTAGCTAACTAGATTAAACTGGTTCCTGAAACAGTAGCAGAGCAGTGCTGACTCATCTGAGTCACAAACAGTATAAACACAGGGGCCTGTGAGTGCAGCCAGCACAGAGTGAACAACTGGGAATTTGGTAAGTGTGAGAGTTTGGTGAAGTGGAGGAAGGAGGTGCTTGCTTTTCTAACTTCTCCCGCAGAGCGGCGGCAGACCTGAGCGGGAGCAGACCGAGGCCTGAGAGCGGAAATAAAAGCAGCAGCAGACCTGCATCAACGAGAAAACGGCAGTGTGACGTCACAGGTAAGGCAGGTAAGTGATTGGTAGTGACTGTGGGCTAAGTTTTAAGTTAACATATAACATATAACTAAATTTAAAAAACTAAACTTAATTTAGTTTAATAAACTAAACAAGGTAAATTTGATTAACACTAAACTAATTAATTAAATAAATACAATAGTGGGAGAACAGGAGATGTGTTGCTGCTGCAATATGTGGGAGCTTGTGGACATTTTTGTCCAGGGTGAGTACATCTGCAGTAAGTGTCTGCGGCTCGAGGAACTTCGGCTCCGAGTTGAGGAGCTGGAGTCTGAGCTGCAGACATTGCGAGACATCAGGGAGGGAGAAAGTTACCTGGACCTTTTGCTCCAGGAGGCAGCCACACCCCTTAGATTAAATACTTTAGAATTGACAAGTGGTCAGCGACAGGAGGGTGTGACTGCGAGTGAGGCAGATACGGGGATCCAGGAGGTCGTATTGCAGGAGCCTCAGTCCCTGCACATGTCCAATAGATTCGAAGTTCTTGCAACCCTTGTGGAGCAGTGCGGAGACTGCAGGGAGGACGAGCAAACTGACCACGGCACCGTGGTACAGAAAGCCGTTCAAGTGGGGGGTGTGAAAAGGAAGGTGGTTGTAGTAGGTGACAGTATAGTTAGGGAGATAGACACTGTTCTCTGCAGCCAGGAGCGTGAGTCCCGAAGGCTATGTTGCCTACCCAGTGCCAGGGTAAAGGACATCTCCTCTGGGCTGGAGAAGAACTTTGAGTGGGAGGGGGAGGATCCAGTTGTCGTGGTCCACGTAGGTACCAACGACATAGGTAGGACAAAGAAAGAGGTTCTGCTGAGAGAGTTTGAGCAGCTAGGGACTAAATTAAACAGCAGAACCACAAAGGTCATAATCTCTGGATTATTACTGGAGCCACAAGCAAATTGGCATAGGGTCAATAGGATCAGGGAGATGAATGCGTGGCTCAAAGATTGGTGTGGGAGAAGTGGATTTAGATTCGTGGGGCACTGGCACCAGTCCTGGGGAAAGAGAGAGCTGTTCCGTTGGGACAGACTACACCTGAACCATGCTGGGACCAGAGTTCTAGCGAATCGAATAACTAGGGAGATAGGTAGGGCTTTAAACTAAATAAGGCGGGGGGGGGGGTCCCGGTGGAGAGAAATCTAGAATGCTAAAGAGAAAAAGACAAGGAAGCAGTGCAGGAAAGTGATTGGGGTAAGGATAACCAGATTGTGTCAGGAAGGGACAGAGCGTACAAACAAAGGAGTGCACTAACAAATAGGGTCCGGGTAAGAAAAAATGGTAATAAGACAAATAGGGCCATAGAACAGAAAAATGTTAAGATGTCTAAAAATGTTAAAAAGACAAATCTAAAGGCACTGTATCTGAAGGCACGAAGCATTCGTAATAAGGTAGACGAATTAACAGCGCAAATAGATGTAAACGGATACGATATAATTGCGATTACAGAGATATGGCTGCAGGGTGACCAAGGCTGGGAGCTGAATATCCAAGGATATTCGATATTTAGGAAGGACAGACAAAAAGGAAAAGGAGGTGGGGTGGCGTTGTTAGTAAAGGATGAAATCACAGCAATAGTGGTAAAGAATATTGGCTCAGAAAATCAAGATGTATAATCAGTCTGGGTGGTGCTAAGAAGCACCATGGGGCAGAAAACATTGGTGGGAGTTGCCTATAGGCCTCCAAACAGCAGTGGTAATGTAGTGGATGGCATCAAACAGGAAATTAGAGATGCATGTAACAAGGGTACTACAGTAATCATGGGTGACTTTAATCTACATATAGACTGGCCAAACCAAATTAGCAATAATACTGTGGAGGATGAATTCCTGGAGTGTGTACGAGATGGTTTTTTAGACCAGTACTATGAGGAACCAACTAGGGAACAGGCTATCCTAGATTGGGTATTGTGCAATGAGAAGGGGTTAATTAATAATCTTGTTGTGCGGGGTCTTTTAGGCAAGAGTGACCATAACATGATAGAATTCTTCATTAAGATGGAAAGTGAAGAAGTCCAATCCGAAACTAGGGTCCTAAATTTAAACAAAGGAAACTACGAAGGTATGAGGAGTGAGTTGGCATTGGAGATCTTCATTAAAAGGCATGACGGTGGATAGGCAATGGCTAACATTTAAGGAACGAATGCGCAAAAACACAAAAGGAAAAGCGGCCCAACCATGGCTAACAAAAGAAATTAAGGATAGTATTAGATCCAAAGAGGTGTCATATAAAGTTGCCAGAAAAAGTAGCAAGCCTGATGATTGGAAGCAGCTTCGAGTTCAGCAAAAAGGGACCAAGAGATTGATTAAGAGGGGAAAAATAGAGTATGAGAGTAAACTTGCAAGGAACATAAAAGCAGATTGTAAAAGTTTCTACAAGTATGTAAAAAGAAAAAGGTTAATGAAGACAAATGTAGGTCCCTTACAGTCAGAAACGGGAGAATTTATCATGGGGGACAAGGAAATGGCTGAGCAATTAAACAATTACTTTGGTTCTGTCCGAGTGCTGCTGGAGTTTTGGTAAGTGGGAGAAAAATCATTTAAGTGTATTTTGTGAATTTTAGTGTGTTAAGAAGTCAATTATTTGAAGTAAGTTAAATTTTTTAAGGGTATATTAAACTATTGGGCAGTTTAAACCGGAAGTAGAATCCGGGTATAAAAGGGGAGGGGCTAGTGCTGTGCATTGAGTGCTGCTGGAGTTTTGGTAAGTGGGAGAAAAATCATTTAAGTGTATTTTGTGAATTTTAGTGTGTTAAGAAGTCAATTATTTGAAGTAAGTTTAATTTTTTAAGGGTATATTAAACTATTGGGCAGTTGAAACCGGAAGTAGAATCCGGGTATAAAAGGGGAGGGGCTAGTGCTGTGCACAGAGTGCTTTGTGCATTGAGTGCTGCTGGAGTTTTGGTAAGTGGGAGATTCGGGCAAGTAGGAGGCGAGGGTGTGTTTTTTGCTCTGTTTTTCCCCCCACTCCCAGGCTTAGACAGCACTGCGGAAGCGGAGCAGCGAGACGAGTCAACCAAACAGGCCCCACAGACAGTATTCAAGGAGGAGGTTGGTGATCAGCTGGTTGGTTGGTTTTCTTCCTTCTCTTCTCTTTTATACCTTTAAGTTGGTAAGTCCTATTGAATAGTGGTGTGATATTATCATCTATATCCAGGCAGGGTCTTCATAACTAATAATAAGAAATTTAATTAATTATATAGAATGGAGCAGGTGATGTGTTACTGTTGCGAGATGTGGGAGCCGGTGGACCCCATTGAGGCTCACAGTGATTACATCTGCGACAAGTGTTTGCTGCTAGAGGAACTCAAGTTCCATGTTATGGAGCTTGAGACCGAGCTTCAGACACTGCGACACATCAGGGAGGGGGAGAAGTTCCTGGACTCTATGTTTCAGGAGATGGTCACACCTATGAAGTTAATTACTGCAGATGTAGTCCGTGGTCAGGGACAGGACGGTGTGACTATGAGTGAGGAAGGTACAGGGATCCAGAATGTAGTGTTGAAGGAGACGCAGCCCTTGCTCTTGTCCAGCAGGATCGAGGTTCTTACTCCCTGTGAGGGCGGGAGCGGGGACTGCAGGGAGGATGAGCAACCTGGCCACAGCACCGTGGTACAGGGGGCCATTCAAGTGGAGGGAGTAAAAAGAAATGTTGTAGTGGTAGGGGATAGTATCATTAGGGGGATAGATAGGGTTCTCTGCAGTCAAGAGCGGGAGTCCCGAAGGCTGTGTTGCCTGCCCGGTGCCAGGGTTAAGGACATCTCTTCTGGGCTGGAAAGAAACTTGGAGTGGGAGGGGGAGGATCCAGTTGTCGTGGTCCATGTTGGTACAAACGACGTAGATAGGACAAGGAAGACGGTTCTGTTAAAGGAGTATGAGCAGCTAGGGGTCAAATTAAAAAACAGAACCTCAAGGGTAATAATCTCTGGGTTATTACCTGAGCCACGAGCGAACTTGGCTAGGATAAATAAAATTAAAGAGTTAAATGCGTGGCTCAAAGACTGGTGTGGGAGAAATGGGTTTTGCTTCTTGGGACACTGGCACCAGTACTGGGACAGGAGGGAGCTGTTCCGTTGGGACGGACTCCACTTGGCCAGTGCTGGGACTAGAGTCCTGGCGAATCATATAACTAGGGCTGTAGAGAGGGCTTTAAACTAATTAGTGGGGGGGAGGTTTCTAGAGAGCAAATAATAGAAATGACAACAGAGAAGGTCATAGACTTAGGTAGCAGTGGGGGAATTAAAAAACAGAACGCGTCAGGAAGGGACAGAAGGTATGGAGTAAAAAGTAAAGTACTAAAAAGGGAAAAAACAGGAACTAAGTGTTACAAAACATATTTGAAAGTTCTTTATCTGAATGCACGTAGCATTCGTAACAAAATGAATGAGTTAACGGCACAAATAACGACATATGGGTATGATCTTGTGGCCATTACAGAAACATGGCTGCAGGGTGACCATGACTGGGAATTAAACATACCAGGTTATTTAACAATCAGGAAGGACAGGCAGGAAGGGAGAGGAGGTGGGGTGGCTATGTTAATAAAGGAAGGAATCACTATAATACAGAGAAATGATATTGGGTCAAAGGAGCAGGATAGTGAAACAGTTTGGGTGGAGATAAGGAATAATAAGGGGAAAAAAACACTAGTGGGTGTAGTCTATAGGCCTCCGAACAGTTGCAACTCTGTTGGACGGAGTATTAATCAGGAAATAGTTGAGGCTTGTAATAAGGGAACAGCTATAATTATGGGGGATTTTAATTATCATATTAACTGGACAAATCAAATTGGGCAGAGCAGCCTTGAGGATGAGTTCATTGAGTGTATTAGGGATGGGTTTCTTGAGCAGTATGTAACTGAACTGACCAGGGGGCAAGCAACCTTAGATTTGGTCCTGTGTAATGAGACAGGATTAATTAAAAATGTCCTAGTAAAGGATCCCCTTGGAATGAGTGACCATAACATGGTTGAATTCCATATTCAATTAGAGGGTGAGAAGGTTGGATCTCAAACAAGCGTGCTGAGCTTGAATAAAGGAGACTATGAAGGTATGAGAGCGGAATTGATTAGAGTGGACTGGGAAAATAGATTAAAGGGTAAGACGGTACATGATCAGTGGTGTACATTTAAGGAGTTATTTTACAACTTCCAAAAAATATATATTCCACTGAGGAAAAAAGGGTGTAAAAGAAAAGATAGCCATCCGTGGCTAAGTAAAGTAATTAAGGATAGTATCCGACTAAAAACAAGGGCATATAAGGTAGCCAAATCTAGTGGGAGGATGGAAGATTGGGAAGTCTTTAAAAGACAGCAAAAAATAACTAAAAGATTGATTAAGAAAGGGAAGATAGATTATGAAAGTAAATTAGCAAAAAATATAAAAACAGACAGCAAAAGTTTCTATAGTTATATAAAAAGAAAAAGGGTGGCTAAAGTAAATGTTGGTCCCTTAGAGGATGAGACCGGGAAATTAATGGTGGGAAACATGGAGATGGCAAAAACACTGAACAATTACTTTGTATCAGTCTTTACAGAATCACAGAAACCCCACAGTGCAAATAGAGGCCATTTCGGCCCATCGAGCCTGCACCGACACATATCCCACCCGATCCTCGTAACCCCTACACCAACACATACCCCACCCTATTCCCGTAACCCCACGTATTTAATCCCCCTAACACTAAGGGTCAATTTATCATAGCCAATCAACCTAACCTGCACATCTTTGGACTGTGGGAGGAAACCGGAGCACCCGGAGTAAACCCACGCAAACACAGGGAGAATGTGCAAACTCCACACAGACAGTCACCTGAGGCCGGATTCGAACCCAGGTCCCTGGCGCTGTGAGGCAACAGTGCTAACCACTATGCCACCGTGCTGCCCAGTAGAGGACACTAAGAATATCCCAACACTGGACAAACAGGGGGCTCTAGGGGGGGAGGAACTAAATACGATTAAAATCACTAAGGAAGTGGTACTTGGTAAAATAATGGGACTCAAGGCGGATAAATCCCCTGGACCTGATGGCTTGCATCCTAGGGTCTTGAGGGAAGTGGCGGTAGGGATGGTGGATGCATTGGTAATAATTTTCCAAAACTCACTGGACTCAGCAAAGGTCCCGGCAGATTGGAAAACTGCTAATGTAACACCCTTATTTAAAAAGGGTAGTAGGCAGAAGGCTGGAAACTAAAGTTTGCGGCCGCCGCCAAATCTAGGCCACTTCTCCGATATTCATTAGCTTCGCCCTACTAGTTCGGGCGAGCGCTAAAACTGCTGCTGGACGCCTCTCTTTGGGCGCTAAGCCGGAGGTGGTGATCGATAGCGCCGAGGCCGGGCGCAGCGCAGGTGCGGCCATCTCGTGACTGACAGCAGACACCCTGGCGCCGGCCAGCTCTTAAGGGGGAAGGGTCGACTGTGTCTGCTGCCACGCCCTGGATAGTGGAGCCCTCCAGCTAGGCCTGAACACTGCTGCTGGACCCAAATAGCGCCTGAAGACATGGAGAAGGCCCGTGAACGTGCGCAGCGCTTCTCAGAGCGTGATCTGAGTGTGCTGCTTGCTGCTGTGGAGAAGAGGC